>NW_026783505.1:0-311922 GCF_949774975.1 Lagenorhynchus albirostris | reverse complement strand
TGGGGTGCTGCATAAAACCAGAGATTGAAATGAGCACAGATAAAGTTCCTTAAGCCAAATATGGAATAGACAAGAGCTACTCCTTGCTCAACGAAATGGACTCAACACCCCATATTAAATGCCTAAGAGTGTACCTGACTAGGAAGTATCTTAAAACCTATGGATTGCTATGTCTCTGAAAGAGAATCAAGTGTGTGTACAGGGGCATAAACGCAGCAGTGATAGGATTGGAGAGGTTCGGTGAGCAAATGAAGACCCTTTGAAGTCATATTGCATGGTACCCATTCCACGGGTCTCAACTCTCCAGGTTTAAGGTATTCTTCCTTCAGCTAAAACATGCATGTGGAACCCAGAGTATGATCAACCGTGTGATCGGGAGACGTGTTCCAATATGTGTCAGTTTTCATCCCCAGGTACTCGGGTGCAAAATTCCAGACGCTTTACTAACACTCTCCCGACTTGGAGAGTCAGTGCCTTTAACCTCCTGTTTGGCCCAGTTTGCAATTTCTGCGGAAGATGAACAGGAATAGGGAGAACCAATGACAGACTAGCTGGAGGTGTCTGGACGGGCAAATTTAACTCTCATTTCCCACCAGGAAGGGGAATTAACCAAAGGCTCAGCGTGCCGTGCCGGAACCAGATTAGGGCCTGAAGCCATCCTGCGGTGTTGCGGCCAGCTCACGAGAAAGCGAGTTGAAGAAAGGAGCTCAGGGGCACTGTAATTCACAAACCTGCAGAGTTATAAATGACAGCTATCGTCCACAAATATACTGAAGTAAGGCTGCCAAGAGGACTTGAAAGCGGGGCAGAATTGCAGGAAATCGATTTCAGGAGGTAGACTGGAATTGCATTGAAAGCATAGGAAAAGAGGCAGAACGTCCACAATGATGCACTTGGCCAAAAAGGGCGTATGCGTTTTTTCCTGAATATATTCAGGAAAAAACGCATACGCCCTTTTTGGCCAACCAAGCAAGCTTGCAAAGGAAATCTGCACTACAATGAAGTCTCACTTCCCCCCGCTCAAAAGGGCCATCTGAAAAAAGTGTAAAATCCAGAAAGGCAGCACAGGCCATGGAGAACTGGGAGCCTTGTTATGCTGATGGGCGGGATGTAAATTGCCAACAGCCACTCGGGAGAAGTGTATGGTGTTTCCTGAAACATCTAAAAAACAAAGCAACAGAGCCTAGGGCACTTCCACTTATGGTCCTATAGCTTAGGGAATTTAAAATCAAAAGACACAGCCACCCCAAAGGTTGGGACGGCTCTGTTTACAAGAACCTGGTTTACGGTACAAGTTCAATATCGCAGAAAGTGAAAAATGGATAAAGAAGTTGTGGTACTTACGTACAATGCAGTATCACTCAGCAATGAAATCTATGTCATCAGGCCCGTAGCAGCATAATGAGTGGATTCAGGTACGATGATTCTAACTGAAATAAGTCACACAGGAAAAGAAACATCATAAGATATCACTAATACACGGAATGTAACCTTGGCTACACAGGAACTGAATTACAAAACAGAACAGGGTCTCAAATTTAGAAAACCAACTTATGCTTGCTTAAGGGGAAAGGTGAGTTGGGGTGCTGCATAAAACCAGAGATTGAAATGAGCACAGATAAAGTTCCTTAAGCCAAATATGGAATAGACAAGAGCTACTCCTTGCTCAACGAAATGGACTCAACACCCCATATTAAATGCCTAAGAGTGTACATGACTAGGAAGTATCTTAAAACCTATGGATTGCTATGTCTCGGAAAGAGAATCAAGGGTGTGTACAGGGGCATAAACGCAGCAGTGATAGGACTGGAGAGATTCGGTGAGCAAATGAAGACACTTTGAAGTCATATTGCATGGTGCCCATTCCACGGGTCTCAACTCTCCAGGTTTAAGGTATTCTTCCTTCAGCTAAAACATGCATGTGGAACCCAGAGTATGATCAACCGTGTGATCGGGAGACGTGTTCCAATATGTCTCAGTTTTCGTCCCCTGGTACTCGGGTGCAACATTCCAGACGCTTTACTAACACTCTCCCGACTTGGAGAGTCAGTGCCTTTAACCTCCTGTTTGGCCCAGTTTGCAATTTCTGCGGAAGATGAACAGGAATAGGGAGAACCAATGAGAGACTAGCTGGAGGTGTCTGGACGGGCAAATTTAACTCTCATTTCCCACCAGGAAGAGGAATTAACCAAAGGCTCAGCGTGCCGTGCCGGAACCAGATTAGGGCCTGAAGCCATCCTGCGGTGTTGCGGCCAGCTCACGAGAAAGCGAGTTGAAGAAAGGAGCTCAGGGGCACTGTAATTCACAAACCTGCAGAGTTATAAATGACAGCTATCGTCCAAAAATATACTGAAGTAAGGCTGCCAAGAGGACTTGAAAGCGGGGCAGAATTGCAGGAAACCGATTTCAGGAGGTAGACTGGAATTGCATTGAAAGCATAGGAAAAGAGGCAGAACGTCCACAATGATGCACTTGGCCAAAAAGGGCGTATGCGTTTTTTCCTGAATATATTCAGGAAAAAACGCATACGCCCTTTTTGGCCAACCAAGCAAGCTTGCAATGGAAATCTGCACTACAATGAAGTCTCACTTCCCCCCGCTCAAAAGGGCCATCTGAAAAAAGTGTAAAATCCAGAAAGGCAGGACAGGCCATGGAGAACTGGGAGCCTTGTTATGCTGATGGGCGGGATGTAAATTGCCAACAGCCACTCGGGAGAAGTGTATGGTGTTTCCTGAAACATCTAAAAAACAAAGCAACAGAGCCTAGGGCACTTCCACTTATGGTCCTATAGCTTAGGGAAATTAAAATCAAAAGACACAGCCACCCCAAAGGTTGGGACGGCTCTGTTTACAAGAACCTGGTTTACGGTACAAGTTCAATATCGCAGAAAGTGAAAAATGGATAAAGAAGATGTGGTACTTACGTACAATGCAGTATCACTCAGCAATGAAATCTATGTCATCAGGCCCGTAGCAGCATAATGAGTGGATTCAGGTACGATGATTCTAACTGAAATAAGTCACACAGGAAAAGAAACATCATAAGATATCACTAATACACGGAATGTAACCTTGGCTACACAGGAACTGAATTACAAAACAGAACAGGGTCTCAAATTTAGAAACCCAACTTATGCTTGCTTAAGGGGAAAGGTGAGTTGGGGTGCTGCATAAAACCAGAGATTGAAATGAGCACAGATAAAGTTCCTTAAGCCAAATATGGAATAGACAAGAGCTACTCCTTGCTCAACGAAATGGACTCAACACCCCATATTAAATGCCTAAGAGTGTACCTGACTAGGAAGTATCTTAAAACCTATGGATTGCTATGTCTCTGAAAGAGAATCAAGTGTGTGTACAGGGGCATAAACGCAGCAGTGATAGGATTGGAGAGGTTCGGTGAGCAAATGAAGACCCTTTGAAGTCATATTGCATGGTACCCATTCCACGGGTCTCAACTCTCCAGGTTTAAGGTATTCTTCCTTCAGCTAAAACATGCATGTGGAACCCAGAGTATGATCAACCGTGTGATCGGGAGACGTGTTCCAATATGTGTCAGTTTTCGTCCCCAGGTACTCGGGTGCAACATTCCAGACGCTTTACTAACACTCTCCCGACTTGGAGAGTCAGTGCCTTTAACCTCCTGTTTGGCCCAGTTTGCAATTTCTGCAGAAGATGAACAGGAATAGGGAGAACCAATGAGAGACTAGCTGGAGGTGTCTGGACGGGCAAATTTAACTCTCATTTCCCACCAGGAAGAGGAATTAACCAAAGGCTCAGCGTGCCGTGCCGGAACCAGATTAGGGCCTGAAGCCATCCTGCGGTGTTGCGGCCAGCTCACGAGAAAGCGAGTTGAAGAAAGGAGCTCAGGGGCACTGTAATTCACAAACCTGCAGAGTTATAAATGACAGCTATCGTCCAAAAATATACTGAAGTAAGGCTGCCAAGAGGACTTGAAAGCGGGGCAGAATTGCAGGAAACCGATTTCAGGAGGTAGACTGGAATTGCATTGAAAGCATAGGAAAAGAGGCAGAACGTCCACAATGATGCACTTGGCCAAAAAGGGCGTATGCGTTTTTTCCTGAATATATTCAGGAAAAAACGCATACGCCCTTTTTGGCCAACCAAGCAAGCTTGCAAAGGAAATCTGCACTACAATGAAGTCTCACTTCCCCCCGCTCAAAAGGGCCATCTGAAAAAAGTGTAAAATCCAGAAAGGCAGGACAGGCCATGGAGAACTGGGAGCCTTGTTATGCTGATGGGCGGGATGTAAATTGCCAACAGCCACTCGGGAGAAGTGTATGGTGTTTCCTGAAACATCTAAAAAACAAAGCAACAGAGCCTAGGGCACTTCCACTTATGGTCCTATAGCTTAGGGAAATTAAAATCAAAAGACACAGCCACCCCAAAGGTTGGGACGGCTCTGTTTACAAGAACCTGGTTTACGGTACAAGTTCAATATCGCAGAAAGTGAAAAATGGATAAAGGGGATGTGGAACTTACATACAATGCAGTATCACTCAGCAATGAAATCTATGTCATCAGGCCCGTAGCAGCATAATGAGTGGATTCAGGTACGATGATTCTAACTGAAATAAGTCACACAGGAAAAGAAACATCATAAGATATCACTAATACACGGAATGTAACCTTGGCTACACAGGAACTGAATTACAAAACAGAACAGGGTCTCAAATTTAGAAACCCAACTTATGCTTGCTTAAGGTGAAAGGTGAGTTGGGGTGCTGCATAAAACCAGAGATTGAAATGAGCACAGATAAAGTTCCTTAAGCCAAATATGGAATAGACAAGAGCTACTCCTTGCTCAACGAAATGGACTCAACACCCCATATTAAATGCCTAAGAGTGTACATGACTAGGAAGTATCTTAAAACCTATGGATTGCTATGTCTCTGAAAGAGAATCAAGGGTGTGTACAGGGGCATAAACGCAGCAGTGATAGGACTGGAGAGATTCGGTGAGCAAATGAAGACACTTTGAAGTCATATTGCATGGTACCCATTCCACGGGTCTCAACTCTCCAGGTTTAAGGTATTCTTCCTTCAGCTAAAACATGCATGTGGAACCCAGAGTATGATCAACCGTGTGATCGGGAGACGTGTTCCAATATGTGTCAGTTTTCGTCCCCTGGTACTCGGGTGCAACATTCCAGACGCTTTACTAACACTCTCCCGACTTGGAGAGTCAGTGCCTTTAACCTCCTGTTTGGCCCAGTTTGCAATTTCTGCGGAAGATGAACAGGAATAGGGAGAACCAATGACAGACTAGCTGGAGGTGTCTGGACGGGCAAATTTAACTCTCATTTCCCACCAGGAAGAGGAATTAACCAAAGGCTCAGCGTGCCGTGCCGGAACCAGATTAGGGCCTGAAGCCATCCTGCGGTGTTGCGGCCAGCTCACGAGAAAGCGAGTTGAAGAAAGGAGCTCAGGGGCACTGTAATTCACAAACCTGCAGAGTTATAAATGACAGCTATCGTCCAAAAATATACTGAAGTAAGGCTGCCAAGAGGACTTGAAAGCTGGGCAGAATTGCAGGAAACCGATTTCAGGAGGTAGACTGGAATTGCATTTAAAGCATAGGAAAAGAGGCAGAACGTCCACAATGATGCACTTGGCCAAAAAGGGCGTATGCGTTTTTTCCTGAATATATTCAGGAAAAAACGCATACGCCCTTCTTGGCCAACCAAGCAAGCTTGCAAAGGAAATCTGCACTACAATGAAGTCTCACTTCGCCCCGCTCAAAAGGGCCATCTGAAAAAAGTGTAAAATCCAGAAAGGCAAGACAGGCCATGGAGAACTGGGAGCCTTGTTATGCTGATGGGCGGGATGTAAATTGCCAACAGCCACTCGGGAGAAGTGTATGGTGTTTCCTGAAACATCTAAAAAACAAAGCAACAGAGCCTAGGGCACTTCCACTTATGGTCCTATAGCTTAGGGAAATTAAAATCAAAAGACACAGCCACCCCAAAGGTTGGGACGGCTCTGTTTACAAGAACCTGGTTTACGGTAAAAGTTCAATATCGCAGAAAGTGAAAAATGGATAAAGAAGTTGTGGTACTTACGTACAATGCAGTATCACTCAGCAATGAAATCTATGTCATCAGGCCCGTAGCAGCATAATGAGTGGATTCAGGTACGATGATTCTAACTGAAATAAGTCACACAGGAAAAGAAACAACATAAGATATCACTAATACACGGAATGTAACCTTGGCTACACAGGAACTGAATTACAAAACAGAACAGGGTCTCAAATTTAGAAACCCAACTTATGCTTGCTTAAGGGGAAAGGTGAGTTGGGGTGCTGCATAAAACCAGAGATTGAAATGAGCACAGATAAAGTTCCTTAAGCCAAATATGGAATAGACAAGAGCTACTCCTTGCTCAACGAAATGGACTCAACACCCCATATTAAATGCCTAAGAGTGTACCTGACTAGGAAGTATCTTAAAACCTATGGATTGCTATGTCTCTGAAAGAGAATCAAGGGTGTGTACAGGGGCATAAACGCAGCAGTGATAGGATTGGAGAGGTTCGGTGAGCAAATGAAGACCCTTTGAAGTCATAGTGCATGGTACCCATTCCACGGGTCTCAACTCTCCAGGTTTAAGGTATTCTTCCTTCAGCTAAAACATGCATGTGGAACCCAGAG
This sequence comes from Lagenorhynchus albirostris, assembly GCF_949774975.1. Lineage (NCBI taxonomy): Eukaryota > Metazoa > Chordata > Mammalia > Artiodactyla > Delphinidae > Lagenorhynchus > Lagenorhynchus albirostris. The sequence continues at coordinate 305,251 of NW_026783505.1, read as the reverse complement.
TATGATCAACCGTGTGATCGGGAGACGTGTTCCAATATGTCTCAGTTTTCGTCCCCTGGTACTCGGGTGCAACATTCCAGACGCTTTACTAACACTCTCCCGACTTGGAGAGTCAGTGCCTTTAACCTCCTGTTTGGCCCAGTTTGCAATTTCTGCGGAAGATGAACAGGAATAGGGAGAACCAATGACAGACTAGCTGGAGGTGTCTGGACGGGCAAATTTAACTCTCATTTCCCACCAGGAAGAGGAATTAACCAAAGGCTCAGCGTGCCGTGCCGGAACCAGATTAGAGCCTGAAGCCATCCTGCGGTGTTGCGGCCAGCTCACGAGAAAGCGAGTTGAAGAAAGGAGCTCAGGGGCACTGTAATTCACAAACCTGCAGAGTTATAAATGACAGCTATCGTCCACAAATATACTGAAGTAAGGCTGCCAAGAGGACTTGAAAGCGGGGCAGAATTGCAGGAAACCGATTTCAGGAGGTAGACTGGAATTGCATTGAAAGCATAGGAAAAGAGGCAGAACGTCCACAATGATGCACTTGGCCAAAAAGGGCGTATGCGTTTTTTCCTGAATATATTCAGGAAAAAACGCATACGCCCTTTTTGGCCAACCAAGCAAGCTTGCAAAGGAAATCTGCACTACAATGAAGTCTCACTTCCCCCCGGTCAAAAGGGCCATCTGAAAAAAGTGTAAAATCCAGAAAGGCAGGACAGGCCATGGAGAACTGGGAGCCTTGTTATGCTGATGGGCGGGATGTAAATTGCCAACAGCCACTCGGGAGAAGTGTATGGTGTTTCCTGAAACATCTAAAAAACAAAGCAACAGAGCCTAGGGCATTTCCACTTATGGTCCTATAGCTTAGGGAAATTAAAATCAAAAAGACACAGCCACCCCAAAGGTTGGGACGGCTCTGTTTACAAGAACCTGGTTTACAGTACAAGTTCAATATCGCAGAAAGTGAAAAATGGATAAAGAAGTTGTGGTACTTACGTACAATGCAGTATCACTCAGCAATGAAATCTATGTCATCAGGCCCGTAGCAGCATAATGAGTGGATTCAGGTACGATGATTCTAACTGAAATAAGTCACACAGGAAAAGAAACATCATAAGATATCACTAATACACGGAATGTAACCTTGGCTACACAGGAACTGAATTACAAAACAGAACAGGGTCTCAAATTTAGAAAACCAACTTATGCTTGCTTAAGGGGAAAGGTGAGTTGGGGTGCTGCATAAAACCAGAGATTGAAATGAGCACAGATAAAGTTCCTTAAGCCAAATATGGAATAGACAAGAGCTACTCCTTGCTCAACGAAATGGACTCAACACCCCATATTAAATGCCTAAGAGTGTACCTGACTAGGAAGTATCTTAAAACCTATGGATTGCTATGTCTCTGAAAGAGAATCAAGTGTGTGTACAGGGGCATAAACGCAGCAGTGATAGGATTGGAGAGGTTCGGTGAGCAAATGAAGACCCTTTGAAGTCATATTGCATGGTACCCATTCCACGGGTCTCAACTCTCCAGGTTTAAGGTATTCTTCCTTCAGCTAAAACATGCATGTGGAACCCAGAGTATGATCAGCCGTGTGATCGGGAGACGTGTTCCAATATGTGTCAGTTTTCGTCCCCAGGTACTCGGGTGCAACATTCAAGACGCTTTACTAACACTCTCCCGACTTGGAGAGTCAGTGCCTTTAACCTCCTGTTTGGCCCAGTTTGCAATTTCTGCGGAAGATGAACAGGAATAGGGAGAACCAATGACAGACTAGCTGGAGGTGTCTGGACGGGCAAATTTAACTCTCATTTCCCACCAGGAAGAGGAATTAACCAAAGGCTCAGCGTGCCGTGCCGGAACCAGATTAGGGCCTGAAGCCATCCTGCGGTGTTGCGGCCAGCTCACGAGAAAGCGAGTTGAAGAAAGGAGCTCAGGGGCACTGTAATTCACAAACCTGCAGAGTTATAAATGACAGCTATCGTCCAAAAATATACTGAAGTAAGGCTGCCAAGAGGACTTGAAAGCGGGGCAGAATTGCAGGAAACCGATTTCAGGAGGTAGACTGGAATTGCATTGAAAGCATAGGAAAAGAGGCAGAACGTCCACAATGATGCACTTGGCCAAAAAGGGCGTATGCGTTTTTTCCTGAATATATTCAGGAAAAAACGCATACGCCCTTTTTGGCCAACCAAGCAAGCTTGCAAAGGAAATCTGCACTACAATGAAGTCTCACTTCCCCCCGGTCAAAAGGGCCATCTGAAAAAAGTGTAAAATCCAGAAAGGCAGGACAGGCCATGGAGAACTGGGAGCCTTGTTATGCTGATGGGCGGGATGTCAATTGCCAACAGCCACTCGGGAGAAGTGTATGGTGTTTCCTGAAACATCTAAAAAACAAAGCAACAGAGCCTAGGGCACTTCCACTTATGGTCCTATAGCTTAGGGAAATTAAAATCAAAAAGACACAGCCACCCCAAAGGTTGGGACGGCTCTGTTTACAAGAACCTGGTTTACGGTACAAGTTCAATATCGCAGAAAGTGAAAAATGGATAAAGAAGTTGTGGTACTTACGTACAATGCAGTATCACTCAGCAATGAAATCTATGTCATCAGGCCCGTAGCAGCATAATGAGTGGATTCAGGTACGATGATTCTAACTGAAATAAGTCACACAGGAAAAGAAACATCATAAGATATCACTAATACACGGAATGTAACCTTGGCTACACAGGAACTGAATTACAAAACAGAACAGGGTCTCAAATTTAGAAAACCAACTTATGCTTGCTTAAGGGGAAAGGTGAGTTGGGGTGCTGCATAAAACCAGAGATTGAAATGAGCACAGATAAAGTTCCTTAAGCCAAATATGGAATAGACAAGAGCTACTCCTTGCTCAACGAAATGGACTCAACACCCCATATTAAATGCCTAAGAGTGTACATGACTAGGAAGTATCTTAAAACCTATGGATTGCTATGTCTCTGAAAGAGAATCAAGTGTGTGTACAGGGGCATAAACGCAGCAGTGATAGGATTGGAGAGGTTCGGTGAGCAAATGAAGACCCTTTGAAGTCATATTGCATGGTACCCATTCCACGGGTCTCAACTCTCCAGGTTTAAGGGATTCTTCCTTCAGCTAAAACATGCATGTGGAACCCAGAGTATGATCAACCGTGTGATCGGGAGACGTGTTCCAATATGTCTCAGTTTTCGTCCCCAGGTACTCGGGTGCAACATTCCAGACGCTTTACTAACACTCTCCCGACTTGGAGAGTCAGTGCCTTTAACCTCCTGTTTGGCCCAGTTTGCAATTTCTGCGGAAGATGAACAGGAATAGGGAGAACCAATGAGAGACTAGCTGGAGGTGTCTGGACGGGCAAATTTAACTCTCATTTCCCACCAGGAAGAGGAATTAACCAAAGGCTCAGCATGCCGTGCCGGAACCAGATTAGGGCCTGAAGCCATCCTGCGGTGTTGCGGCCAGCTCACGAGAAAGCGAGTTGAAGAAAGGAGCTCAGGGGCACTGTAATTCACAAACCTGCAGAGTTATAAATGACAGCTATCGTCCACAAATATACTGAAGTAAGGCTGCCAAGAGGACTTGAAAGCGGGGCAGAATTGCAGGAAACCGATTTCAGGAGGTAGACTGGAATTGCATTGAAAGCATAGGAAAAGAGGCAGAACGTCCACAATGATGCACTTGGCCAAAACGGGCGTATGCGTTTTTTCCTGAATATATTCAGGAAAAAACGCATACGCCCTTTTTGGCCAACCAAGCAAGCTTGCAAAGGAAATCTGCACTACAATGAAGTCTCACTTCCCCCCGGTCAAAAGGGCCATCTGAAAAAAGTGTAAAATCCAGAAAGGCAGGACAGGCCATGGAGAACTGGGAGCCTTGTTATGCTGATGGGCGGAATGTAAATTGCCAACAGCCACTCGGGAGAAGTGTATGGTGTTTCCTGAAACATCTAAAAAACAAAGCAACAGAGCCTAGGGCACTTCCACTTATGGTCCTATAGCTTAGGGAAATTAAAATCAAAAAGACACAGCCACCCCAAATGTTGGGACGGCTCTGTTTACAAGAACCTGGTTTACGGTACAAGTTCAATATCGCAGAAAGTGAAAAATGGATAAAGAAGTTGTGGTACTTACGTACAATGCAGTATCACTCAGCAATGAAATCTATGTCATCAGGCCCGTAGCAGCATAATGAGTGGATTCAGGTACGATGATTCTAACTGAAATAAGTCACACAGGAAAAGAAACATCATAAGATATCACTAATACACGGAATGTAACCTTGGCTACACAGGAACTGAATTACAAAACAGAACAGGGTCTCAAATTTAGAAAACCAACTTATGCTTGCTTAAGGGGAAAGGTGAGTTGGGGTGCTGCATAAAACCAGAGATTGAAATGAGCACAGATAAAGTTCCTTAAGCCAAATATGGAATAGACAAGAGCTACTCCTTGCTCAACGAAATGGACTCAACACCCCATATTAAATGCCTAAGAGTGTACCTGACTAGGAAGTATCTTAAAACCTATGGATTGCTATGTCTCTGAAAGAGAATCAAGTGTGTGTACAGGGGCATAAACGCAGCAGTGATAGGATTGGAGAGGTTCGGTGAGCAAATGAAGACCCTTTGAAGTCATAGTGCATGGTACCCATTCCAAGGGTCTCAACTCTACAGGTTTAAGGTATTCTTCCTTCAGCTAAAACATGCATGTGGAACCCAGAGTATGATCAACCGTGTGATCGGGAGACGTGTTCCAATATGTCTCAGTTTTCGTCCCCAGGTACTCGGGTGCAACATTCCAGATGCTTTACTAACACTCTCCCGACTTGGAGAGTCAGTGCCTTTAACCTCCTGTTTGGCCCAGTTTGCAATTTCTGCGGAAGATGAACAGGAATAGGGAGAACCAATGAGAGACTAGCTGGAGGTGTCTGGACGGGCAAATTTAACTCTCATTTCCCACCAGGAAGAGGAATTAACCAAAGGCTCAGCGTGCCGTGCCGGAACCAGATTAGGGCCTGAAGCCATCCTGCGGTGTTGCGGCCAGCTCACGAGAAAGCGAGTTGAAGAAAGGAGCTCAGGGGCACTGTAATTCACAAACCTGCAGAGTTATAAATGACAGCTATCGTCCAAAAATATACTGAAGTAAGGCTGCCAAGAGGACTTGAAAGCGGGGCAGAATTGCAGGAAACCGATTTCAGGAGGTAGACTGGAATTGCATTGAAAGCATAGGAAAAGAGGCAGAACGTCCACAATGATGCACTTGGCCAAAAAGGGCGTATGCGTTTTTTCCTGAATATATTCAGGAAAAAACGCATACGCACTTCTTGGCCAACCAAGCAAGCTTGCAAAGGAAATCTGCACTACAATGAAGTCTCACTTCCCCCCGGTCAAAAGGGCCATCTGAAAAAAGTGTAAAATCCAGAAAGGCAGGACAGGCCATGGAGAACTGGGAGCCTTGTTATGCTGATGGGCGGGATGTAAATTGCCAACAGCCACTCGGGAGAAGTGTATGGTGTTTCCTGAAACATCTAAAAAACAAAGCAACAGAGCCTAGGGCACTTCCACTTATGGTCCTATAGCTTAGGGAAATTAAAATCAAAAAGACACAGCCACCCCAAAGTTTGGGACGGCTCTGTTTACAAGAACCTGGTTTACGGTACAAGTTCAATATCGCAGAAAGTGAAAAATGGATAAAGAAGTTGTGGTACTTACGTACAATGCAGTATCACTCAGCAATGAAATCTATGTCATCAGGCCCGTAGCAGCATAATGAGTGGATTCAGGTACGATGATTCTAACTGAAATAAGTCACACAGGAAAAGAAACATCATAAGATATCACTAATACACGGAATGTAACCTTGGCTACACAGGAACTGAATTACAAAACAGAACAGGGTCTCAAATTTAGAAAACCAACTTATGCTTGCTTAAGGGGAAAGGTGAGTTGGGGTGCTGCATAAAACCAGAGATTGAAATGAGCACAGATAAAGTTCCTTAAGCCAAATATGGAATAGACAAGAGCTACTCCTTGCTCAACGAAATGGACTCAACACCCCATATTAAATGCCTAAGAGTGTACCTGACTAGGAAGTATCTTAAAACCTATGGATTGCTATGTCTCTGAAAGAGAATCAAGTGTGTGTACAGGGGCATAAACGCAGCAGTGATAGGATTGGAGAGGTTCGGTGAGCAAATGAAGACCCTTTGAAGTCATAGTGCATGGTACCCATTCCACGGGTCTCAACTCTCCAGGTTTAAGGGATTCTTCCTTCAGCTAAAACATGCATGTGGAACCCAGAGTATGATCAACCGTGTGATCGGGAGACGTGTTCCAATATGTCTCAGTTTTCGTCCCCTGGTACTCGGGTGCAACATTCCAGACGCTTTACTAACACTCTCCCGACTTGGAGAGTCAGTGCCTTTAACCTCCTGTTTGGCCCAGTTTGCAATTTCTGCGGAAGATGAACAGGAATAGGGAGAACCAATGACAGACTAGCTGGAGGTGTCTGGACGGGCAAATTTAACTCTCATTTCCCACCAGGAAGAGGAATTAACCAAAGGCTCAGCGTGCCGTGCCGGAACCAGATTAGGGCCTGAAGCCATCCTGCGGTGTTGCGGCCAGCTCACGAGAAAGCGAGTTGAAGAAAGGAGCTCAGGGGCACTGTAATTCACAAACCTGCAGAGTTATAAATGACAGCTATCGTCCAAAAATATACTGAAGTAAGGCTGCCAAGAGGACTTGAAAGCGGGGCAGAATTGCAGGAAACCGATTTCAGGAGGTAGACTGGAATTGCATTGAAAGCATAGGAAAAGAGGCAGAACGTCCACAATGATGCACTTGGCCAAAAAGGGCGTATGCGTTTTTTCTTGAATATATTCAGGAAAAAACGCATACACCCTTTTTGGCCAACCAAGCAAGCTTGCAAAGGAAATCTGCACTACAATGAAGTCTCACTTCCCCCCGGTCAAAAGGGCCATCTGAAAAAAGTGTAAAATCCAGAAAGGCAGGACAGGCCATGGAGAACTGGGAGCCTTGTTATGCTGATGGGCGGGATGTAAATTGCCAACAGCCACTCGGGAGAAGTGTATGGTGTTTCCTGAAACATCTAAAAAACAAAGCAACAGAGCCTAGGGCACTTCCACTTATGGTCCTATAGCTTAGGGAAATTAAAATCAAAAAGACACAGCCACCCCAAAGTTTGGGACGGCTCTGTTTACAAGAACCTGGTTTACGGTACAAGTTCAATATCGCAGAAAGTGAAAAATGGATAAAGAAGTTGTGGTACTTACGTACAATGCAGTATCACTCAGCAATGAAATCTATGTCATCAGGCCCGTAGCAGCATGAGTGGATTCAGGTACGATGATTCTAACTGAAATAAGTCACACAGGAAAAGAAACATCATAAGATATCACTAATACACGGAATGTAACCTTGGCTACACAGGAACTGAATTACAAAACAGAACAGGGTCTCAAATTTAGAAAACCAACTTATGCTTGCTTAAGGGGAAAGGTGAGTTGGGGTGCTGCATAAAACCAGAGATTGAAATGAGCACAGATAAAGTTCCTTAAGCCAAATATGGAATAGACAAGAGCTACTCCTTGATCAACGAAATGGACTCAACACCCCATATTAAATGCCTAAGCGTGTACATGACTAGGAAGTATCTTAAAACCTATGGATTGCTATGTCTCTGAAAGAGAATCAAGGGTGTGTACAGGGGCATAAACGCAGCAGTGATAGGACTGGAGAGATTCGGTGAGCAAATGAAGACACTTTGAAGTCATATTGCATGGTACCCATTCCACGGGTCTCAACTCTCCAGGTTTAAGGTATTCTTCCTTCAGCTAAAACATGCATGTGGAACCCAGAGTATGATCAACCATGTGATCGGGAGACGTGTTCCAATATGTGTCAGTTTTCGTCCCCTGGTACTCGGGTGCAACATTCCAGACGCTTTACTAACACTCTCCCGACTTGGAGAGTCAGTGCCTTTAACCTCCTGTTTGGCCCAGTTTGCAATTTCTGCGGAAGATGAACAGGAATAGGGAGAAGCAATGACAGACTAGCTGGAGGTGTCTGGACGGGCAAATTTAACTCTCATTTCCCACCAGGAAGAGGAATTAACCAAAGGCTCAGCATGCCGTGCTGGAACCAGATTAGGGCCTGAAGCCATCCTGTGGTGTTGCGGCCAGCTCACGAGAAAGCGAGTTGAAGAAAGGAGCTCAGGGGCACTGTAATTCACAAACCTGCAGAGTTATAAATGACAGCTATCGTCCAAAAATATACTGAAGTAAGGCTGCCAAGAGGACTTGAAAGCGGGGCAGAATTGCAGGAAACCGATTTCAGGAGGTAGACTGGAATTGCATTGAAAGCATAGGAAAAGAGGCAGAACGTCCACAATGATGCACTTGGCCAAAAAGGGCGTATGCGTTTTTTCCTGAATATATTCAGGAAAAAACGCATACGCCCTTTTTGGCCAACCAAGCAAGCTTGCAAAGGAAATCTGCACTACAATGAAGTCTCACTTCCCCCCGGTCAAAAGGGCCATCTGAAAAAAGTGTAAAATCCAGAAAGGCAGGACAGGCCATGGAGAACTGGGAGCCTTGTTATGCTGATGGGCGGAATGTAAATTGCCAACAGCCACTCGGGAGAAGTGTATGGTGTTTCCTGAAACATCTAAAAAACAAAGCAACAGAGCCTAGGGCACTTCCACTTATGGTCCTATAGCTTAGGGAAATTAAAATCAAAAAGACACAGCCACCCCAAAGGTTGGGACGGCTCTGTTTACAAGAACCTGGTTTACGGTACAAGTTCAATATCGCAGAAAGTGAAAAATGGATAAAGAAGTTGTGGTACTTACGTACAATGCAGTATCACTCAGCAATGAAATCTATGTCATCAGGCCCGTAGCAGCATAATGAGTGGATTCAGGTACGATGATTCTAACTGAAATAAGTCACACAGGAAAAGAAACATCATAAGATATCACTAATACACGGAATGTAACCTTGGCTACACAGGAACTGAATTACAAAACAGAACAGGGTCTCAAATTTAGAAAACCAACTTATGCTTGCTTAAGGGGAAAGGTGAGTTGGGGTGCTGCATAAAACCAGAGATTGAAATGAGCACAGATAAAGTTCCTTAAGCCAAATATGGAATAGACAAGAGCTACTCCTTGCTCAACGAAATGGACTCAACACCCCATATTAAATGCCTAAGAGTGTACCTGACTAGGAAGTATCTTAAAACCTATGGATTGCTATGTCTCTGAAAGAGAATCAAGTGTGTGTACAGGGGCATAAACGCAGCAGTGATAGGATTGGAGAGGTTCGGTGAGCAAATGAAGACCCTTTGAAGTCATAGTGCATGGTACCCATTCCAAGGGTCTCAACTCTCCAGGTTTAAGGTATTCTTCCTTCAGCTAAAACATGCATGTGGAACCCAGAGTATGATCAACCGTGTGATCGGGAGACGTGTTCCAATATGTCTCAGTTTTCGTCCCCAGGTACTCGGGTGCAACATTCCAGACGCTTTACTAACACTCTCCCGACTTGGAGAGTCAGTGCCTTTAACCTCCTGTTTGGCCCAGTTTGCAATTTCTGCGGAAGATGAACAGGAATAGGGAGAACCAATGACAGACTAGCTGGAGGTGTCTGGACGGGCAAATTTAACTCTCATTTCCCACCAGGAAGAGGAATTAACCAAAGGCTCAGCGTGCCGTGCCGGAACCAGATTAGGGCCTGAAGCCATCCTGCGGTGTTGCGGCCAGCTCACGAGAAAGCGAGTTGAAGAAAGGAGCTCAGGGGCACTGTAATTCACAAACCTGCAGAGTTATAAATGACAGCTATCGTCCAAAAATATACTGAAGTAAGGCTGCCAAGAGGACTTGAAAGCGGGGCAGAATTGCAGGAAACCGATTTCAGGAGGTAGACTGGAATTGCATTGAAAGCATAGGAAAAGAGGCAGAACGTCCACAATGATGCACTTGGCCAAAAAGGGCGTATGCGTTTTTTCCTGAATATATTCAGGAAAAAACGCATACGCACTTCTTGGCCAACCAAGCAAGCTTGCAAAGGAAATCTGCACTACAATGAAGTCTCACTTCCCCCCGGTCAAAAGGGCCATCTGAAAAAAGTGTAAAATCCAGAAAGGCAGGACAGGCCATGGAGAACTGGGAGCCTTGTTATGCTGATGGGCGGGATGTAAATTGCCAACAGCCACTCGGGAGAAGTGTATGGTGTTTCCTGAAACATCTAAAAAACAAAGCAACAGAGCCTAGGGCACTTCCACTTATGGTCCTATAGCTTAGGGAAATTAAAATCAAAAAGACACAGCCACCCCAAAGTTTGGGACGGCTCTGTTTACAAGAACCTGGTTTACGGTACAAGTTCAATATCGCAGAAAGTGAAAAATGGATAAAGAAGTTGTGGTACTTACGTACAATGCAGTATCACTCAGCAATGAAATCTATGTCATCAGGCCCGTAGCAGCATAATGAGTGGATTCAGGTACGATGATTCTAACTGAAATAAGTCACACAGGAAAAGAAACATCATAAGATATCACTAATACACGGAATGTAACCTTGGCTACACAGGAACTGAATTACAAAACAGAACAGGGTCTCAAATTTAGAAAACCAACTTATGCTTGCTTAAGGGGAAAGGTGAGTTGGGGTGCTGCATAAAACCAGAGATTGAAATGAGCACAGATAAAGTTCCTTAAGCCAAATATGGAATAGACAAGAGCTACTCCTTGCTCAACGAAATGGACTCAACACCCCATATTAAATGCCTAAGAGTGTACCTGACTAGGAAGTATCTTAAAACCTATGGATTGCTATGTCTCTGAAAGAGAATCAAGTGTGTGTACAGGGGCATAAACGCAGCAGTGATAGGATTGGAGAGGTTCGGTGAGCAAATGAAGACCCTTTGAAGTCATAGTGCATGGTACCCATTCCACGGGTCTCAACTCTCCAGGTTTAAGGGATTCTTCCTTCAGCTAAAACATGCATGTGGAACCCAGAGTATGATCAACCGTGTGATCGGGAGACGTGTTCCAATATGTCTCAGTTTTCGTCCCCTGGTACTCGGGTGCAACATTCCAGACGCTTTACTAACACTCTCCCGACTTGGAGAGTCAGTGCCTTTAACCTCCTGTTTGGCCCAGTTTGCAATTTCTGCGGAAGATGAACAGGAATAGGGAGAACCAATGAGAGACTAGCTGGAGGTGTCTGGACGGGCAAATTTAACTCTCATTTCCCAGAAGAGGAATTAACCAAAGGCTCAGCGTGCCGTGCCGGAACCAGATTAGGGCCTGAAGCCATCCTGCGGTGTTGTGGCCAGCTCACGAGAAAGCGAGTTGAAGAAAGGAGCTCAGGGGCACTGTAATTCACAAACCTGCAGAGTTATAAATGACAGCTATCGTCCAAAAATATACTGAAGTAAGGCTGCCAAGAGGACTTGAAAGCGGGGCAGAATTGCAGGAAACCGATTTCAGGAGGTAGACTGGAATTGCATTGAAAGCATAGGAAAAGAGGCAGAACGTCCACAATGATGCACTTGGCCAAAAAGGGCGTATGCGTTTTTTCCTGAATATATTCAGGAAAAAACGCATACGCCCTTTTTGGCCAACCAAGCAAGCTTGCAAAGGAAATCTGCACTACAATGAAGTCTCACTTCCCCCCGGTCAAAAGGGCCATCTGAAAAAAGTGTAAAATCCAGAAAGGCAGGACAGGCCATGGAGAACTGGGAGCCTTGTTATGCTGATGGGCGGGATGTAAATTGCCAACAGCCACTCGGGAGAAGTGTATGGTGTTTCCTGAAACATCTAAAAAACAAAGCAACAGAGCCTAGGGCACTTCCACTTATGGTCCTATAGCTTAGGGAAATTAAAATCAAAAGACACAGCCACCCCAAAGGTTGGGACGGCTCTGTTTACAAGAACCTGGTTTACAGTACAAGTTCAATATCGCAGAAAGTGAAAAATGGATAAAGAAGTTGTGGTACTTACGTACAATGCAGTATCACTCAGCAATGAAATCTATGTCATCAGGCCCGTAGCAGCATAATGAGTGGATTCAGGTACGATGATTCTAACTGAAATAAGTCACACAGAAAAAGAAACATCATAAGATATCACTAATACACGGAATGTAAACTTGGCTACACAGGAACTGAATTACAAAACAGAACAGGGTCTCAAATTTAGAAAACCACCTTATGCTTGCTTAAGGGGAAAGGTGAGTTGGGGTAATGCATAAAACCAGAGATTGAAATGAGCACAGATAAAGTTCCTTAAGCCAAATATGGAATAGACAAGAGCTACTCCTTGCTCAACGAAATGGACTCAACACCCCATATTAAATGCCTAAGAGTGTACCTGACTAGGAAGTATCTTAAAACCTATGGATTGCTATGTCTCTGAAAGAGAATCAAGTGTGTGTACAGGGGCATAAACGCAGCAGTGATAGGATTGGAGAGGTTCGGTGAGCAAATGAAGACCCTTTGAAGTCATATTGCATGGTACCCATTCCACGGGTCTCAACTCTCCAGGTTTAAGGGATTCTTCCTTCAGCTAAAACATGCATGTGGAACCCAGAGTATGATCAACCGTGTGATCGGGAGACGTGTTCCAATATGTGTCAGTTTTCGTCCCCTGGTACTCGGGTGCAACATTCCAGACGCTTTACTAACACTCTCCCGACTTGGAGAGTCAGTGCCTTTAACCTCCTGTTTGGCCCAGTTTGCAATTTCTGCGGAAGATGAACAGGAATAGGGAGAACCAATGACAGACTAGCTGGAGGTGTCTGGACGGGCAAATTTAACTCTCATTTCCCACCAGGAAGAGGAATTAACCAAAGGCTCAGCGTGCCGTGCCGGAACCAGATTAGGGCCTGAAGCCATCCTGCGGTGTTGCGGCCAGCTCACGAGAAAGCGAGTTGAAGAAAGGAGCTCAGGGGCACTGTAATTCACAAACCTGCAGAGTTATAAATGACAGCTATCGTCCAAAAATATACTGAAGTAAGGCTGCCAAGAGGACTTGAAAGCGGGGCAGAATTGCAGGAAACCGATTTCAGGAGGTAGACTGGAATTGCATTGAAAGCATAGGAAAAGAGGCAGAACGTCCACAATGATGCACTTGGCCAAAAAGGGCGTATGCGTTTTTTCCTGAATATATTCAGGAAAAAACGCATACGCCCTTTTTGGCCAACCAAGCAAGCTTGCAAAGGAAATCTGCACTACAATGAAGTCTCACTTCCCCCCGGTCAAAAGGGCCATCTGAAAAAAGTGTAAAATCCAGAAAGGCAGGACAGGCCATGGAGAACTGGGAGCCTTGTTATGCTGATGGGCGGGATGTAAATTGCCAACAGCCACTCAGGAGAAGTGTATGGTGTTTCCTGAAACATCTAAAAAACAAAGCAACAGAGCCTAGGGCACTTCCACTTATGGTCCTATAGCTTAGGGAAATTAAAATCAAAAAGACACAGCCACCCCAAAGGTTGGGACGGCTCTGTTTACAAGAACCTGGTTTACGGTACAAGTTCAATATCGCAGAAAGTGAAAAATGGATAAAGAAGTTGTGGTACTTACGTACAATGCAGTATCACTCAGCAATGAAATCTATGTCATCAGGCCCGTAGCAGCATAATGAGTGGATTCAGGTATGATGATTCTAACTGAAATAAGTCACACAGGAAAAGAAACATCATAAGATATCACTAATACACGGAATGTAACCTTGGCTACACAGGAACTGAATTCCAAAACAGAACAGGGTCTCAAATTTAGAAAACCAACTTATGCTTGCTTAAGGGGAAAGGTGAGTTGGGGTGCTGCATAAAACCAGAGATTGAAATGAGCACAGATAAAGTTCCTTAAGCCAAATATGGAATAGACAAGAGCTACTCCTTGCTCAACGAAATGGACTCAACACCCCATATTAAATGCCTAAGAGTGTACATGACTAGGAAGTATCTTAAAACCTATGGATTGCTATGTCTCTGAAAGAGAATCAAGGGTGTGTACAGGGGCATAAACGCAGCAGTGATAGGACTGGAGAGATTCGGTGAGCAAATGAAGACCCTTTGAAGTCATATTGCATGGTACCCATTCCACGGGTCTCAGCTCTCCAGGTTTAAGGTATTCTTCCTTCAGCTAAAACATGCATGTGGAACCCAGAGTATGATCAACCGTGTGATCGGGAGACGTGTTCCAATATGTCTCAGTTTTCGTCCCCTGGTACTCGGGTGCAACATTCCAGACGCTTTACTAACACTCTCCCGACTTGGAGAGTCAGTGCCTTTAACCTCCTGTTTGGCCCAGTTTGCAATTTCTGCGGAAGATGAACAGGAATAGGGAGAACCAATGAGAGACTAGCTGGAGGTGTCTGGACGGGCAAATTTAACTCTCATTTCCCACCAGGAAGAGGAATTAACCAAAGGCTCAGCGTGCCGTGCCGGAACCAGATTAGGGCCTGAAGCCATCCTGCGGTGTTGTGGCCAGCTCACGAGAAAGCGAGTTGAAGAAAGGAGCTCAGGGGCACTGTAATTCACAAACCTGCAGAGTTATAAATGACAGCTATCGTCCAAAAATATACTGAAGTAAGGCTGCCAAGAGGACTTGAAAGCGGGGCAGAATTGCAGGAAACCAATTTCAGGAGGTAGACTGGAATTGCATTGAAAGCATAGGAAAAGAGGCAGAACGTCCACAATGATGCACTTGGCCAAAAAGGGCGTATGCGTTTTTTCCTGAATATATTCAGGAAAAAACGCATACGCCCTTTTTGGCCAACCAAGCAAGCTTGCAAAGGAAATCTGCACTACAATGAAGTCTCACTTCCCCCCGGTCAAAAGGGCCATCTGAAAAAAGTGTAAAATCCAGAAAGGCAGGACAGGCCATGGAGAACTGGGAGCCTTGTTATGCTGATGGGCGGGATGTAAATTGCCAACAGCCACTCGGGAGAAGTGTATGGTGTTTCCTGAAACATCTAAAAAACAAAGCAACAGAGCCTAGGGCACTTCCACTTATGGTCCTATAGCTTAGGGAAATTAAAATCAAAAAGACACAGCCACCCCAAAGGTTGGGACGGCTCTGTTTACAAGAACCTGGTTTACGGTACAAGTTCAATATCGCAGAAAGTGAAAAATGGATAAAGAAGTTGTGGTACTTACGTACAATGCAGTATCACTCAGCAATGAAATCTATGTCATCAGGCCCGTAGCAGCATAATGAGTGGATTCAGGTATGATGATTCTAACTGAAATAAGTCACACAGGAAAAGAAACATCATAAGATATCACTAATACACGGAATGTAACCTTGGCTACACAGGAACTGAATTACAAAACACAACAGGGTCTCAAATTTAGAAAACCAACTTATGCTTGCTTAAGGGGAAAGGTGAGTTGGGGTGCTGCATAAAACCAGAGATTGAAATGAGCACAGATAAAGTTCCTTAAGCCAAATATGGAATAGACAAGAGCTACTCCTTGCTCAACGAAATGGACTCAACACCCCATATTAAATGCCTAAGAGTGTACATGACTAGGAAGTATCTTAAAACCTATGGATTGCTATGTCTCTGAAAGAGAATCAAGGGTGTGTACAGGGGCATAAACGCAGCAGTGATAGGACTGGAGAGATTCGGTGAGCAAATGAAGACCCTTTGAAGTCATATTGCATGGTACCCATTCCACGGGTCTCAACTCTCCAGGTTTAAGGGATTCTTCCTTCAGCTAAAACATGCATGTGGAACCCAGAGTATGATCAACCGTGTGATCGGGAGACGTGTTCCAATATGTGTCAGTTTTCGTCCCCTGGTACTCGGGTGCAACATTCCAGACGCTTTACTAACACTCTCCCGACTTGGAGAGTCAGTGCCTTTAACCTCCTGTTTGGCCCAGTTTGCAATTTCTGCGGAAGATGAACAGGAATAGGGAGAACCAATGAGAGACTAGCTGGAGGTGTCTGGATGGGCAAATTTAACTCTCATTTCCCACCAGGAAGAGGAATTAACCAAAGGCTCAGCGTGCCGTGCCGGAACCAGATTAGGGCCTGAAGCCATCCTGCGGTGTTGCGGCCAGCTCACGAGAAAGCGAGTTGAAGAAAGGAGCTCAGGGGCACTGTAATTCACAAACCTGCAGAGTTATAAATGACAGCTATCGTCCAAAAATATACTGAAGTAAGGCTGCCAAGAGGACTTGAAAGCGGGGCAGAATTGCAGGAAACCGATTTCAGGAGGTAGACTGGAATTGCATTGAAAGCATAGGAAAAGAGGCAGAACGTCCACAATGATGCACTTGGCCAAAAAGGGCGTATGCGTTTTTTCCTGAATATATTCAGGAAAAAACGCATACGCCCTTTTTGGCCAACCAAGCAAGCTTGCAAAGGAAATCTGCACTACAATGAAGTCTCACTTCCCCCCGCTCAAAAGGGCCATCTGAAAAAAGTGTAAAATCCAGAAAGGCAGGACAGGCCATGGAGAACTGGGAGCCTCGTTATGCTGATGGGTGGGATGTAAATTGCCAACAGCCACTCGGGAGAAGTGTATGGTGTTTCCTGAAACATCTAAAAAACAAAGCAACAGAGCCTAGGGCACTTCCACTTATGGTCCTATAGCTTAGGGAAATTAAAATCAAAAGACACAGCCACCCCAAAGGTTGGGACGGCTCTGTTTACAAGAACCTGGTTTACGGTACAAGTTCAATATCGCAGAAAGTGAAAAATGGATAAAGAAGTTGTGGTACTTACGTACAATGCAGTATCACTCAGCAATGAAATCTATGTCATCAGGCCCGTAGCAGCATAATGAGTGGATTCAGGTACGATGATTCTAACTGAAATAAGTCACACAGAAAAAGAAACATCATAAGATATCACTAATACACGGAATGTAAACTTGGCTACACAGGAACTGAATTACAAAACAGAACAGGGTCTCAAATTTAGAAAACCACCTTATGCTTGCTTAAGGGGAAAGGTGAGTTGGGGTAATGCATAAAACCAGAGATTGAAATGAGCACAGATAAAGTTCCTTAAGCCAAATATGGAATAGACAAGAGCTACTCCTTGCTCAACGAAATGGACTCAACACCCCATATTAAATGCCTAAGAGTGTACCTGACTAGGAAGTATCTTAAAACCTATGGATTGCTATGTCTCTGAAAGAGAATCAAGTGTGTGTACAGGGGCATAAACGCAGCAGTGATAGGATTGGAGAGGTTCGGTGAGCAAATGAAGACCCTTTGAAGTCATATTGCATGGTACCCATTCCACGGGTCTCAACTCTCCAGGATTAAGGGATTCTTCCTTCAGCTAAAACATGCATGTGGAACCCAGAGTATGATCAACCGTGTGATCGGGAGACGTGTTCCAATATGTGTCAGTTTTCGTCCCCTGGTACTCGGGTGCAACATTCCAGACGCTTTACTAACACTCTCCCGACTTGGAGAGTCAGTGCCTTTAACCTCCTATTTGGCCCAGTTTGCAATTTCTGCGGAAGATGAACAGGAATAGGGAGAACCAATGACAGACTAGCTGGAGGTGTCTGGACGGGCAAATTTAACTCTCATTTCCCACCAGGAAGAGGAATTAACCAAAGGCTCAGCGTGCCGTGCCGGAACCAGATTAGGGCCTGAAGCCATCCTGCGGTGTTGCGGCCAGCTCACGAGAAAGCGAGTTGAAGAAAGGAGCTCAGGGGCACTGTAATTCACAAACCTGCAGAGTTATAAATGACAGCTATCGTCCAAAAATATACTGAAGTAAGGCTGCCAAGAGGACTTGAAAGCGGGGCAGAATTGCAGGAAACCGATTTCAGGAGGTAGACTGGAATTGCATTGAAAGCATAGGAAAAGAGGCAGAACGTCCACAATGATGCACTTGGCCAAAAAGGGCGTATGCGTTTTTTCCTGAATATATTCAGGAAAAAACGCATACGCCCTTTTTGGCCAACCAAGCAAGCTTGCAAAGGAAATCTGCACTACAATGAAGTCTCACTTCCCCCCGGTCAAAAGGGCCATCTGAAAAAAGTGTAAAATCCAGAAAGGCAGGACAGGCCATGGAGAACTGGGAGCCTTGTTATGCTGATGGGCGGGATGTAAATTGCCAACAGCCACTCGGGAGAAGTGTATGGTGTTTCCTGAAACATCTAAAAAACAAAGCAACAGAGCCTAGGGCACTTCCACTTATGATCCTATAGCTTAGGGAAATTAAAATCAAAAAGACACAGCCACCCCAAAGGTTGGGACGGCTCTGTTTACAAGAACCTGGTTTACGGTACAAGTTCAATATCGCAGAAAGTGAAAAATGGATAAAGAAGTTGTGGTACTTACGTACAATGCAGTATCACTCAGCAATGAAATCTATGTCATCAGGCCCGTAGCAGCATAATGAGTGGATTCAGGTACGATGATTCTAACTGAAATAAGTCACACAGAAAAAGAAACATCATAAGATATCACTAATACACGGAATGTAAACTTGGCTACACAGGAACTGAATTACAAAACAGAACAGGGTCTCAAATTTAGAAAACCACCTTATGCTTGCTTAAGGGGAAAGGTGAGTTGGGGTAATGCATAAAACCAGAGATTGAAATGAGCACAGATAAAGTTCCTTAAGCCAAATATGGAATAGACAAGAGCTACTCCTTGCTCAACGAAATGGACTCAACACCCCATATTAAATGCCTAAGAGTGTACCTGACTAGGAAGTATCTTAAAACCTATGGATTGCTATGTCTCTGAAAGAGAATCAAGTGTGTGTACAGGGGCATAAACGCAGCAGTGATAGGTTTGGAGAGGTTCGGTGAGCAAATGAAGACCCTTTGAAGTCAT
The DNA here is from genome assembly GCF_949774975.1 of Lagenorhynchus albirostris. Taxonomy (NCBI): domain Eukaryota; kingdom Metazoa; phylum Chordata; class Mammalia; order Artiodactyla; family Delphinidae; genus Lagenorhynchus; species Lagenorhynchus albirostris. The sequence continues at coordinate 286,386 of NW_026783505.1, read as the reverse complement.
ATTGCATGGTACCCATTCCACGGGTCTCAACTCTCCAGGTTTAAGGGATTCTTCCTTCAGCTAAAACATGCATGTGGAACCCAGAGTATGATCAACCGTGTGATCGGGAGACGTGTTCCAATATGTGTCAGTTTTCGTCCCCTGGTACTCGGGTGCAACATTCCAGACGCTTTACTAACACTCTCCCGACTTGGAGAGTCAGTGCCTTTAACCTCCTATTTGGCCCAGTTTGCAATTTCTGTGGAAGATGAACAGGAATAGGGAGAACCAATGACAGACTAGCTGGAGGTGTCTGGACGGGCAAATTTAACTCTCATTTCCCACCAGGAAGAGGAATTAACCAAAGGCTCAGCGTGCCGTGCCGGAACCAGATTAGGGCCTGAAGCCATCCTGCGGTGTTGCGGCCAGCTCACGAGAAAGCGAGTTGAAGAAAGGAGCTCAGGGGCACTGTAATTCACAAACCTGCAGAGTTATAAATGACAGCTATCGTCCAAAAATATACTGAAGTAAGGCTGCCAAGAGGACTTGAAAGCGGGGCAGAATTGCAGGAAACCGATTTCAGGAGGTAGACTGGAATTGCATTGAAAGCATAGGAAAAGAGGCAGAACGTCCACAATGATGACTTGGCCAAAAAGGGCGTATGCGTTTTTTCCTGAATATATTCAGGAAAAAACGCATACGCCCTTTTTGGCCAACCAAGCAAGCTTGCAAAGGAAATCTGCACTACAATGAAGTCTCACTTCCCCCCGCTCAAAAGGGCCATCTGAAAAAAGTGTAAAATCCAGAAAGGCAGGACAGGCCATGGAGAACTGGGAGCCTTGTTATGCTGATGGGCGGGATGTAAATTGCCAACAGCCACTCGGGAGAAGTGTATGGTGTTTCCTGAAACATCTAAAAAACAAAGCAACAGAGCCTAGGGCACTTCCACTTATGGTCCTATAGCTTAGGGAAATTAAAATCAAAAAGACACAGCCACCCCAAAGGTTGGGATGGCTCTGTTTACAAGAACCTGGTTTACGGTACAAGTTCAATATCGCAGAAAGTGAAAAATGGATAAAGAAGTTGTGGTACTTACGTACAATGCAGTATCACTCAGCAATGAAATCTATGTCATCAGGCCCGTAGCAGCATAATGAGTGGATTCAGGTATGATGATTCTAACTGAAATAAGTCACACAGGAAAAGAAACATCATAAGATATCACTAATACACGGAATGTAACCTTGGCTACACAGGAACTGAATTACAAAACACAACAGGGTCTCAAATTTAGAAAACCAACTTATGCTTGCTTAAGGGGAAAGGTGAGTTGGGGTGCTGCATAAAACCAGAGATTGAAATGAGCACAGATAAAGTTCCTTAAGCCAAATATGGAATAGACAAGAGCTACTCCTTGCTCAACGAAATGGACTCAACACCCCATATTAAATGCCTAAGAGTGTACCTGACTAGGAAGTATCTTAAAACCTATGGATTGCTATGTCTCTGAAAGAGAATCAAGTGTGTGTACAGGGGCATAAACGCAGCAGTGATAGGATTGGAGAGGTTCGGTGAGCAAATGAAGACCCTTTGAAGTCATATTGCATGGTACCCATTCCACGGGTCTCAACTCTCCAGGTTTAAGGGATTCTTCCTTCAGCTAAAACATGCATGTGGAACCCAGAGTATGATCAACCGTGTGATCGGGAGACGTGTTCCAATATGTGTCAGTTTTCGTCCCCTGGTACTCGGGTGCAACATTCCAGACGCTTTACGAACACTCTCCCGACTTGGAGAGTCAGTGCCTTTAACCTCCTGTTTGGCCCAGTTTGCAATTTCTGCGGAAGATGAACAGGAATAGGGAGAACCAATGAGAGACTAGCTGGAGGTGTCTGGACGGGCAAATTTAACTCTCATTTCCCACCAGGAAGAGGAATTAACCAAAGGCTCAGCGTGCCGTGCCGGAACCAGATTAGGGCCTGAAGCCATCCTGCGGTGTTGCGGCCAGCTCACGAGAAAGCGAGTTGAAGAAAGGAGCTCAGGGGCACTGTAATTCACAAACCTGCAGAGTTATAAATGACAGCTATCGTCCAAAAATATACTGAAGTAAGGCTGCCAAGAGGACTTGAAAGCGGGGCAGAATTGCAGGAAACCGATTTCAGGAGGTAGACTGGAATTGCATTGAAAGCATAGGAAAAGAGGCAGAACGTCCACAATGATGCACTTGGCCAAAAAGGGCGTATGCGTTTTTTCCTGAATATATTCAGGAAAAAACGCATATGCCCTTTTTGGCCAACCAAGCAAGCTTGCAAAGGAAATCTGCACTACAATGAAGTCTCACTTCCCCCCGGTCAAAAGGGCCATCTGAAAAAAGTGTAAAATCCAGAAAGGCAGGACAGGCCATGGAGAACTGGGAGCCTTGTTATGCTGATGGGCGGGATGTAAATTGCCAACAGCCACTCGGGAGAAGTGTATGGGGTTTCCTGAAACATCTAAAAAACAAAGCAACAGAGCCTAGGGCACTTCCACTTATGGTCCTATAGCTTAGGGAAATTAAAATCAAAAAGACACAGCCACCCCAAAGGTTGGGACGGCTCTGTTTACAAGAACCTGGTTTACGGTACAAGTTCAATATCGCAGAAAGTGAAAAATGGATAAAGAAGTTGTGGTACTTACGTACAATGCAGTATCACTCAGCAATGAAATCTATGTCATCAGGCCCGTAGCAGCATAATGAGTGGATTCAGGTATGATGATTCTAACTGAAATAAGTCACACAGGAAAAGAAACATCATAAGATATCACTAATACACGGAATGTAACCTTGGCTACACAGGAACTGAATTACAAAACACAACAGGGTCTCAAATTTAGAAAACCAACTTATGCTTGCTTAAGGGGAAAGGTGAGTTGGGGTGCTGCATAAAACCAGAGATTGAAATGAGCACAGATAAAGTTCCTTAAGCCAAATATGGAATAGACAAGAGCTACTCCTTGCTCAACGAAATGGACTCAACACCCCATATTAAATGCCTAAGAGTGTACCTGACTAGGAAGTATCTTAAAACCTATGGATTGCTATGTCTCTGAAAGAGAATCAAGTGTGTGTACAGGGGCATAAACGCAGCAGTGATAGGATTGGAGAGGTTCGGTGAGCAAATGAAGACCCTTTGAAGTCATATTGCATGGTACCCATTCCACGGGTCTCAACTCTCCAGGTTTAAGGGATTCTTCCTTCAGCTAAAACATGCATGTGGAACCCAGAGTATGATCAACCGTGTGATCGGGAGACGTGTTCCAATATGTCTCAGTTTTCGTCCCCTGGTACTCGGGTGCAACATTCCAGACGCTTTACTAACACTCTCCCGACTTGGAGAGTCAGTGCCTTTAACCTCCTGTTTGGCCCAGTTTGCAATTTCTGCGGAAGATGAACAGGAATAGGGAGAACCAATGACAGACTAGCTGGAGGTGTCTGGATGGGCAAATTTAACTCTCATTTCCCACCAGGAAGAGGAATTAACCAAAGGCTCAGCGTGCCGTGCCGGAACCAGATTAGGGCCTGAAGCCATCCTGCGGTGTTGCGGCCAGCTCACGAGAAAGCGAGTTGAAGAAAGGAGCTCAGGGGCACTGTAATTCACAAACCTGCAGAGTTATAAATGACAGCTATCGTCCAAAAATATACTGAAGTAAGGCTGCCAAGAGGACTTGAAAGCGGGGCAGAATTGCAGGAAACCGATTTCAGGAGGTAGACTGGAATTGCATTGAAAGCATAGGAAAAGAGGCAGAACGTCCACAATGATGCACTTGGCCAAAAAGGGCGTATGCGTTTTTTCCTGAATATATTCAGGAAAAAACGCATACGCCCTTTTTGGCCAACCAAGCAAGCTTGCAAAGGAAATCTGCACTACAATGAAGTCTCACTTCCCCCCGGTCAAAAGGGCCATCTGAAAAAAGTGTAAAATCCAGAAAGGCAGGACAGGCCATGGAGAACTGGGAGCCTTGTTATGCTGATGGGCGGGATGTCAATTGCCAACAGCCACTCGGGAGAAGTGTATGGTGTTTCCTGAAACATCTAAAAAACAAAGCAACAGAGCCTAGGGCACTTCCACTTATGGTCCTATAGCTTAGGGAAATTAAAATCAAAAGACACAGCCACCCCAAAGGTTGGGACGGCTCTGTTTACAAGAACCTGGTTTATGGTACAAGTTCAATATCGCAGAAAGTGAAAAATGGATAAAGAAGTTGTGGTACTTACGTACAATGCAGTATCACTCAGCAATGAAATCTATGTCATCAGGCCCGTAGCAGCATATTGAGTGGATTCAGGTATGATGATTCTAACTGAAATAAGTCACACAGGAAAAGAAACATCATAAGATATCACTAATACACGGAATGTAACCTTGGCTACACAGGAACTGAATTACAAAACAGAACAGGGTCTCAAATTTAGAAAACCAACTTATGCTTGCTTAAGGGGAAAGGTGAGTTGGGGTGCTGCATAAAACCAGAGATTGAAATGAGCACAGATAAAGTTCCTTAAGCCAAATATGGAATAGACAAGAGCTACACCTTGCTCAACGAAATGGATTCAACACCCCATATTAAACACCTAAGAATATACCTGACTAGGAAATAGCTTAAAACCTATGGATTGCTATGTCTCCGAAAGAGAATCAAGCGTGTGTACAGGGGCATAAACGCAGCAGTGATAGGACTGGAGAGGTTCGGTGAGCAAATGAAGACCCTTTGAAGTCATATTGCATGGTACCCATTCCACGGGTCTCAACTCTCCAGGTTTAAGGGATTCTTCCTTCAGCTAAAACATGCATGTGGAACCCAGAGTATGATCAACCGTGTGATCGGGAGACGTGTTCCAATATGTGTCAGTTTTCGTCCCCTGGTACTCGGGTGCAACATTCCAGACGCTTTACTAACACTCTCCCGACTTGGAGAGTCAGTGCCTTTAACCTCCTGTTTGGCCCAGTTTGCAATTTCTGCGGAAGATGAACAGGAATAGGGAGAACCAATGACAGACTAGCTGGAGGTGTCTGGACGGGCAAATTTAACTCTCATTTCCCACCAGGAAGAGGAATTAACCAAAGGCTCAGCGTGCCGTGCCGGAACCAGATTAGGGCCTGAAGCCATCCTGCGGTGTTGCGGCCAGCTCACGAGAAAGCGAGTTGAAGAAAGGAGCTCAGGGGCACTGTAATTCACAAACCTGCAGAGTTATAAATGACAGCTATCGTCCACAAATATACTGAAGGCTGCCAAGAGGACTTGAAAGCGGGGCAGAATTGCAGGAAACCGATTTCAGGAGGTAGACTGGAATTGCATTGAAAGCATAGGAAAAGAGGCAGAACGTCCACAATGATGCACTTGGCCAAAAAGGGCGTATGCGTTTTTTCCTGAATATATTCAGGAAAAAACGCATACGCCCTTTTTGGCCAACCAAGCAAGCTTGCAAAGGAAATCTGCACTACAATGAAGTCTCACTTCCCCCCGCTCAAAAGGGCCATCTGAAAAAAGTGTAAAATCCAGAAAGGCAGCACAGGCCATGGAGAACTGGGAGCCTTGTTATGCTGATGGGCGGGATGTAAATTGCCAACAGCCACTCGGGAGAAGTGTATGGTGTTTCCTGAAACATCTAAAAAACAAAGCAACAGAGCCTAGGGCACTTCCACTTATGGTCCTATAGCTTAGGGAAATTAAAATCAAAAGACACAGCCACCCCAAAGGTTGGGACGGCTCTGTTTACAAGAACCTGGTTTACGGTACAAGTTCAATATCGCAGAAAGTGAAAAATGGATAAAGAAGTTGTGGTACTTACGTACAATGCAGTATCACTCAGCAATGAAATCTATGTCATCAGGCCCGTAGCAGCATATTGAGTGGATTCAGGTATGATGATTCTAACTGAAATAAGTCACACAGGAAAAGAAACATCATAAGATATCACTAATACACGGAATGTAACCTTGGCTACACAGGAACTGAATTACAAAACACAACAGGGTCTCAAATTTAGAAAACCAACTTATGCTTGCTTAAGGGGAAAGGTGAGTTGGGGTGCTGCATAAAACCAGAGATTGAAATGAGCACAGATAAAGTTCCTTAAGCCAAATATGGAATAGACAAGAACTACTCCTTGCTCAACGAAATGGACTCAACACCCCATATTAAATGCCTAAGAGTGTACATGACTAGGAAGTATCTTAAAACCTATGGATTGCTATGTCTCTGAAAGAGAATCAAGGGTGTGTACAGGGGCATAAACGCAGCAGTGATAGGATTGGAGAGATTCGGTGAGCAAATGAAGACCCTTTGAAGTCATATTGCATGGTACCCATTCCACGGGTCTCAACTCTCCAGGTTTAAGGTATTCTTCCTTCAGCTAAAACATGCATGTGGAACCCAGAGTATGATCAACCGTGTGATCGGGAGACGTGTTCCAATATGTCTCAGTTTTCGTCCCCTGGTACTCGGGTGCAACATTCCAGACGCTTTACTAACACTCTCCCGACTTGGAGAGTCAGTGCCTTTAACCTCCTGTTTGGCCCAGTTTGCAATTTCTGCGGAAGATGAACAGGAATAGGGAGAACCAATGAGAGACTAGCTGGAGGTGTCTGGACGGGCAAATTTAACTCTCATTTCCCACCAGGAAGAGGAATTAACCAAAGGCTCAGCGTGCCGTGCCGGAACCAGATTAGGGCCTGAAGCCATCCTGCGGTGTTGTGGCCAGCTCACGAGAAAGCGAGTTGAAGAAAGGAGCTCAGGGGCACTGTAATTCACAAACCTGCAGAGTTATAAATGACAGCTATCGTCCAAAAATATACTGAAGTAAGGCTGCCAAGAGGACTTGAAAGCGGGGCAGAATTGCAGGAAACCGATTTCAGGAGGTAGACTGGAATTGCATTGAAAGCATAGGAAAAGAGGCAGAACGTCCACAATGATGCACTTGGCCAAAAAGGGCGTATGCGTTTTTTCCTGAATATATTCAGGAAAAAACGCATACGCCCTTTTTGGCCAACCAAGCAAGCTTGCAAAGGAAATCTGCACTACAATGAAGTCTCACTTCCCCCCGGTCAAAAGGGCCATCTGAAAAAAGTGTAAAATCCAGAAAGGCAGGACAGATCATGGAGAACTGGGAGCCTTGTTATGCTGATGGGCGGGATGTCAATTGCCAACAGCCACTCGGGAGAAGTGTATGGTGTTTCCTGAAACATCTAAAAAACAAAGCAACAGAGCCTAGGGCACTTCCACTTATGGTCCTATAGCTTAGGGAAATTAAAATCAAAAAGACACAACCACCCCAAAGGTTGGGACGGCTCTGTTTACAAGAACCTGGTTTACGGTACAAGTTCAATATCGCAGAAAGTGAAAAATGGATAAAGAAGTTGTGGTACTTACGTACAATGCAGTATCACTCAGCAATGAAATCTATGTCATCAGGCCCGTAGCAGCATAATGAGTGGATTCAGGTATGATGATTCTAACTGAAATAAGTCACACAGGAAAAGAAACATCATAAGATATCACTAATACACGGAATGTAACCTTGGCTACACAGGAACTGAATTACAAAACAGAACAGGGTCTCAAATTTAGAAAACCAACTTATGCTTGCTTAAGGGGAAAGGTGAGTTGGGGTGCTGCATAAAACCAGAGATTGAAATGAGCACAGATAAAGTTCCTTAAGCCAAATATGGAATAGACAAGAGCTACTCCTTGCTCAACGAAATGGACTCAACACCCCATATTAAATGCCTAAGAGTGTACCTGACTAGGAAGTATCTTAAAACCTATGGATTGCTATGTCTCTGAAAGAGAATCAAGTGTGTGTACAGGGGCATAAACGCAGCAGTGATAGGATTGGAGAGGTTCGGTGAGCAAATGAAGACCCTTTGAAGTCATATTGCATGGTACCCATTCCACGGGTCTCAACTCTCCAGGTTTAAGGGATTCTTCCTTCAGCTAAAACATGCATGTGGAACCCAGAGTATGATCAACCGTGTGATCGGGAGACGTGTTCCAATATGTGTCAGTTTTCGTCCCCTGGTACTCGGGTGCAACATTCCAGACGCTTTACGAACACTCTCCCGACTTGGAGAGTCAGTGCCTTTAACCTCCTGTTTGGCCCAGTTTGCAATTTCTGCGGAAGATGAACAGGAATAGGGAGAACCAATGACAGACTAGCTGGAGGTGTCTGGACGGGCAAATTTAACTCTCATTTCCCACCAGGAAGAGGAATTAACCAAAGGCTCAGCGTGCCGTGCCGGAACCAGATTAGGGCCTGAAGCCATCCTGCGGTGTTGCGGCCAGCTCACGAGAAAGCGAGTTGAAGAAAGGAGCTCAGGGGCACTGTAATTCACAAACCTGCAGAGTTATAAATGACAGCTATCGTCCAAAAATATACTGAAGTAAGGCTGCCAAGAGGACTTGAAAGCGGGGCAGAATTGCAGGAAACCGATTTCAGGAGGTAGACTGGAATTGCATTGAAAGCATAGGAAAAGAGGCAGAACGTCCACAATGATGCACTTGGCCAAAAAGGGCGTATGCGTTTTTTCCTGAATATATTCAGGAAAAAACGCATATGCCCTTTTTGGCCAACCAAGCAAGCTTGCAAAGGAAATCTGCACTACAATGAAGTCTCACTTCCCCCCGGTCAAAAGGGCCATCTGAAAAAAGTGTAAAATCCAGAAAGGCAGGACAGGCCATGGAGAACTGGGAGCCTTGTTATGCTGATGGGCGGGATGTAAATTGCCAACAGCCACTCGGGAGAAGTGTATGGTGTTTCCTGAAACATCTAAAAAACAAAGCAACAGAGCCTAGGGCACTTCCACTTATAGTCCTATAGCTTAGGGAAATTAAAATCAAAAAGACACAGCCACCCCAAAGGTTGGGACGGCTCTGTTTACAAGAACCTGGTTTACGGTACAAGTTCAATATCGCAGAAAGTGAAAAATGGATAAAGAAGTTGTGGTACTTACGTACAATGCAGTATCACTCAGCAATGAAATCTATGTCATCAGGCCCGTAGCAGCATAATGAGTGGATTCAGGTATGATGATTCTAACTGAAATAAGTCACACAGGAAAAGAAACATCATAAGATATCACTAATACACGGAATGTAACCTTGGCTACACAGGAACTGAATTACAAAACACAACAGGGTCTCAAATTTAGAAAACCAACTTATGCTTGCTTAAGGGGAAAGGTGAGTTGGGGTGCTGCATAAAACCAGAGATTGAAATGAGCACAGATAAAGTTCCTTAAGCCAAATATGGAATAGACAAGAGCTACTCCTTGCTCAACGAAATGGACTCAACACCCCATATTAAATGCCTAAGAGTGTACCTGACTAGGAAGTATCTTAAAACCTATGGATTGCTATGTCTCTGAAAGAGAATCAAGTGTGTGTACAGGGGCATAAACGCAGCAGTGATAGGATTGGAGAGGTTCGGTGAGCAAATGAAGACCCTTTGAAGTCATATTGCATGGTACCCATTCCACGGGTCTCAACTCTCCAGGTTTAAGGGATTCTTCCTTCAGCTAAAACATGCATGTGGAACCCAGAGTATGATCAACCGTGTGATCGGGAGACGTGTTCCAATATGTCTCAGTTTTCGTCCCCTGGTACTCGGGTGCAACATTCCAGACGCTTTACTAACACTCTCCCGACTTGGAGAGTCAGTGCCTTTAACCTCCTGTTTGGCCCAGTTTGCAATTTCTGCGGAAGATGAACAGGAATAGGGAGAACCAATGACAGACTAGCTGGAGGTGTCTGGATGGGCAAATTTAACTCTCATTTCCCACCAGGAAGAGGAATTAACCAAAGGCTCAGCGTGCCGTGCCGGAACCAGATTAGGGCCTGAAGCCATCCTGCGGTGTTGCGGCCAGCTCACGAGAAAGCGAGTTGAAGAAAGGAGCTCAGGGGCACTGTAATTCACAAACCTGCAGAGTTATAAATGACAGCTATCGTCCAAAAATATACTGAAGTAAGGCTGCCAAGAGGACTTGAAAGCGGGGCAGAATTGCAGGAAACCGATTTCAGGAGGTAGACTGGAATTGCATTGAAAGCATAGGAAAAGAGGCAGAACGTCCACAATGATGCACTTGGCCAAAAAGGGCGTATGCGTTTTTTCCTGAATATATTCAGGAAAAAACGCATACGCCCTTTTTGGCCAACCAAGCAAGCTTGCAAAGGAAATCTGCACTACAATGAAGTCTCACTTCCCCCCGGTCAAAAGGGCCATCTGAAAAAAGTGTAAAATCCAGAAAGGCAGGACAGGCCATGGAGAACTGGGAGCCTTGTTATGCTGATGGGCGGGATGTAAATTGCCAACAGCCACTCGGGAGAAGTGTATGGTGTTTCCTGAAACATCTAAAAAACAAAGCAACAGAGCCTAGGGCACTTCCACTTATGGTCCTATAGCTTAGGGAAATTAAAATCAAAAGACACAGCCACCCCAAAGGTTGGGACGGCTCTGTTTACAAGAACCTGGTTTATGGTACAAGTTCAATATCGCAGAAAGTGAAAAATGGATAAAGAAGTTGTGGTACTTACGTACAATGCAGTATCACTCAGCAATGAAATCTATGTCATCAGGCCCGTAGCAGCATATTGAGTGGATTCAGGTATGATGATTCTAACTGAAATAAGTCACACAGGAAAAGAAACATCATAAGATATCACTAATACACGGAATGTAACCTTGGCTACACAGGAACTGAATTACAAAACAGAACAGGGTCTCAAATTTAGAAAACCAACTTATGCTTGCTTAAGGGGAAAGGTGAGTTGGGGTGCTGCATAAAACCAGAGATTGAAATGAGCACAGATAAAGTTCCTTAAGCCAAATATGGAATAGACAAGAGCTACACCTTGCTCAACGAAATGGATTCAACACCCCATATTAAACACCTAAGAATATACCTGACTAGGAAATAGCTTAAAACCTATGGATTGCTATGTCTCCGAAAGAGAATCAAGCGTGTGTACAGGGGCATAAACGCAGCAGTGATAGGACTGGAGAGGTTCGGTGAGCAAATGAAGACCCTTTGAAGTCATATTGCATGGTACCCATTCCACGGGTCTCAACTCTCCAGGTTTAAGGGATTCTTCCTTCAGCTAAAACATGCATGTGGAACCCAGAGTATGATCAACCGTGTGATCGGGAGACGTGTTCCAATATGTGTCAGTTTTCGTCCCCTGGTACTCGGGTGCAACATTCCAGACGCTTTACTAACACTCTCCCGACTTGGAGAGTCAGTGCCTTTAACCTCCTGTTTGGCCCAGTTTGCAATTTCTGCGGAAGATGAACAGGAATAGGGAGAACCAATGACAGACTAGCTGGAGGTGTCTGGACGGGCAAATTTAACTCTCATTTCCCACCAGGAAGAGGAATTAACCAAAGGCTCAGCGTGCCGTGCCGGAACCAGATTAGGGCCTGAAGCCATCCTGCGGTGTTGCGGCCAGCTCACGAGAAAGCGAGTTGAAGAAAGGAGCTCAGGGGCACTGTAATTCACAAACCTGCAGAGTTATAAATGACAGCTATCGTCCACAAATATACTGAAGGCTGCCAAGAGGACTTGAAAGCGGGGCAGAATTGCAGGAAACCGATTTCAGGAGGTAGACTGGAATTGCATTGAAAGCATAGGAAAAGAGGCAGAACGTCCACAATGATGCACTTGGCCAAAAAGGGCGTATGCGTTTTTTCCTGAATATATTCAGGAAAAAACGCATACGCCCTTTTTGGCCAACCAAGCAAGCTTGCAAAGGAAATCTGCACTACAATGAAGTCTCACTTCCCCCCGCTCAAAAGGGCCATCTGAAAAAAGTGTAAAATCCAGAAAGGCAGCACAGGCCATGGAGAACTGGGAGCCTTGTTATGCTGATGGGCGGGATGTAAATTGCCAACAGCCACTCGGGAGAAGTGTATGGTGTTTCCTGAAACATCTAAAAAACAAAGCAACAGAGCCTAGGGCACTTCCACTTATGGTCCTATAGCTTAGGGAAATTAAAATCAAAAGACACAGCCACCCCAAAGGTTGGGACGGCTCTGTTTACAAGAACCTGGTTTACGGTACAAGTTCAATATCGCAGAAAGTGAAAAATGGATAAAGAAGTTGTGGTACTTACGTACAATGCAGTATCACTCAGCAATGAAATCTATGTCATCAGGCCCGTAGCAGCATATTGAGTGGATTCAGGTATGATGATTCTAACTGAAATAAGTCACACAGGAAAAGAAACATCATAAGATATCACTAATACACGGAATGTAACCTTGGCTACACAGGAACTGAATTACAAAACACAACAGGGTCTCAAATTTAGAAAACCAACTTATGCTTGCTTAAGGGGAAAGGTGAGTTGGGGTGCTGCATAAAACCAGAGATTGAAATGAGCACAGATAAAGTTCCTTAAGCCAAATATGGAATAGACAAGAACTACTCCTTGCTCAACGAAATGGACTCAACACCCCATATTAAATGCCTAAGAGTGTACATGACTAGGAAGTATCTTAAAACCTATGGATTGCTATGTCTCTGAAAGAGAATCAAGGGTGTGTACAGGGGCATAAACGCAGCAGTGATAGGATTGGAGAGATTCGGTGAGCAAATGAAGACCCTTTGAAGTCATATTGCATGGTACCCATTCCACGGGTCTCAACTCTCCAGGTTTAAGGTATTCTTCCTTCAGCTAAAACATGCATGTGGAACCCAGAGTATGATCAACCGTGTGATCGGGAGACGTGTTCCAATATGTGTCAGTTTTCGTCCCCTGGTACTCGGGTGCAACATTCCAGACGCTTTACTAACACTCTCCCGACTTGGAGAGTCAGTGCCTTTAACCTCCTGTTTGGCCCAGTTTGCAATTTCTGCGGAAGATGAACAGGAATAGGGAGAACCAATGACAGACTAGCTGGAGGTGTCTGGACGGGCAAATTTAACTCTCATTTCCCACCAGGAAGAGGAATTAACCAAAGGCTCAGCGTGCCGTGCCGGAACCAGATTAGGGCCTGAAGCCATCCTGCGGTGTTGCGGCCAGCTCACGAGAAAGCGAGTTGAAGAAAGGAGCTCAGGGGCACTGTAATTCACAAACCTGCAGAGTTATAAATGACAGCTATCGTCCAAAAATATACTGAAGTAAGGCTGCCAAGAGGACTTGAAAGCGGGGCAGAATTGCAGGAAACCGATTTCAGGAGGTAGACTGGAATTGCATTTAAAGCATAGGAAAAGAGGCAGAACGTCCACAATGATGCACTTGGCCAAAAAGGGCGTATGCGTTTTTTCCTGAATATATTCAGGAAAAAACGCATACGCCCTTTTTGGCCAACCAAGCAAGCTTGCAAAGGAAATCTGCACTACAATGAAGTCTCACTTCCCCCCGGTCAAAAGGGCCATCTGAAAAAAGTGTAAAATCCAGTAAGGCAGGACAGGCCATGGAGAACTGGGAGCCTTGTTATGCTGATGGGCGGGATGTAAATTGCCAACAGCCACTCGGGAGAAGTGTATGGTGTTTCCTGAAACATCTAAAAAACAAAGCAACAGAGCCTAGGGCACTTCCACTTATGGTCCTATAGCTTAGGGAAATTAAAATCAAAAGACACAGCCACCCCAAAGGTTGGGACGGCTCTGTTTACAAGAACCTGGTTTACGGTACAAGTTCAATATCGCAGAAAGTGAAAAATGGATAAAGAAGTTGTGGTACTTACGTACAATGCAGTATCACTCAGCAATGAAATCTATGTCATCAGGCCCGTAGCAGCATAATGAGTGGATTCAGGTATGATGATTCTAACTGAAATAAGTCACACAGGAAAAGAAACATCATAAGATATCACTAATACACGGAATGTAACCTTGGCTACACAGGAACTGAATTACAAAACAGAACAGGGTCTCAAATTTAGAAAACCAACTTATGCTTGCTTAAGGGGAAAGGTGAGTTGGGGTGCTGCATAAAACCAGAGATTGAAATGAGCACAGATAAAGTTCCTTAAGCCAAATATGGAATAGACAAGAGCTACTCCTTGCTCAACGAAATGGACTCAACACCCCATATTAAATGCCTAAGAGTGTACATGACTAGGAAGTATCTTAAAACCTATGGATTGCTATGTCTCTGAAAGAGAATCAAGGGTGTGTACAGGGGCATAAACGCAGCAGTGATAGGATTGGAGAGATTCGGTGAGCAAATGAAGACCCTTTGAAGTCATATTGCATGGTACCCATTCCACGGGTCTCAACTCTCCAGGTTTAAGGTATTCTTCCTTCAGCTAAAACATGCATGTGGAACCCAGAGTATGATCAACCGTGTGATCGGGAGACGTGTTCCAATATGTGTCAGTTTTCGTCCCCTGGTACTCGGGTGCAACATTCCAGACGCTTTACTAACACTCTCCCGACTTGGAGAGTCAGTGCCTTTAACCTCCTGTTTGGCCCAGTTTGCAATTTCTGCGGAAGATGAACAGGAATAGGGAGAACCAATGACAGACTAGCTGGAGGTGTCTGGACGGGCAAATTTAACTCTCATTTCCCACCAGGAAGAGGAATTAACCAAAGGCTCAGCGTGCCGTGCCGGAACCAGATTAGGGCCTGAAGCCATCCTGCGGTGTTGCGGCCAGCTCACGAGAAAGCGAGTTGAAGAAAGGAGCTCAGGGGCACTGTAATTCACAAACCTGCAGAGTTATAAATGACAGCTATCGTCCAAAAATATACTGAAGTAAGGCTGCCAAGAGGACTTGAAAGCGGGGCAGAATTGCAGGAAACCGATTTCAGGAGGTAGACTGGAATTGCATTTAAAGCATAGGAAAAGAGGCAGAACGTCCACAATGATGCACTTGGCCAAAAAGGGCGTATGCGTTTTTTCCTGAATATATTCAGGAAAAAACGCATACGCCCTTTTTGGCCAACCAAGCAAGCTTGCAAAGGAAATCTGCACTACAATGAAGTCTCACTTCCCCCCGGTCAAAAGGGCCATCTGAAAAAAGTGTAAAATCCAGTAAGGCAGGACAGGCCATGGAGAACTGGGAGCCTTGTTATGCTGATGGGCGGGATGTAAATTGCCAACAGCCACTCGGGAGAAGTGTATGGTGTTTCCTGAAACATCTAAAAAACAAAGCAACAGAGCCTAGGGCACTTCCACTTATGGTCCTATAGCTTAGGGAAATTAAAATCAAAAGACACAGCCACCCCAAAGGTTGGGACGGCTCTGTTTACAAGAACCTGGTTTACGGTACAAGTTCAATATCGCAGAAAGTGAAAAATGGATAAAGAAGTTGTGGTACTTACGTACAATGCAGTATCACTCAGCAATGAAATCTATGTCATCAGGCCCGTAGCAGCATAATGAGTGGATTCAGGTATGATGATTCTAACTGAAATAAGTCACACAGGAAAAGAAACATCATAAGATATCACTAATACACGGAATGTAACCTTGGCTACACAGGAACTGAATTACAAAACAGAACAGGGTCTCAAATTTAGAAAACCAACTTATGCTTGCTTAAGGGGAAAGGTGAGTTGGGGTGCTGCATAAAACCAGAGATTGAAATGAGCACAGATAAAGTTCCTTAAGCCAAATATGGAATAGACAAGAGCTACTCCTTGCTCAACGAAATGGACTCAACACCCCATATTAAATGCCTAAGAGTGTACCTGACTAGGAAGTATCTTAAAACCTATGGATTGCTATGTCTCTGAAAGAGAATCAAGTGTGTGTACAGGGGCATAAACGCAGCAGTGATAGGATTGGAGAGGTTCGGTGAGCAAATGAAGACCCTTTGAAGTCATAGTGCATGGTACCCATTCCACGGGTCTCAACTCTCCAGGTTTAAGGTATTCTTCCTTCAGCTAAAACATGCATGTGGAACCCAGAGTATGATCAACCGTGTGATCGGGAGACGTGTTCCAATATGTGTCAGTTTTCGTCCCCTGGTACTCGGGTGCAACATTCCAGACGCTTTACTAACACTCTCCCGACTTGGAGAGTCAGTGCCTTTAACCTCCTGTTTGGCCCAGTTTGCAATTTCTGCGGAAGATGAACAGGAATAGGGAGAACCAATGACAGACTAGCTGGAGGTGTCTGGACGGGCAAATTTAACTCTCATTTCCCACCAGGAAGAGGAATTAACCAAAGGCTCAGCGTGCCGTGCCGGAACCAGATTAGGGCCTGAAGCCATCCTGCGGTGTTGCGGCCAGCTCACGAGAAAGCGAGTTGAAGAAAGGAGCTCAGGGGCACTGTAATTCACAAACCTGCAGAGTTATAAATGACAGCTATCGTCCAAAAATATACTGAAGTAAGGCTGCCAAGAGGACTTGAAAGCGGGGCAGAATTGCAGGAAACCGATTTCAGGAGGTAGACTGGAATTGCATTGAAAGCATAGGAAAAGAGGCAGAACGTCCACAATGATGCACTTGGCCAAAAAGGGCGTATGCGTTTTTTCCTGAATATATTCAGGAAAAAACGCATACGCCCTTTTTGGCCAACCAAGCAAGCTTGCAAAGGAAATCTGCACTACAATGAAGTCTCACTTCCCCCCGGTCAAAAGGGCCATCTGAAAAAAGTGTAAAATCCAGAGAGGCAGCACAGGCCATGGAGAACTGGGAGCCTTGTTATGCTGATGGGCGGGATGTCAATTGCCAACAGCCACTCGGGAGAAGTGTATGGTGTTTCCTGAAACATCTAAAAAACAAAGCAACAGAGCCTAGGGCACTTCCACTTATGGTCCTATAGCTTAGGGAAATTAAAATCAAAAGACACAGCCACCCCAAAGGTTGGGACGGCTCTGTTTACAAGAACCTGGTTTATGGTACAAGTTCAATATCGCAGAAAGTGAAAAATGGATAAAGAAGTTGTGGTACTTACGTACAATGCAGTATCACTCAGCAATGAAATCTATGTCATCAGGCCCGTAGCAGCATATTGAGTGGATTCAGGTATGATGATTCTAACTGAAATAAGTCACACAGGAAAAGAAACATCATAAGATATCACTAATACACGGAATGTAACCTTGGCTACACAGGAACTGAATTACAAAACACAACAGGGACTCAAATTTAGAAAACCAACTTATGATTGCTTAAGGGGAAAGGTGAGTTGGGGTGCTGCATAAAACCAGAGATTGAAATGAGCACAGATAAAGTTCCTTAAGCCAAATATGGAATAGACAAGAACTACTCCTTGCTCAACGAAATGGACTCAACACCCCATATTAAATGCCTAAGAGTGTACATGACTAGGAAGTATCTTAAAACCTATGGATTGCTATGTCTCTGAAAGAGAATCAAGTGTGTGTACAGGGGCATAAACGCAGCAGTGATAGGATTGGAGAGATTCGGTGAGCAAATGAAGACCCTTTGAAGTCATATTGCATGGTACCCATTCCACGGGTCTCAACTCTCCAGGTTTAAGGGATTCTTCCTTCAGCTAAAACATGCATGTGGAACCCAGAGTATGATCAACCGTGTGATCGGGAGACGTGTTCCAATATGTGTCAGTTTTCGTCCCCTGGTACTCGGGTGCAACATTCCAGACGCTTTACTAACACTCTCCCGACTTGGAGAGTCAGTGCCTTTAACCTCCTGTTTGGCCCAGTTTGCAATTTCTGCGGAAGATGAACAGGAATAGGGAGAACCAATGAGAGACTAGCTGGAGGTGTCTGGACGGGCAAATTTAACTCTCATTTCCCACCAGGAAGAGGAATTAACCAAAGGCTCAGCGTGCCGTGCCGGAACCAGATTAGGGCCTGAAGCCATCCTGCGGTGTTGCGGCCAGCTCACGAGAAAGCGAGTTGAAGAAAGGAGCTCAGGGGCACTGTAATTCACAAACCTGCAGAGTTATAAATGACAGCTATCGTCCAAAAATATACTGAAGTAAGGCTGCCAAGAGGACTTGAAAGCGGGGCAGAATTGCAGGAAACCAATTTCAGGAGGTAGACTGGAATTGCATTGAAAGCATAGGAAAAGAGGCAGAACGTCCACAATGATGCACTTGGCCAAAAAGGGCGTATGCGTTTTTTCCTGAATATATTCAGGAAAAAACGCATACGCCCTTTTTGGCCAACCAAGCAAGCTTGCAAAGGAAATCTGCACTACAATGAAGTCTCACTTCCCCCCGGTCAAAAGGGCCATCTGAAAAAAGTGTAAAATCCAGAAAGGCAGGACAGGCCATGGAGAACTGGGAGCCTTGTTATGCTGATGGGCGGGATGTCAATTGCCAACAGCCACTCGGGAGAAGTGTATGGTGTTTCCTGAAACATCTAAAAAACAAAGCAACAGAGCCTAGGGCACTTCCACTTATGGTCCTATAGCTTAGGGAAATTAAAATCAAAAGACACAGCCACCCCAAAGGTTGGGACGGCTCTGTTTACAAGAACCTGGTTTATGGTACAAGTTCAATATCGCAGAAAGTGAAAAATGGATAAAGAAGTTGTGGTACTTACGTACAATGCAGTATCACTCAGCAATGAAATCTATGTCATCAGGCCCGTAGCAGCATATTGAGTGGATTCAGGTATGATGATTCTAACTGAAATAAGTCACACAGGAAAAGAAACATCATAAGATATCACTAATACACGGAATGTAACCTTGGCTACACAGGAACTGAATTACAAAACAGGACAGGGTCTCAAATTTAGAAAACCAACTTATGCTTGCTTAAGGGGAAAGGTGAGTTGGGGTGCTGCATAAAACCAGAGATTGAAATGAGCACAGATAAAGTTCCTTAAGCCAAATATGGAATAGACAAGAGCTACACCTTGCTCAACGAAATGGATTCAACACCCCATATTAAACACCTAAGAATATACCTGACTAGGAAATAGCTTAAAACCTATGGATTGCTATGTCTCCGAAAGAGAATCAAGCGTGTGTACAGGGGCATAAACGCAGCAGTGATAGGACTGGAGAGGTTCGGTGAGCAAATGAAGACCCTTTGAAGTCATATTGCATGGTACCCATTCCACGGGTCTCAACTCTCCAGGTTTAAGGTATTCTTCCTTCAGCTAAAACATGCATGTGGAACCCAGAGTATGATCAACCGTGTGATCGGGAGACGTGTTCCAATATGTGTCAGTTTTCGTCCCCTGGTACTCGGGTGCAACATTCCAGACGCTTTACTAACACTCTCCCGACTTGGAGAGTCAGTGCCTTTAACCTCCTGTTTGGCCCAGTTTGCAATTTCTGCGGAAGATGAACAGGAATAGGGAGAACCAATGACAGACTAGCTGGAGGTGTCTGGACGGGCAAATTTAACTCTCATTTCCCACCAGGAAGAGGAATTAACCAAAGGCTCAGCGTGCCGTGCCGGAACCAGATTAGGGCCTGAAGCCATCCTGCGGTGTTGCGGCCAGCTCACGAGAAAGCGAGTTGAAGAAAGGAGCTCAGGGGCACTGTAATTCACAAACCTGCAGAGTTATAAATGACAGCTATCGTCCACAAATATACTGAAGGCTGCCAAGAGGACTTGAAAGCGGGGCAGAATTGCAGGAAACCGATTTCAGGAGGTAGACTGGAATTGCATTGAAAGCATAGGAAAAGAGGCAGAACGTCCACAATGATGCACTTGGCCAAAAAGGGCGTATGCGTTTTTTCCTGAATATATTCAGGAAAAAACGCATACGCCCTTTTTGGCCAACCAAGCAAGCTTGCAAAGGAAATCTGCACTACAATGAAGTCTCACTTCCCCCCGCTCAAAAGGGCCATCTGAAAAAAGTGTAAAATCCAGAAAGGCAGCACAGGCCATGGAGAACTGGGAGCCTTGTTATGCTGATGGGCGGGATGTAAATTGCCAACAGCCACTCGGGAGAAGTGTATGGTGTTTCCTGAAACATCTAAAAAACAAAGCAACAGAGCCTAGGGCACTTCCACTTATGGTCCTATAGCTTAGGGAAATTAAAATCAAAAGACACAGCCACCCCAAAGGTTGGGACGGCTCTGTTTACAAGAACCTGGTTTACGGTACAAGTTCAATATCGCAGAAAGTGAAAAATGGATAAAGAAGTTGTGGTACTTACGTACAATGCAGTATCACTCAGCAATGAAATCTATGTCATCAGGCCCGTAGCAGCATATTGAGTGGATTCAGGTATGATGATTCTAACTGAAATAAGTCACACAGGAAAAGAAACATCATAAGATATCACTAATACACGGAATGTAACCTTGGCTACACAGGAACTGAATTACAAAACACAACAGGGTCTCAAATTTAGAAAACCAACTTATGCTTGCTTAAGGGGAAAGGTGAGTTGGGGTGCTGCATAAAACCAGAGATTGAAATGAGCACAGATAAAGTTCCTTAAGCCAAATATGGAATAGACAAGAACTACTCCTTGCTCAACGAAATGGACTCAACACCCCATATTAAATGCCTAAGAGTGTACATGACTAGGAAGTATCTTAAAACCTATGGATTGCTATGTCTCTGAAAGAGAATCAAGGGTGTGTACAGGGGCATAAACGCAGCAGTGATAGGATTGGAGAGATTCGGTGAGCAAATGAAGACCCTTTGAAGTCATATTGCATGGTACCCATTCCACGGGTCTCAACTCTCCAGGTTTAAGGTATTCTTCCTTCAGCTAAAACATGCATATGGAACCCAGAGTATGATCAACCGTGTGATCGGGAGACGTGTTCCAATATGTCTCAGTTTTCGTCCCCTGGTACTCGGGTGCAACATTCCAGACGCTTTACTAACACTCTCCCGACTTGGAGAGTCAGTGCCTTTAACCTCCTGTTTGGCCCAGTTTGCAATTTCTGCGGAAGATGAACAGGAATAGGGAGAACCAATGACAGACTAGCTGGAGGTGTCTGGACGGGCAAATTTAACTCTCATTTCCCACCAGGAAGAGGAATTAACCAAAGGCTCAGCGTGCCGTGCCGGAACCAGATTAGGGCCTGAAGCCATCCTGCGGTGTTGTGGCCAGCTCACGAGAAAGCGAGTTGAAGAAAGGAGCTCAGGGGCACTGTAATTCACAAACCTGCAGAGTTATAAATGACAGCTATCGTCCAAAAATATACTGAAGTAAGGCTGCCAAGAGGACTTGAAAGCGGGGCAGAATTGCAGGAAACCGATTTCAGGAGGTAGACTGGAATTGCATTGAAAGCATAGGAAAAGAGGCAGAACGTCCACAATGATGCACTTGGCCAAAAAGGGCGTATGCGTTTTTTCCTGAATATATTCAGGAAAAAACGCATACGCCCTTTTTGGCCAACCAAGCAAGCTTGCAAAGGAAATCTGCACTACAATGAAGTCTCACTTCCCCCCGGTCAAAAGGGCCATCTGAAAAAAGTGTAAAATCCAGAAAGGCAGGACAGGCCATGGAGAACTGGGAGCCTTGTTATGCTGATGGGCGGGATGTAAATTGCCAACAGCCACTCGGGAGAAGTGTATGGTGTTTCCTGAAACATCTAAAAAACAAAGCAACAGAGCCTAGGGCACTTCCACTTATGGTCCTATAGCTTAGGGAAATTAAAATCAAAAAGACACAGCCACCCCAAAGGTTGGGACGGCTCTGTTTACAAGAACCTGGTTTACGGTACAAGTTCAATATCGCAGAAAGTGAAAAATGGATAAAGAAGTTGTGGTACTTACGTACAATGCAGTATCACTCAGCAATGAAATCTATGTCATCAGGCCCGTAGCAGCATAATGAGTGGATTCAGGTATGATGATTCTAACTGAAATAAGTCACACAGGAAAAGAAACATCATAAGATATCACTAATACACGGAATGTAACCTTGGCTACACAGGAACTGAATTACAAAACACAACAGGGTCTCAAATTTAGAAAACCAACTTATGCTTGCTTAAGGGGAAAGGTGAGTTGGGGTGCTGCATAAAACCAGAGATTGAAATGAGCACAGATAAAGTTCCTTAAGCCAAATATGGAATAGACAAGAGCTACTCCTTGCTCAACGAAATGGACTCAACACCCCTTATTAAATGCCTAAGAGTGTACCTGACTAGGAAGTATCTTAAAACCTATGGATTGCTATGTCTCTGAAAGAGAATCAAGTGTGTGTACAGGGGCATAAACGCAGCAGTGATAGGATTGGAGAGGTTCGGTGAGCAAATGAAGACCCTTTGAAGTCATATTGCATGGTACCCATTCCACGGGTCTCAACTCTCCAGGTTTAAGGGATTCTTCCTTCAGCTAAAACATGCATGTGGAACCCAGAGTATGATCAACCGTGTGATCGGGAGACGTGTTCCAATATGTCTCAGTTTTCGTCCCCTGGTACTCGGGTGCAACATTCCAGACGCTTTACTAACACTCTCCCGACTTGGAGAGTCAGTGCCTTTAACCTCCTGTTTGGCCCAGTTTGCAATTTCTGCGGAAGATGAACAGGAATAGGGAGAACCAATGAGAGACTAGCTGGAGGTGTCTGGACGGGCAAATTTAACTCTCATTTCCCACCAGGAAGAGGAATTAACCAAAGGCTCAGCGTGCCGTGCCGGAACCAGATTAGGTCCTGAAGCCATCCTGCGGTGTTGTGGCCAGCTCACGAGAAAGCGAGTTGAAGAAAGGAGCTCAGGGGCACTGTAATTCACAAACCTGCAGAGTTATAAATGACAGCTATCGTCCAAAAATATACTGAAGTAAGGCTGCCAAGAGGACTTGAAAGCGGGGCAGAATTGCAGGAAACCGATTTCAGGAGGTAGACTGGAATTGCATTTAAAGCATAGGAAAAGAGGCAGAACGTCCACAATGATGCACTTGGCCAAAAAGGGCGTATGCGTTTTTTCCTGAATATATTCAGGAAAAAACGCATACGCCCTTTTTGGCCAACCAAGCAAGCTTGCAAAGGAAATCTGCACTACAATGAAGTCTCACTTCCCCCCGGTCAAAAGGGCCATCTGAAAAAAGTGTAAAATCCAGAAAGGCAGGACAGGCCATGGAGAACTGGGAGCCTTGTTATGCTGATGGGCGGGATGTAAATTGCCAACAGCCACTCGGGAGAAGTGTATGGTGTTTCCTGAAACATCTAAAAAACAAAGCAACAGAGCCTAGGGCACTTCCACTTATGGTCCTATAGATTAGGGAAATTAAAATCAAAAAGACACAGCCACCCCAAAGGTTGGGACGGCTCTGTTTACAAGAACCTGGTTTACGGTACAAGTTCAATATCGCAGAAAGTGAAAAATGGATAAAGAAGTTGTGGTACTTACGTACAATGCAGTATCACTCAGCAATGAAATCTATGTCATCAGGCCCGTAGCAGCATAATGAGTGGATTCAGGTATGATGATTCTAACTGAAATAAGTCACACAGGAAAAGAAACATCATAAGATATCACTAATACACGGAATGTAACCTTGGCTACACAGGAACTGAATTACAAAACAGAACAGGGTCTCAAATTTAGAAAACCAACTTATGCTTGCTTAAGGGGAAAGGTGAGTTGGGGTGCTGCATAAAACCAGAGATTGAAATGAGCACAGATAAAGTTCCTTAAGCCAAATATGGAATAGACAAGAGCTACTCCTTGCTCAACGAAATGGACTCAACACCCCATATTAAATGCCTAAGAGTGTACATGACTAGGAAGTATCTTAAAACCTATGGATTGCTATGTCTCTGAAAGAGAATCAAGTGTGTGTACAGGGGCATAAACGCAGCAGTGATAGGATTGGAGAGGTTCGGTGAGCAAATGAAGACCCTTTGAAGTCATATTGCATGGTACCCATTCCACGGGTCTCAACTCTCCAGGTTTAAGGGATTCTTCCTTCAGCTAAAACATGCATGTGGAACCCAGAGTATGATCAACCGTGTGATCGGGAGACGTGTTCCAATATGTGTCAGTTTTCGTCCCCTGGTACTCGGGTGCAACATTCCAGACGCTTTACTAACACTCACCCGACTTGGAGAGTCAGTGCCTTTAACCTCCTGTTTGGCCCAGTTTGCAATTTCTGCGGAAGATGAACAGGAATAGGGAGAACCAATGAGAGACTAGCTGGAGGTGTCTGGACGGGCAAATTTAACTCTCATTTCCCACCAGGAAGAGGAGTTAACCAAAGGCTCAGCGTGCCGTGCCGGAACCAGATTAGGGCCTGAAGCCATCCTGCGGTGTTGCGGCCAGCTCACGAGAAAGCGAGTTGAAGAAAGGAGCTCAGGGGCACTGTAATTCACAAACCTGCAGAGTTATAAATGACAGCTATCGTCCAAAAATATACTGAAGTAAGGCTGCCAAGAGGACTTGAAAGCGGGGCAGAATTGCAGGAAACCGATTTCAGGAGGTAGACTGGAATTGCATTGAAAGCATAGGAAAAGAGGCAGAACGTCCACAATGATGCACTTGGCCAAAAAGGGCGTATGTGTTTTTTCCTGAATATATACAGGAAAAAACGCATACGCCCTTTTTGGCCAACCAAGCAAGCTTGCAAAGGAAATCTGCACTACAATGAAGTCTCACTTCCCCCCGGTCAAAAGGGCCATCTGAAAATAGTGTAAAATCCAGAAAAGCAGGACAGGCCATGGAGAACTGGGAGCCTTGTTATGCTGATGGGCAGGATGTAAATTGCCAACAGCCACTCGGGAGAAGTGTATGGTGTTTCCTGAAACATCTAAAAAACAAAGCAACAGAGCCTAGGGCACTTCCACTTATGGTCCTATAGCTTAGGGAAATTAAAATCAAAAAGACACAGCCACCCCAAAGGTTGGGACGGCTCTGTTTACAAGAACCTGGTTTACGGTACAAGTTCAATATCGCAGAAAGTGAAAAATGGATAAAGAAGTTGTGGTACTTACGTACAATGCAGTATCACTCAGCAATGAAATCTATGTCATCAGGCCCGTAGCAGCATAATGAGTGGATTCAGGTACGATGATTCTAACTGAAATAAGTCACACAGGAAAAGAAACATCATAAGATATCACTAATACACGGAATGTAACCTTGGCTACACAGGAACTGAATTACAAAACAGAACAGGGTCTCAAATTTAGAAAACCAACTTATGCTTGCTTAAGGGGAAAGGTGAGTTGGGGTGCTGCATAAAACCAGAGATTGAAATGAGCACAGATAAAGTTCCTTAAGCCAAATATGGAATAGACAAGAGCTACTCCTTGCTCAACGAAATGGATTCAACACCCCATATTAAACACCTAAGAATATACCTGACTAGGAAATAGCTTAAGACCTATGGATTGCTATGTCTCCGAAAGAGAATCAAGCGTGTGTACAGGGGCATAAACGCAGCAGTGATAGGACTGGAGAGGTTCGGTGAGCAAATGAAGACCCTTTGAAGTCATATTGCATGGTACCCATTCCACGGGTCTCAACTCTCCAGGTTTAAGGGATTCTTCCTTCAGCTAAAACATGCATGTGGAACCCAGAGTATGATCAACCATGTGATCGGGAGACGTGTTCCAATATGTGTCAGTTTTCGTCCCCTGGTACTCGGGTGCAACATTCCAGACGCTTTACTAACACTCTCCCGACTTGGAGAGTCAGTGCCTTTAACCTCCTGTTTGGCCCAGTTTGCAATTTCTGCGGAAGATGAACAGGAATAGGGAGAACCAATGAGAGACTAGCTGGAGGTGTCTGGACGGGCAAATTTATCTCTCATTTCCCACCAGGAAGAGGAATTAACCAAAGGCTCAGCGTGCCGTGCCGGAACCAGATTAGGGCCTGAAGCCATCCTGCGGTGTTGCGGCCAGCTCACGAGAAAGCGAGTTTAGAAAGGAGCTCAGGGGCACTGTAATTCACAAACCTGCAGAGTTATAAATGACAGCTATCGTCCAAAAATATACTGAAGTAAGGCTGCCAAAAGGACTTGAAAGCGGGGCAGAATTGCAGGAAACCGATTTCAGGAGGTAGACTGGAATTGCATTGAAAGCATAGGAAAAGAGGCAGAACGTCCACAATGATGCACTTGGCCAAAAAGGGCGTATGCGTTTTTTCCTGAATATATTCAGGAAAAAACGCATACGCCCTTTTTGGCCAACCAAGCAAGCTTGCAAAGGAAATCTGCACTACAATGAAGTCTCACTTCCCCCCGCTCAAAAGGGCCATCTGAAAAAAGTGTAAAATCCAGAAAGGCAGCACAGGCCATGGAGAACTGGGAGCCTTGTTATGCTGATGGGCGGGATGTAAATTGCCAACAGCCACTCGGGAGAAGTGTATGGTGTTTCCTGAAACATCTAAAAAACAAAGCAACAGAGCCTAGGGCACTTCCACTTATGGTCCTATAGATTAGGGAAATTAAAATCAACAGACACAGCCACCCCAAAGGTTGGGACGGCTCTGTTTACAAGAACCTGGTTTACGGTACAAGTTCAATATCACAGAAAGTGAAAAATGGATAAAGAAGTTGTGGTACTTACGTACAATGCAGTATCACTCAGCAATGAAATCTATGTCATCAGGCCCGTAGCAGCATAATGAGTGGATTCAGGTACGATGATTCTAACTGAAATAAGTAACACAGGAAAAGAAACATCATAAGATATCACTAATACACGGAATGTAACCTTGGCTACACAGGAACTGAATTACAAAACAGAACAGGGTCTCAAATTTAGAAAACCAACTTATGCTTGCTTAAGGGGAAAGGTGAGTTGGGGTGCTGCATAAAACCAGAGATTGAAATGAGCACAGATAATGTTCCTTAAGCCAAATATGGAATAGACAAGAGCTACTCCTTGCTCAACGAAATGGACTCAACACCCCATATTAAATGCCTAAGAGTGTACCTGACTAGGAAGTATCTTAAAACCTATGGATTGCTATGTCTCTGAAAGAGAATCAAGTGTGTGTACAGGGGCATAAACGCAGCAGTGATAGGATTGGAGAGGTTCGGTGAGCAAATGAAGACCCTTTGAAGTCATATTGCATGGTACCCATTCCACGGGTCTCAACTCTCCAGGTTTAAGGGATTCTTCCTTCAGCTAAAACATGCATGTGGAACCCAGAGTATGATCAACCGTGTGATCGGGAGACGTGTTCCAATATGTCTCAGTTTTCGTCCCCTGGTACTCGGGTGCAACATTCCAGACGCTTTACTAACACTCTCCCGACTTGGAGAGTCAGTGCCTTTAACCTCCTGTTTGGCCCAGTTTGCAATTTCTGCGGAAGATGAACAGGAATAGGGAGAACCAATGAGAGACTAGCTGGAGGTGTCTGGACGGGCAAATTTAACTCTCATTTCCCACCAGGAAGAGGAATTAACCAAAGGCTCAGCGTGCCGTGCCGGAACCAGATTAGGTCCTGAAGCCATCCTGCGGTGTTGTGGCCAGCTCACGAGAAAGCGAGTTGAAGAAAGGAGCTCAGGGGCACTGTAATTCACAAACCTGCAGAGTTATAAATGACAGCTATCGTCCAAAAATATACTGAAGTAAGGCTGCCAAGAGGACTTGAAAGCGGGGCAGAATTGCAGGAAACCGATTTCAGGAGGTAGACTGGAATTGCATTGAAAGCATAGGAAAAGAGGCAGAACGTCCACAATGATGCACTTGGCCAAAAAGGGCGTATGCGTTTTTTCCTGAATATATTCAGGAAAAAACGCATACGCCCTTTTTGGCCAACCAAGCAAGCTTGCAAAGGAAATCTGCACTACAATGAAGTCTCACTTCCCCCCGGTCAAAAGGGCCATCTGAAAAAAGTGTAAAATCCAGAAAGGCAGGACAGGCCATGGAGAACTGGGAGCCTTGTTATGCTGATGGGCGGGATGTAAATTGCCAACAGCCACTCGGGAGAAGTGTATGGTGTTTCCTGAAACATCTAAAAAACAAAGCAACAGAGCCTAGGGCACTTCCACTTATGGTCCTATAGCTTAGGGAAATTAAAATCAAAAAGACACAGCCACCCCAAAGGTTGGGACGGCTCTGTTTACAAGAACCTGGTTTACGGTACAAGTTCAATATCGCAGAAAGTGAAAAATGGATAAAGAAGTTGTGGTACTTACGTACAATGCAGTATCACTCAGCAATGAAATCTATGTCATCAGGCCCGTAGCAGCATAATGAGTGGATTCAGGTATGATGATTCTAACTGAAATAAGTCACACAGGAAAAGAAACATCATAAGATATCACTAATACACGGAATGTAACCTTGGCTACACAGGAACTGAATTACAAAACAGAACAGGGTCTCAAATTTAGAAAACCAACTTATGCTTGCTTAAGGGGAAAGGTGAGTTGGGGTGCTGCATAAAACCAGAGATTGAAATGAGCACAGATAAAGTTCCTTAAGCCAAATATGGAATAGACAAGAGCTACTCCTTGCTCAACGAAATGGACTCAACACCCCATATTAAATGCCTAAGAGTGTACATGACTAGGAAGTATCTTAAAACCTATGGATTGCTATGTCTCTGAAAGAGAATCAAGTGTGTGTACAGGGGCATAAACGCAGCAGTGATAGGATTGGAGAGGTTCGGTGAGCAAATGAAGACCCTTTGAAGTCATATTGCATGGTACCCATTCCACGGGTCTCAACTCTCCAGGTTTAAGGGATTCTTCCTTCAGCTAAAACATGCATGTGGAACCCAGAGTATGATCAACCGTGTGATCGGGAGACGTGTTCCAATATGTGTCAGTTTTCGTCCCCTGGTACTCGGGTGCAACATTCCAGACGCTTTACTAACACTCACCCGACTTGGAGAGTCAGTGCCTTTAACCTCCTGTTTGGCCCAGTTTGCAATTTCTGCGGAAGATGAACAGGAATAGGGAGAACCAATGAGAGACTAGCTGGAGGTGTCTGGACGGGCAAATTTAACTCTCATTTCCCACCAGGAAGAGGAGTTAACCAAAGGCTCAGCGTGCCGTGCCGGAACCAGATTAGGGCCTGAAGCCATCCTGCGGTGTTGCGGCCAGCTCACGAGAAAGCGAGTTGAAGAAAGGAGCTCAGGGGCACTGTAATTCACAAACCTGCAGAGTTATAAATGACAGCTATCGTCCAAAAATATACTGAAGTAAGGCTGCCAAGAGGACTTGAAAGCGGGGCAGAATTGCAGGAAACCGATTTCAGGAGGTAGACTGGAATTGCATTGAAAGCATAGGAAAAGAGGCAGAACGTCCACAATGATGCACTTGGCCAAAAAGGGCGTATGTGTTTTTTCCTGAATATATACAGGAAAAAACGCATACGCCCTTTTTGGCCAACCAAGCAAGCTTGCAAAGGAAATCTGCACTACAATGAAGTCTCACTTCCCCCCGGTCAAAAGGGCCATCTGAAAATAGTGTAAAATCCAGAAAAGCAGGACAGGCCATGGAGAACTGGGAGCCTTGTTATGCTGATGGGCAGGATGTAAATTGCCAACAGCCACTCGGGAGAAGTGTATGGTGTTTCCTGAAACATCTAAAAAACAAAGCAACAGAGCCTAGGGCACTTCCACTTATGGTCCTATAGCTTAGGGAAATTAAAATCAAAAAGACACAGCCACCCCAAAGGTTGGGACGGCTCTGTTTACAAGAACCTGGTTTACGGTACAAGTTCAATATCGCAGAAAGTGAAAAATGGATAAAGAAGTTGTGGTACTTACGTACAATGCAGTATCACTCAGCAATGAAATCTATGTCATCAGGCCCGTAGCAGCATAATGAGTGGATTCAGGTACGATGATTCTAACTGAAATAAGTCACACAGGAAAAGAAACATCATAAGATATCACTAATACACGGAATGTAACCTTGGCTACACAGGAACTGAATTACAAAACAGAACAGGGTCTCAAATTTAGAAAACCAACTTATGCTTGCTTAAGGGGAAAGGTGAGTTGGGGTGCTGCATAAAACCAGAGATTGAAATGAGCACAGATAAAGTTCCTTAAGCCAAATATGGAATAGACAAGAGCTACTCCTTGCTCAACGAAATGGATTCAACACCCCATATTAAACACCTAAGAATATACCTGACTAGGAAATAGCTTAAGACCTATGGATTGCTATGTCTCCGAAAGAGAATCAAGCGTGTGTACAGGGGCATAAACGCAGCAGTGATAGGACTGGAGAGGTTCGGTGAGCAAATGAAGACCCTTTGAAGTCATATTGCATGGTACCCATTCCACGGGTCTCAACTCTCCAGGTTTAAGGGATTCTTCCTTCAGCTAAAACATGCATGTGGAACCCAGAGTATGATCAACCATGTGATCGGGAGACGTGTTCCAATATGTGTCAGTTTTCGTCCCCTGGTACTCGGGTGCAACATTCCAGACGCTTTACTAACACTCTCCCGACTTGGAGAGTCAGTGCCTTTAACCTCCTGTTTGGCCCAGTTTGCAATTTCTGCGGAAGATGAACAGGAATAGGGAGAACCAATGAGAGACTAGCTGGAGGTGTCTGGACGGGCAAATTTATCTCTCATTTCCCACCAGGAAGAGGAATTAACCAAAGGCTCAGCGTGCCGTGCCGGAACCAGATTAGGGCCTGAAGCCATCCTGCGGTGTTGCGGCCAGCTCACGAGAAAGCGAGTTGAAGAAAGGAGCTCAGGGGCACTGTAATTCACAAACCTGCAGAGTTATAAATGACAGCTATCGTCCAAAAATATACTGAAGTAAGGCTGCCAAAAGGACTTGAAAGCGGGGCAGAATTGCAGGAAACCGATTTCAGGAGGTAGACTGGAATTGCATTGAAAGCATAGGAAAAGAGGCAGAACGTCCACAATGATGCACTTGGCCAAAAAGGGCGTATGCGTTTTTTCCTGAATATATTCAGGAAAAAACGCATACGCCCTTTTTGGCCAACCAAGCAAGCTTGCAAAGGAAATCTGCACTACAATGAAGTCTCACTTCCCCCCGCTCAAAAGGGCCATCTGAAAAAAGTGTAAAATCCAGAAAGGCAGCACAGGCCATGGAGAACTGGGAGCCTTGTTATGCTGATGGGCGGGATGTAAATTGCCAACAGCCACTCGGGAGAAGTGTATGGTGTTTCCTGAAACATCTAAAAAACAAAGCAACAGAGCCTAGGGCACTTCCACTTATGGTCCTATAGATTAGGGAAATTAAAATCAACAGACACAGCCACCCCAAAGGTTGGGACGGCTCTGTTTACAAGAACCTGGTTTACGGTACAAGTTCAATATCACAGAAAGTGAAAAATGGATAAAGAAGTTGTGGTACTTACGTACAATGCAGTATCACTCAGCAATGAAATCTATGTCATCAGGCCCGTAGCAGCATAATGAGTGGATTCAGGTACGATGATTCTAACTGAAATAAGTAACACAGGAAAAGAAACATCATAAGATATCACTAATACACGGAATGTAACCTTGGCTACACAGGAACTGAATTACAAAACAGAACAGGGTCTCAAATTTAGAAAACCAACTTATGCTTGCTTAAGGGGAAAGGTGAGTTGGGGTGCTGCATAAAACCAGAGATTGAAATGAGCACAGATAATGTTCCTTAAGCCAAATATGGAATAGACAAGAGCTACTCCTTGCTCAACGAAATGGACTCAACACCCCATATTAAATGCCTAAGAGTGTACCTGACTAGGAAGTATCTTAAAACCTATGGATTGCTATGTCTCTGAAAGAGAATCAAGTGTGTGTACAGGGGCATAAACGCAGCAGTGATAGGATTGGAGAGGTTCAGTGAGCAAATGAAGACCCTTTGAAGTCATATTGCATGGTACCCATTCCACGGGTCTCAACTCTCCAGGTTGAAGGGATTCTTCCTTCAGCTAAAACATGCATGTGGAACCCAGAGTATGATCAACCGTGTGATCGGGAGACGTGTTCCAATATGTGTCAGTTTTCGTCCCCTGGTACTCGGGTGCAACATTCCAGACGCTTTACTAACACTCTCCCGACTTGGAGAGTCAGTGCCTTTAACCTCCTGTTTGGCCCAGTTTGCAATTTCTGCGGAAGATGAACAGGAATAGGGAGAACCAATGAGAGACTAGCTGGAGGTGTCTGGACGGGCAAATTTAACTCTCATTTCCCACCAGGAAGAGGAATTAACCAAAGGCTCAGCGTGCCGTGCCGGAACCAGATTAGGGCCTGAAGCCATCCTGCGGTGTTGCGGCCAGCTCACGAGAAAGCGAGTTGAAGAAAGGAGCTCAGGGGCACTGTAATTCACAAACCTGCAGAGTTATAAATGACAGCTATCGTCCAAAAATATACTGAAGTAAGGCTGCCAAGAGGACTTGAAAGCGGGGCAGAATTGCAGGAAACCGATTTCAGGAGGTAGACTGGAATTGCATTGAAAGCATAGGAAAAGAGGCAGAACGTCCACAATGATGCACTTGGCCAAAAAGGGCGTATGCGTTTTTTCCTGAATATATTCAGGAAAAAACGCATACGCCCTTTTTGGCCAACCAAGCAAGCTTGCAAAGGAAATCTGCACTACAATGAAGTCTCACTTCCCCCCGCTCAAAAGGGCCATCTGAAAAAAGTGTAAAATCCAGAAAGGCAGCACAGGCCATGGAGAACTGGGAGCCTTGTTATGCTGATGGGCGGGATGTAAATTGCCAACAGCCACTCGGGAGAAGTGTATGGTGTTTCCTGAAACATCTAAAAAACAAAGCAACACAAAAATAAGCTCAAAATGGATTAAAGACCTAAATGTAAGGCCAGAAACTATCAAACTCTTAGAGGAAAACATAGGCAGAACACTCTATGACATAAATCACAGCAAGGTTCTTTTTGACCCACCTCCTAGAGAAATGGAAATAAAAACAAGAGTAAACAAATGGGACCTAATGAAACTTAAAAGCTTTTGCGCAGCAGAGGAAACCATAAAGAAGACCAAAAGACAACCCTCAGAATGGGAGAAAATATTTGCAAATGAAGCAACTGAGAAAGGATTGATCTCCAAAATTTATAAGCAGCTCATGCAGCTTAATAACAAAAAAACAAACAACCCAATCCAAAAATGGGCAGAAGACCTAAATAGACATTTCTCCAAAGAAGATATACAGAGTGCCAACAAACACATGAAAGAATGCTCAACATCACTAATCATGAGAGAAATGCAAATCAAAACTACAATGAGATATCATCTCACACCAGTCAGAATGGCCATCATCAAAAAATCTAGAAACAATAAATGCTGGAGAGGGTGTGGAGAAAAGGGAACCCTCTTACACTGTTGGTGGGAATGTAAATTGATACAGCCACTGTGGAGAACAGTATGGAGGTTCCTTAAAAAGCTACAAATAGAACTACCATATGACCCAGCAATCCCACTACTGGGCATATACCCTGAGAAAACCATAATTCAAAAAGAGTCATGTACCAAAATGTTCATTGCAGCTCTATTTACAATAGCCCGGAGATGGAAACAACCTAAGTGTCCATCATCGGATGAATGGATAAAGAAGATGTGGCACATATATACAATGGAATATTACTCAGCCATAAAAAGAGACGAAATTGAGCTATTTGTAATGAGATGGATAGACCTAGAGTCTGTCATACATAGTGAAGTAAGTCAGAAAGAGAGAGACAAATACCGTATGCTAACACATATATATGGAATTTAAAAAAAAAATGTCATGAAAAACCTAGGGGTGAAACAGGAATAAAGACACAGACTTACTAGGGAATGGACTTGAGGTTATGGGGAGGGGGAAGGGTAAACGGTGACAAAGCGATAAAGAGGCATGGACATATATACACTACCAAACGTAAGGTAAATAGCTAGTGGGAAGCAGCCGCATAGCACAGGGAGATCAGCTCGGTGCTTTGTGACCGCCTGGAGGGGTGGGATAGGGAGGGTGGGAGGGAGGGAGACGCAAGCGGGAAGAGATATGGGAATATATGTAT
Organism: Lagenorhynchus albirostris; assembly: GCF_949774975.1. Taxonomy (NCBI): domain Eukaryota; kingdom Metazoa; phylum Chordata; class Mammalia; order Artiodactyla; family Delphinidae; genus Lagenorhynchus; species Lagenorhynchus albirostris. The sequence goes on along the minus strand of NW_026783505.1, from coordinate 252,665 downwards.
GTATATAACTGATTCATTTTGTTGTGAAGCTGAAGCTAACATACCATTGTAAAGCAATTATACTCCAATAAAGATGTTTAAAAAAAAAAAAAAAAAAAAAAAAACAAAGCAACAGAGCCTAGGGCACTTCCACTTATGGTCCTATAGCTTAGGGAAATTAAAATCAAAAGACACAGCCACCCCAAAGGTTGGGACGGCTCTGTTTACAAGAACCTGGTTTACGGTACAAGTTCAATATCGCAGAAAGTGAAAAATGGATAAAGAAGTTGTGGTACTTACGTACAATGCAGTATCACTCAGCAATGAAATCTATGTCATCAGGCCCGTAGCAGCATATTGAGTGGATTCAGGTATGATGATTCTAACTGAAATAAGTCACACAGGAAAAGAAACATCATAAGATATCACTAATACACGGAATGTAACCTTGGCTACACAGGAACTGAATTACAAAACACAACAGGGTCTCAAATTTAGAAAACCAACTTATGCTTGCTTAAGGGGAAAGGTGAGTTGGGGTGCTGCATAAAACCAGAGATTGAAATGAGCACAGATAAAGTTCCTTAAGCCAAATATGGAATAGACAAGAGCTACTCCTTGCTCAACGAAATGGACTCAACACCCCATATTAAATGCCTAAGAGTGTACATGACTAGGAAGTATCTTAAAACCTATGGATTGCTATGTCTCTGAAAGAGAATCAAGGGTGTGTACAGGGGCATAAACGCAGCAGTGATAGGACTGGAGAGATTCGGTGAGCAAATGAAGACCCTTTGAAGTCATATTGCATGGTACCCATTCCACGGGTCTCAGCTCTCCAGGTTTAAGGTATTCTTCCTTCAGCTAAAACATGCATGTGGAACCCAGAGTATGATCAACCGTGTGATCGGGAGACGTGTTCCAATATGTCTCAGTTTTCGTCCCCTGGTACTCGGGTGCAACATTCCAGACGCTTTACTAACACTCTCCCGACTTGGAGAGTCAGTGCCTTTAACCTCCTGTTTGGCCCAGTTTGCAATTTCTGCGGAAGATGAACAGGAATAGGGAGAACCAATGAGAGACTAGCTGGAGGTGTCTGGACGGGCAAATTTAACTCTCATTTCCCACCAGGAAGAGGAATTAACCAAAGGCTCAGCGTGCCGTGCCGGAACCAGATTAGGGCCTGAAGCCATCCTGCGGTGTTGCGGCCAGCTCACGAGAAAGCGAGTTGAAGAAAGGAGCTCAGGGGCACTGTAATTCACAAACCTGCAGAGTTATAAATGACAGCTATCGTCCAAAAATATACTGAAGTAAGGCTGCCAAGAGGACTTGAAAGCGGGGCAGAATTGCAGGAAACCGATTTCAGGAGGTAGACTGGAATTGCATTGAAAGCATAGGAAAAGAGGCAGAACGTCCACAATGATGCACTTGGCCAAAAAGGGCGTATGCGTTTTTTCCTGAATATATTCAGGAAAAAACGCATACGCCCTTTTTGGCCAACCAAGCAAGCTTGCAAAGGAAATCTGCACTACAATGAAGTCTCACTTCCCCCCGGTCAAAAGGGCCATCTGAAAAAAGTGTAAAATCCAGAAAGGCAGGACAGGCCATGGAGAACTGGGAGCCTTGTTATGCTGATGGGCGGGATGTAAATTGCCAACAGCCACTCGGGAGAAGTGTATGGTGTTTCCTGAAACATCTAAAAAACAAAGCAACAGAGCCTAGGGCACTTCCACTTATGGTCCTATAGCTTAGGGAAATTAAAATCAAAAAGACACAGCCACCCCAAAGGTTGGGACGGCTCTGTTTACAAGAACCTGGTTTACGGTACAAGTTCAATATCGCAGAAAGTGAAAAATGGATAAAGAAGTTGTGGTACTTACGTACAATGCAGTATCACTCAGCAATGAAATCTATGTCATCAGGCCCGTAGCAGCATAATGAGTGGATTCAGGTATGATGATTCTAACTGAAATAAGTCACACAGGAAAAGAAACATCATAAGATATCACTAATACACGGAATGTAACCTTGGCTACACAGGAACTGAATTACAAAACACAACAGGGTCTCAAATTTAGAAAACCAACTTATGCTTGCTTAAGGGGAAAGGTGAGTTGGGGTGCTGCATAAAACCAGAGATTGAAATGAGCACAGATAAAGTTCCTTAAGCCAAATATGGAATAGACAAGAGCTACTCCTTGCTCAACGAAATGGACTCAACACCCCATATTAAATGCCTAAGAGTGTACATGACTAGGAAGTATCTTAAAACCTATGGATTGCTATGTCTCTGAAAGAGAATCAAGGGTGTGTACAGGGGCATAAACGCAGCAGTGATAGGACTGGAGAGATTCGGTGAGCAAATGAAGACCCTTTGAAGTCATATTGCATGGTACCCATTCCACGGGTCTCAACTCTCCAGGTTTAAGGGATTCTTCCTTCAGCTAAAACATGCATGTGGAACCCAGAGTATGATCAACCGTGTGATCGGGAGACGTGTTCCAATATGTGTCAGTTTTCGTCCCCTGGTACTCGGGTGCAACATTCCAGACGCTTTACTAACACTCTCCCGACTTGGAGAGTCAGTGCCTTTAACCTCCTGTTTGGCCCAGTTTGCAATTTCTGCGGAAGATGAACAGGAATAGGGAGAACCAATGAGAGACTAGCTGGAGGTGTCTGGACGGGCAAATTTAACTCTCATTTCCCACCAGGAAGAGGAATTAACCAAAGGCTCAGCGTGCCGTGCCGGAACCAGATTAGGGCCTGAAGCCATCCTGCGGTGTTGTGGCCAGCTCACGAGAAAGCGAGTTGAAGAAAGGAGCTCAGGGGCACTGTAATTCACAAACCTGCAGAGTTATAAATGACAGCTATCGTCCAAAAATATACTGAAGTAAGGCTGCCAAGAGGACTTGAAAGCGGGGCAGAATTGCAGGAAACCGATTTCAGGAGGTAGACTGGAATTGCATTGAAAGCATAGGAAAAGAGGCAGAACGTCCACAATGATGCACTTGGCCAAAAAGGGCGTATGCGTTTTTTCCTGAATATATTCAGGAAAAAACGCATACGCCCTTTTTGGCCAACCAAGCAAGCTTGCAAAGGAAATCTGCACTACAATGAAGTCTCACTTCCCCCCGGTCAAAAGGGCCATCTGAAAAAAGTGTAAAATCCAGAAAGGCAGGACAGGCCATGGAGAACTGGGAGCCTTGTTATGCTGATGGGTGGGATGTAAATTGCCAACAGCCACTCGGGAGAAGTGTATGGTGTTTCCTGAAACATCTAAAAAACAAAGCAACAGAGCCTAGGGCACTTCCACTTATGGTCCTATAGCTTAGGGAAATTAAAATCAAAAGACACAGCCACCCCAAAGGTTGGGACGGCTCTGTTTACAAGAACCTGGTTTACGGTACAAGTTCAATATCGCAGAAAGTGAAAAATGGATAAAGAAGTTGTGGTACTTACGTACAATGCAGTATCACTCAGCAATGAAATCTATGTCATCAGGCCCGTAGCAGCATAATGAGTGGATTCAGGTACGATGATTCTAACTGAAATAAGTCACACAGAAAAAGAAACATCATAAGATATCACTAATACACGGAATGTAAACTTGGCTACACAGGAACTGAATTACAAAACAGCACAGGGTCTCAAATTTAGAAAACCAACTTATGCTTGCTTAAGGGGAAAGGTGAGTTGGGGTAATGCATAAAACCAGAGATTGAAATGAGCACAGATAAAGTTCCTTAAGCCAAATATGGAATAGACAAGAGCTACTCCTTGCTCAACGAAATGGACTCAACACCCCATATTAAATGCCTAAGAGTGTACCTGACTAGGAAGTATCTTAAAACCTATGGATTGCTATGTCTCTGAAAGAGAATCAAGTGTGTGTACAGGGGCATAAACGCAGCAGTGATAGGATTGGAGAGGTTCGGTGAGCAAATGAAGACCCTTTGAAGTCATATTGCATGGTACCCATTCCACGGGTCTCAACTCTCCAGGTTTAAGGGATTCTTCCTTCAGCTAAAACATGCATGTGGAACCCAGAGTATGATCAACCGTGTGATCGGGAGACGTGTTCCAATATGTGTCAGTTTTCGTCCCCTGGTACTCGGGTGCAACATTCCAGACGCTTTACTAACACTCTCCCGACTTGGAGAGTCAGTGCCTTTAACCTCCTGTTTGGCCCAGTTTGCAATTTCTGCGGAAGATGAACAGGAATAGGGAGAACCAATGACAGACTAGCTGGAGGTGTCTGGACGGGCAAATTTAACTCTCATTTCCCACCAGGAAGAGGAATTAACCAAAGGCTCAGCGTGCCGTGCCGGAACCAGATTAGGGCCTGAAGCCATCCTGCGGTGTTGCGGCCAGCTCACGAGAAAGCGAGTTGAAGAAAGGAGCTCAGGGGCACTGTAATTCACAAACCTGCAGAGTTATAAATGACAGCTATCGTCCAAAAATATACTGAAGTAAGGCTGCCAAGAGGACTTGAAAGCGGGGCAGAATTGCAGGAAACCGATTTCAGGAGGTAGACTGGAATTGCATTGAAAGCATAGGAAAAGAGGCAGAACGTCCACAATGATGCACTTGGCCAAAAAGGGCGTATGCGTTTTTTCCTGAATATATTCAGGAAAAAACGCATACGCCCTTTTTGGCCAACCAAGCAAGCTTGCAAAGGAAATCTGCACTACAATGAAGTCTCACTTCCCCCCGGTCAAAAGGGCCATCTGAAAAAAGTGTAAAATCCAGAAAGGCAGGACAGGCCATGGAGAACTGGGAGCCTTGTTATGCTGATGGGCGGGATGTAAATTGCCAACAGCCACTCAGGAGAAGTGTATGGTGTTTCCTGAAACATCTAAAAAACAAAGCAACAGAGCCTAGGGCACTTCCACTTATGGTCCTATAGCTTAGGGAAATTAAAATCAAAAAGACACAGCCACCCCAAAGGTTGGGACGGCTCTGTTTACAAGAACCTGGTTTACGGTACAAGTTCAATATCGCAGAAAGTGAAAAATGGATAAAGAAGTTGTGGTACTTACGTACAATGCAGTATCACTCAGCAATGAAATCTATGTCATCAGGCCCGTAGCAGCATAATGAGTGGATTCAGGTATGATGATTCTAACTGAAATAAGTCACACAGGAAAAGAAACATCATAAGATATCACTAATACACGGAATGTAACCTTGGCTACACAGGAAGTGAATTCCAAAACACAACAGGGTCTCAAATTTAGAAAACCAACTTATGCTTGCTTAAGGGGAAAGGTGAGTTGGGGTGCTGCATAAAACCAGAGATTGAAATGAGCACAGATAAAGTTCCTTAAGCCAAATATGGAATAGACAAGAGCTACTCCTTGCTCAACGAAATGGACTCAACACCCCATATTAAATGCCTAAGAGTGTACCTGACTAGGAAGTATCTTAAAACCTATGGATTGCTATGTCTCTGAAAGAGAATCAAGTGTGTGTACAGGGGCATAAACGCAGCAGTGATAGGACTGGAGAGATTCGGTGAGCAAATGAAGACCCTTTGAAGTCATATTGCATGGTACCCATTCCACGGGTCTCAACTCTCCAGGTTTAAGGGATTCTTCCTTCAGCTAAAACATGCATGTGGAACCCAGAGTATGATCAACCGTGTGATCGGGAGACGTGTTCCAATATGTGTCAGTTTTCGTCCCCTGGTACTCGGGTGCAACATTCCAGACGCTTTACTAACACTCTCCCGACTTGGAGAGTCAGTGCCTTTAACCTCCTGTTTGGCCCAGTTTGCAATTTCTGCGGAAGATGAACAGGAATAGGGAGAACCAATGACAGACTAGCTGGAGGTGTCTGGACGGGCAAATTTAACTCTCATTTCCCACCAGGAAGAGGAATTAACCAAAGGCTCAGCGTGCCGTGCCGGAACCAGATTAGGGCCTGAAGCCATCCTGCGGTGTTGCGGCCAGCTCACGAGAAAGCGAGTTGAAGAAAGGAGCTCAGGGGCACTGTAATTCACAAACCTGCAGAGTTATAAATGACAGCTATCGTCCAAAAATATACTGAAGTAAGGCTGCCAAGAGGACTTGAAAGCGGGGCAGAATTGCAGGAAACCGATTTCAGGAGGTAGACTGGAATTGCATTGAAAGCATAGGAAAAGAGGCAGAACGTCCACAATGATGCACTTGGCCAAAAAGGGCGTATGCGTTTTTTCCTGAATATATTCAGGAAAAAACGCATACGCCCTTTTTGGCCAACCAAGCAAGCTTGCAAAGGAAATCTGCACTACAATGAAGTCTCACTTCCCCCCGGTCAAAAGGGCCATCTGAAAAAAGTGTAAAATCCAGAAAGGCAGGACAGGCCATGGAGAACTGGGAGCCTTGTTATGCTGATGGGCGGGATGTAAATTGCCAACAGCCACTCGGGAGAAGTGTATGGTGTTTCCTGAAACATCTAAAAAACAAAGCAACAGAGCCTAGGGCACTTCCACTTATGGTCCTATAGCTTAGGGAAATTAAAATCAAAAGACACAGCCACCCCAAAGGTTGGGACGGCTCTGTTTACAAGAACCTGGTTTACGGTACAAGTTCAATATCGCAGAAAGTGAAAAATGGATAAAGAAGTTGTGGTACTTACGTACAATGCAGTATCACTCAGCAATGAAATCTATGTCATCAGGCCCGTAGCAGCATAATGAGTGGATTCAGGTACGATGATTCTAACTGAAATAAGTCACACAGAAAAAGAAACATCATAAGATATCACTAATACACGGAATGTAAACTTGGCTACACAGGAACTGAATTACAAAACAGAACAGGGTCTCAAATTTAGAAAACCAACTTATGCTTGCTTAAGGGGAAAGGTGAGTTGGGGTGCTGCATAAAACCAGAGATTGAAATGAGCACAGATAAAGTTCCTTAAGCCAAATATGGAATAGACAAGAGCTACTCCTTGCTCAACGAAATGGACTCAACACCCCATATTAAATGCCTAAGAGTGTACATGACTAGGAAGTATCTTAAAACCTATGGATTGCTATGTCTCTGAAAGAGAATCAAGGGTGTGTACAGGGGCATAAACGCAGCAGTGATAGGACTGGAGAGATTCGGTGAGCAAATGAAGACCCTTTGAAGTCATATTGCATGGTACCCATTCCACGGGTCTCAGCTCTCCAGGTTTAAGGTATTCTTCCTTCAGCTAAAACATGCATGTGGAACCCAGAGTATGATCAACCGTGTGATCGGGAGACGTGTTCCAATATGTCTCAGTTTTCGTCCCCTGGTACTCGGGTGCAACATTCCAGACGCTTTACTAACACTCTCCCGACTTGGAGAGTCAGTGCCTTTAACCTCCTGTTTGGCCCAGTTTGCAATTTCTGCGGAAGATGAACAGGAATAGGGAGAACCAATGAGAGACTAGCTGGAGGTGTCTGGACGGGCAAATTTAACTCTCATTTCCCACCAGGAAGAGGAATTAACCAAAGGCTCAGCGTGCCGTGCCGGAACCAGATTAGGGCCTGAAGCCATCCTGCGGTGTTGTGGCCAGCTCACGAGAAAGCGAGTTGAAGAAAGGAGCTCAGGGGCACTGTAATTCACAAACCTGCAGAGTTATAAATGACAGCTATCGTCCAAAAATATACTGAAGTAAGGCTGCCAAGAGGACTTGAAAGCGGGGCAGAATTGCAGGAAACCGATTTCAGGAGGTAGACTGGAATTGCATTGAAAGCATAGGAAAAGAGGCAGAACGTCCACAATGATGCACTTGGCCAAAAAGGGCGTATGCGTTTTTTCCTGAATATATTCAGGAAAAAACGCATACGCCCTTTTTGGCCAACCAAGCAAGCTTGCAAAGGAAATCTGCACTACAATGAAGTCTCACTTCCCCCCGGTCAAAAGGGCCATCTGAAAAAAGTGTAAAATCCAGAAAGGCAGGACAGGCCATGGAGAACTGGGAGCCTTGTTATGCTGATGGGCGGGATGTCAATTGCCAACAGCCACTCGGGAGAAGTGTATGGTGTTTCCTGAAACATCTAAAAAACAAAACAACAGAGCCTAGGGCACTTCCACTTATGGTCCTATAGCTTAGGGAAATTAAAATCAAAAAGACACAGCCACCCCAAAGGTTGGGACGGCTCTGTTTACAAGAACCTGGTTTACGGTACAAGTTCAATATCGCAGAAAGTGAAAAATGGATAAAGAAGTTGTGGTACTTACGTACAATGCAGTATCACTCAGCAATGAAATCTATGTCATCAGGCCCGTAGCAGCATAATGAGTGGATTCAGGTATGATGATTCTAACTGAAATAAGTCACACAGGAAAAGAAACATCATAAGATATCACTAATACACGGAATGTAACCTTGGCTACACAGGAACTGAATTACAAAACACAACAGGGTCTCAAATTTAGAAAACCAACTTATGCTTGCTTAAGGGGAAAGGTGAGTTGGGGTGCTGCATAAAACCAGAGATTGAAATGAGCACAGATAAAGTTCCTTAAGCCAAATATGGAATAGACAAGAGCTACTCCTTGCTCAACGAAATGGACTCAACACCCCATATTAAATGCCTAAGAGTGTACATGACTAGGAAGTATCTTAAAACCTATGGATTGCTATGTCTCTGAAAGAGAATCAAGGGTGTGTACAGGGGCATAAACGCAGCAGTGATAGGACTGGAGAGATTCGGTGAGCAAATGAAGACCCTTTGAAGTCATATTGCATGGTACCCATTCCACGGGTCTCAACTCTCCAGGTTTAAGGGATTCTTCCTTCAGCTAAAACATGCATGTGGAACCCAGAGTATGATCAACCGTGTGATCGGGAGACGTGTTCCAATATGTGTCAGTTTTCGTCCCCTGGTACTCGGGTGCAACATTCCAGACGCTTTACTAACACTCTCCCGACTTGGAGAGTCAGTGCCTTTAACCTCCTGTTTGGCCCAGTTTGCAATTTCTGCGGAAGATGAACAGGAATAGGGAGAACCAATGAGAGACTAGCTGGAGGTGTCTGGACGGGCAAATTTAACTCTCATTTCCCACCAGGAAGAGGAATTAACCAAAGGCTCAGCGTGCCGTGCCGGAACCAGATTAGGGCCTGAAGCCATCCTGCGGTGTTGCGGCCAGCTCACGAGAAAGCGAGTTGAAGAAAGGAGCTCAGGGGCACTGTAATTCACAAACCTGCAGAGTTATAAATGACAGCTATCGTCCAAAAATATACTGAAGTAAGGCTGCCAAGAGGACTTGAAAGCGGGGCAGAATTGCAGGAAACCGATTTCAGGAGGTAGACTGGAATTGCATTGAAAGCATAGGAAAAGAGGCAGAACGTCCACAATGATGCACTTGGCCAAAAAGGGCGTATGCGTTTTTTCCTGAATATATTCAGGAAAAAACGCATACGCCCTTTTTGGCCAACCAAGCAAGCTTGCAAAGGAAATCTGCACTACAATGAAGTCTCACTTCCCCCCGCTCAAAAGGGCCATCTGAAAAAAGTGTAAAATCCAGAAAGGCAGGACAGGCCATGGAGAACTGGGAGCCTTGTTATGCTGATGGGTGGGATGTAAATTGCCAACAGCCACTCGGGAGAAGTGTATGGTGTTTCCTGAAACATCTAAAAAACAAAGCAACAGAGCCTAGGGCACTTCCACTTATGGTCCTATAGCTTAGGGAAATTAAAATCAAAAGACACAGCCACCCCAAAGGTTGGGACGGCTCTGTTTACAAGAACCTGGTTTACGGTACAAGTTCAATATCGCAGAAAGTGAAAAATGGATAAAGAAGTTGTGGTACTTACGTACAATGCAGTATCACTCAGCAATGAAATCTATGTCATCAGGCCCGTAGCAGCATAATGAGTGGATTCAGGTACGATGATTCTAACTGAAATAAGTCACACAGAAAAAGAAACATCATAAGATATCACTAATACACGGAATGTAAACTTGGCTACACAGGAACTGAATTACAAAACAGAACAGGGTCTCAAATTTAGAAAACCACCTTATGCTTGCTTAAGGGGAAAGGTGAGTTGGGGTAATGCATAAAACCAGAGATTGAAATGAGCACAGATAAAGTTCCTTAAGCCAAATATGGAATAGACAAGAGCTACTCCTTGCTCAACGAAATGGACTCAACACCCCATATTAAATGCCTAAGAGTGTACCTGACTAGGAAGTATCTTAAAACCTATGGATTGCTATGTCTCTGAAAGAGAATCAAGTGTGTGTACAGGGGCATAAACGCAGCAGTGATAGGATTGGAGAGGTTCGGTGAGCAAATGAAGACCCTTTGAAGTCATATTGCATGGTACCCATTCCACGGGTCTCAACTCTCCAGGTTTAAGGGATTCTTCCTTCAGCTAAAACATGCATGTGGAACCCAGAGTATGATCAACCGTGTGATCGGGAGACGTGTTCCAATATGTGTCAGTTTTCGTCCCCTGGTACTCGGGTGCAACATTCCAGACGCTTTACTAACACTCTCCCGACTTGGAGAGTCAGTGCCTTTAACCTCCTGTTTGGCCCAGTTTGCAATTTCTGCGGAAGATGAACAGGAATAGGGAGAACCAATGACAGACTAGCTGGAGGTGTCTGGACGGGCAAATTTAACTCTCATTTCCCACCAGGAAGAGGAATTAACCAAAGGCTCAGCGTGCCGTGCCGGAACCAGATTAGGGCCTGAAGCCATCCTGCGGTGTTGCGGCCAGCTCACGAGAAAGCGAGTTGAAGAAAGGAGCTCAGGGGCACTGTAATTCACAAACCTGCAGAGTTATAAATGACAGCTATCGTCCAAAAATATACTGAAGTAAGGCTGCCAAGAGGACTTGAAAGCGGGGCAGAATTGCAGGAAACCGATTTCAGGAGGTAGACTGGAATTGCATTGAAAGCATAGGAAAAGAGGCAGAACGTCCACAATGATGCACTTGGCCAAAAAGGGCGTATGCGTTTTTTCCTGAATATATTCAGGAAAAAACGCATACGCCCTTTTTGGCCAACCAAGCAAGCTTGCAAAGGAAATCTGCACTACAATGAAGTCTCACTTCCCCCCGGTCAAAAGGGCCATCTGAAAAAAGTGTAAAATCCAGAAAGGCAGGACAGGCCATGGAGAACTGGGAGCCTTGTTATGCTGATGGGCGGGATGTAAATTGCCAACAGCCACTCGGGAGAAGTGTATGGTGTTTCCTGAAACATCTAAAAAACAAAGCAACAGAGCCTAGGGCACTTCCACTTATGGTCCTATAGCTTAGGGAAATTAAAATCAAAAAGACACAGCCACCCCAAAGGTTGGGACGGCTCTGTTTACAAGAACCTGGTTTACGGTACAAGTTCAATATCGCAGAAAGTGAAAAATGGATAAAGAAGTTGTGGTACTTACGTACAATGCAGTATCACTCAGCAATGAAATCTATGTCATCAGGCCCGTAGCAGCATAATGAGTGGATTCAGGTATGATGATTCTAACTGAAATAAGTCACACAGGAAAAGAAACATCATAAGATATCACTAATACACGGAATGTAACCTTGGCTACACAGGAACTGAATTACAAAACACAACAGGGTCTCAAATTTAGAAAACCAACTTATGCTTGCTTAAGGGGAAAGGTGAGTTGGGGTGCTGCATAAAACCAGAGATTGAAATGAGCACAGATAAAGTTCCTTAAGCCAAATATGGAATAGACAAGAGCTACTCCTTGCTCAACGAAATGGACTCAACACCCCATATTAAATGCCTAAGAGTGTACCTGACTAGGAAGTATCTTAAAACCTATGGATTGCTATGTCTCTGAAAGAGAATCAAGTGTGTGTACAGGGGCATAAACGCAGCAGTGATAGGATTGGAGAGGTTCGGTGAGCAAATGAAGACCCTTTGAAGTCATATTGCATGGTACCCATTCCACGGGTCTCAACTCTCCAGGTTTAAGGGATTCTTCCTTCAGCTAAAACATGCATGTGGAACCCAGAGTATGATCAACCGTGTGATCGGGAGACGTGTTCCAATATGTCTCAGTTTTCGTCCCCTGGTACTCGGGTGCAACATTCCAGACGCTTTACTAACACTCTCCCGACTTGGAGAGTCAGTGCCTTTAACCTCCTGTTTGGCCCAGTTTGCAATTTCTGCGGAAGATGAACAGGAATAGGGAGAACCAATGACAGACTAGCTGGAGGTGTCTGGACGGGCAAATTTAACTCTCATTTCCCACCAGGAAGAGGAATTAACCAAAGGCTCAGCGTGCCGTGCCGGAACCAGATTAGGGCCTGAAGCCATCCTGCGGTGTTGCAGCCAGCTCACGAGAAAGCGAGTTGAAGAAAGGAGCTCAGGGGCACTGTAATTCACAAACCTGCAGAGTTATAAATGACAGCTATCGTCCAAAAATATACTGAAGTAAGGCTGCCAAGAGGACTTGAAAGCGGGGCAGAATTGCAGGAAACCGATTTCAGGAGGTAGACTGGAATTGCATTGAAAGCATAGGAAAAGAGGCAGAACGTCCACAATGATGCACTTGGCCAAAAAGGGCGTATGCGTTTTTTCCTGAATATATTCAGGAAAAAACGCATACGCCCTTTTTGGCCAACCAAGCAAGCTTGCAAAGGAAATCTGCACTACAATGAAGTCTCACTTCCCCCCGGTCAAAAGGGCCATCTGAAAAAAGTGTAAAATCCAGAAAGGCAGGACAGGCCATGGAGAACTGGGAGCCTTGTTATGCTGATGGGCGGGATGTCAATTGCCAACAGCCACTCGGGAGAAGTGTATGGTGTTTCCTGAAACATCTAAAAAACAAAGCAACAGAGCCTAGGGCACTTCCACTTATGGTCCTATAGCTTAGGGAAATTAAAATCAAAAGACACAGCCACCCCAAAGGTTGGGACGGCTCTGTTTACAAGAACCTGGTTTATGGTACAAGTTCAATATCGCAGAAAGTGAAAAATGGATAAAGAAGTTGTGGTACTTACGTACAATGCAGTATCACTCAGCAATGAAATCTATGTCATCAGGCCCGTAGCAGCATATTGAGTGGATTCAGGTATGATGATTCTAACTGAAATAAGTCACACAGAAAAAGAAACATCATAAGATATCACTAATACACGGAATGTAAACTTGGCTACACAGGAACTGAATTACAAAACAGAACAGGGTCTCAAATTTAGAAAACCAACTTATGCTTGCTTAAGGGGAAAGGTGAGTTGGGGTGCTGCATAAAACCAGAGATTGAAATGAGCACAGATAAAGTTCCTTAAGCCAAATATGGAATAGACAAGAGCTACTCCTTGCTCAACGAAATGGACTCAACACCCCATATTAAATGCCTAAGAGTGTACATGACTAGGAAGTATCTTAAAACCTATGGATTGCTATGTCTCTGAAAGAGAATCAAGTGTGTGTACAGGGGCATAAACGCAGCAGTGATAGGACTGGAGAGATTCGGTGAGCAAATGAAGACCCTTTGAAGTCATATTGCATGGTACCCATTCCACGGGTCTCAGCTCTCCAGGTTTAAGGTATTCTTCCTTCAGCTAAAACATGCATGTGGAACCCAGAGTATGATCAACCGTGTGATCGGGAGACGTGTTCCAATATGTCTCAGTTTTCGTCCCCTGGTACTCGGGTGCAACATTCCAGACGCTTTACTAACACTCTCCCGACTTGGAGAGTCAGTGCCTTTAACCTCCTGTTTGGCCCAGTTTGCAATTTCTGCGGAAGATGAACAGGAATAGGGAGAACCAATGAGAGACTAGCTGGAGGTGTCTGGACGGGCAAATTTAACTCTCATTTCCCACCAGGAAGAGGAATTAACCAAAGGCTCAGCGTGCCGTGCCGGAACCAGATTAGGGCCTGAAGCCATCCTGCGGTGTTGTGGCCAGCTCACGAGAAAGCGAGTTGAAGAAAGGAGCTCAGGGGCACTGTAATTCACAAACCTGCAGAGTTATAAATGACAGCTATCGTCCAAAAATATACTGAAGTAAGGCTGCCAAGAGGACTTGAAAGCGGGGCAGAATTGCAGGAAACCGATTTCAGGAGGTAGACTGGAATTGCATTGAAAGCATAGGAAAAGAGGCAGAACGTCCACAATGATGCACTTGGCCAAAAAGGGCGTATGCGTTTTTTCCTGAATATATTCAGGAAAAAACGCATACGCCCTTTTTGGCCAACCAAGCAAGCTTGCAAAGGAAATCTGCACTACAATGAAGTCTCACTTCCCCCCGGTCAAAAGGGCCATCTGAAAAAAGTGTAAAATCCAGAAAGGCAGGACAGGCCATGGAGAACTGGGAGCCTTGTTATGCTGATGGGCGGGATGTCAATTGCCAACAGCCACTCGGGAGAAGTGTATGGTGTTTCCTGAAACATCTAAAAAACAAAGCAACAGAGCCTAGGGCACTTCCACTTATGGTCCTATAGCTTAGGGAAATTAAAATCAAAAAGACACAGCCACCCCAAAGGTTGGGACGGCTCTGTTTACAAGAACCTGGTTTACGGTACAAGTTCAATATCGCAGAAAGTGAAAAATGGATAAAGAAGTTGTGGTACTTACGTACAATGCAGTATCACTCAGCAATGAAATCTATGTCATCAGGCCCGTAGCAGCATAATGAGTGGATTCAGGTATGATGATTCTAACTGAAATAAGTCACACAGGAAAAGAAACATCATAAGATATCACTAATACACGGAATGTAACCTTGGCTACACAGGAACTGAATTACAAAACACAACAGGGTCTCAAATTTAGAAAACCAACTTATGCTTGCTTAAGGGGAAAGGTGAGTTGGGGTGCTGCATAAAACCAGAGATTGAAATGAGCACAGATAAAGTTCCTTAAGCCAAATATGGAATAGACAAGAGCTACTCCTTGCTCAACGAAATGGACTCAACACCCCATATTAAATGCCTAAGAGTGTACATGACTAGGAAGTATCTTAAAACCTATGGATTGCTATGTCTCTGAAAGAGAATCAAGGGTGTGTACAGGGGCATAAACGCAGCAGTGATAGGACTGGAGAGATTCGGTGAGCAAATGAAGACCCTTTGAAGTCATATTGCATGGTACCCATTCCACGGGTCTCAACTCTCCAGGTTTAAGGGATTCTTCCTTCAGCTAAAACATGCATGTGGAACCCAGAGTATGATCAACCGTGTGATCGGGAGACGTGTTCCAATATGTGTCAGTTTTCGTCCCCTGGTACTCGGGTGCAACATTCCAGACGCTTTACTAACACTCTCCCGACTTGGAGAGTCAGTGCCTTTAACCTCCTGTTTGGCCCAGTTTGCAATTTCTGCGGAAGATGAACAGGAATAGGGAGAACCAATGAGAGACTAGCTGGAGGTGTCTGGACGGGCAAATTTAACTCTCATTTCCCACCAGGAAGAGGAATTAACCAAAGGCTCAGCGTGCCGTGCCGGAACCAGATTAGGGCCTGAAGCCATCCTGCGGTGTTGCGGCCAGCTCACGAGAAAGCGAGTTGAAGAAAGGAGCTCAGGGGCACTGTAATTCACAAACCTGCAGAGTTATAAATGACAGCTATCGTCCAAAAATATACTGAAGTAAGGCTGCCAAGAGGACTTGAAAGCGGGGCAGAATTGCAGGAAACCGATTTCAGGAGGTAGACTGGAATTGCATTGAAAGCATAGGAAAAGAGGCAGAACGTCCACAATGATGCACTTGGCCAAAAAGGGCGTATGCGTTTTTTCCTGAATATATTCAGGAAAAAACGCATACGCCCTTTTTGGCCAACCAAGCAAGCTTGCAAAGGAAATCTGCACTACAATGAAGTCTCACTTCCCCCCGCTCAAAAGGGCCATCTGAAAAAAGTGTAAAATCCAGAAAGGCAGGACAGGCCATGGAGAACTGGGAGCCTTGTTATGCTGATGGGTGGGATGTAAATTGCCAACAGCCACTCGGGAGAAGTGTATGGTGTTTCCTGAAACATCTAAAAAACAAAGCAACAGAGCCTAGGGCACTTCCACTTATGGTCCTATAGCTTAGGGAAATTAAAATCAAAAGACACAGCCACCCCAAAGGTTGGGACGGCTCTGTTTACAAGAACCTGGTTTACGGTACAAGTTCAATATCGCAGAAAGTGAAAAATGGATAAAGAAGTTGTGGTACTTACGTACAATGCAGTATCACTCAGCAATGAAATCTATGTCATCAGGCCCGTAGCAGCATAATGAGTGGATTCAGGTACGATGATTCTAACTGAAATAAGTCACACAGAAAAAGAAACATCATAAGATATCACTAATACACGGAATGTAAACTTGGCTACACAGGAACTGAATTACAAAACAGAACAGGGTCTCAAATTTAGAAAACCACCTTATGCTTGCTTAAGGGGAAAGGTGAGTTGGGGTAATGCATAAAACCAGAGATTGAAATGAGCACAGATAAAGTTCCTTAAGCCAAATATGGAATAGACAAGAGCTACTCCTTGCTCAACGAAATGGACTCAACACCCCATATTAAATGCCTAAGAGTGTACCTGACTAGGAAGTATCTTAAAACCTATGGATTGCTATGTCTCTGAAAGAGAATCAAGTGTGTGTACAGGGGCATAAACGCAGCAGTGATAGGATTGGAGAGGTTCGGTGAGCAAATGAAGACCCTTTGAAGTCATATTGCATGGTACCCATTCCACGGGTCTCAACTCTCCAGGTTTAAGGGATTCTTCCTTCAGCTAAAACATGCATGTGGAACCCAGAGTATGATCAACCGTGTGATCGGGAGACGTGTTCCAATATGTGTCAGTTTTCGTCCCCTGGTACTCGGGTGCAACATTCCAGACGCTTTACTAACACTCTCCCGACTTGGAGAGTCAGTGCCTTTAACCTCCTGTTTGGCCCAGTTTGCAATTTCTGCGGAAGATGAACAGGAATAGGGAGAACCAATGACAGACTAGCTGGAGGTGTCTGGACGGGCAAATTTAACTCTCATTTCCCACCAGGAAGAGGAATTAACCAAAGGCTCAGCGTGCCGTGCCGGAACCAGATTAGGGCCTGAAGCCATCCTGCGGTGTTGCGGCCAGCTCACGAGAAAGCGAGTTGAAGAAAGGAGCTCAGGGGCACTGTAATTCACAAACCTGCAGAGTTATAAATGACAGCTATCGTCCAAAAATATACTGAAGTAAGGCTGCCAAGAGGACTTGAAAGCGGGGCAGAATTGCAGGAAACCGATTTCAGGAGGTAGACTGGAATTGCATTGAAAGCATAGGAAAAGAGGCAGAACGTCCACAATGATGCACTTGGCCAAAAAGGGCGTATGCGTTTTTTCCTGAATATATTCAGGAAAAAACGCATACGCCCTTTTTGGCCAACCAAGCAAGCTTGCAAAGGAAATCTGCACTACAATGAAGTCTCACTTCCCCCCGGTCAAAAGGGCCATCTGAAAAAAGTGTAAAATCCAGAAAGGCAGGACAGGCCATGGAGAACTGGGAGCCTTGTTATGCTGATGGGCAGGATGTAAATTGCCAACAGCCACTCGGGAGAAGTGTATGGTGTTTCCTGAAACATCTAAAAAACAAAGCAACAGAGCCTAGGGCACTTCCACTTATGGTCCTATAGCTTAGGGAAATTAAAATCAAAAAGACACAGCCACCCCAAAGGTTGGGACGGCTCTGTTTACAAGAACCTGGTTTACGGTACAAGTTCAATATCGCAGAAAGTGAAAAATGGATAAAGAAGTTGTGGTACTTACGTACAATGCAGTATCACTCAGCAATGAAATCTATGTCATCAGGCCCGTAGCAGCATAATGAGTGGATTCAGGTATGATGATTCTAACTGAAATAAGTCACACAGGAAAAGAAACATCATAAGATATCACTAATACACGGAATGTAACCTTGGCTACACAGGAACTGAATTACAAAACACAACAGGGTCTCAAATTTAGAAAACCAACTTATGCTTGCTTAAGGGGAAAGGTGAGTTGGGGTGCTGCATAAAACCAGAGATTGAAATGAGCACAGATAAAGTTCCTTAAGCCAAATATGGAATAGACAAGAGCTACTCCTTGCTCAACGAAATGGACTCAACACCCCATATTAAATGCCTAAGAGTGTACCTGACTAGGAAGTATCTTAAAACCTATGGATTGCTATGTCTCTGAAAGAGAATCAAGGGTGTGTACAGGGGCATAAACGCAGCAGTGATAGGATTGGAGAGGTTCGGTGAGCAAATGAAGACCCTTTGAAGTCATATTGCATGGTACCCATTCCACGGGTCTCAACTCTCCAGGTTTAAGGGATTCTTCCTTCAGCTAAAACATGCATGTGGAACCCAGAGTATGATCAACCGTGTGATCGGGAGACGTGTTCCAATATGTCTCAGTTTTCGTCCCCTGGTACTCGGGTGCAACATTCCAGACGCTTTACTAACACTCTCCCGACTTGGAGAGTCAGTGCCTTTAACCTCCTGTTTGGCCCAGTTTGCAATTTCTGCGGAAGATGAACAGGAATAGGGAGAACCAATGACAGACTAGCTGGAGGTGTCTGGACGGGCAAATTTAACTCTCATTTCCCACCAGGAAGAGGAATTAACCAAAGGCTCAGCGTGCCGTGCCGGAACCAGATTAGGGCCTGAAGCCATCCTGCGGTGTTGCAGCCAGCTCACGAGAAAGCGAGTTGAAGAAAGGAGCTCAGGGGCACTGTAATTCACAAACCTGCAGAGTTATAAATGACAGCTATCGTCCAAAAATATACTGAAGTAAGGCTGCCAAGAGGACTTGAAAGCGGGGCAGAATTGCAGGAAACCGATTTCAGGAGGTAGACTGGAATTGCATTGAAAGCATAGGAAAAGAGGCAGAACGTCCACAATGATGCACTTGGCCAAAAAGGGCGTATGCGTTTTTTCCTGAATATATTCAGGAAAAAACGCATACGCCCTTTTTGGCCAACCAAGCAAGCTTGCAAAGGAAATCTGCACTACAATGAAGTCTCACTTCCCCCCGGTCAAAAGGGCCATCTGAAAAAAGTGTAAAATCCAGAAAGGCAGGACAGGCCATGGAGAACTGGGAGCCTTGTTATGCTGATGGGCAGGATGTAAATTGCCAACAGCCACTCGGGAGAAGTGTATGGTGTTTCCTGAAACATCTAAAAAACAAAGCAACAGAGCCTAGGGCACTTCCACTTATGGTCCTATAGCTTAGGGAAATTAAAATCAAAAGACACAGCCACCCCAAAGGTTGGGACGGCTCTGTTTACAAGAACCTGGTTTATGGTACAAGTTCAATATCGCAGAAAGTGAAAAATGGATAAAGAAGTTGTGGTACTTACGTACAATGCAGTATCACTCAGCAATGAAATCTATGTCATCAGGCCCGTAGCAGCATATTGAGTGGATTCAGGTATGATGATTCTAACTGAAATAAGTCACACAGGAAAAGAAACATCATAAGATATCACTAATACACGGAATGTAACCTTGGCTACACAGGAACTGAATTACAAAACAGAACAGGGTCTCAAATTTAGAAAACCAACTTATGCTTGCTTAAGGGGAAAGGTGAGTTGGGGTGCTGCATAAAACCAGAGATTGAAATGAGCACAGATAAAGTTCCTTAAGCCAAATATGGAATAGACAAGAGCTACACCTTGCTCAACGAAATGGATTCAACACCCCATATTAAACACCTAAGAATATACCTGACTAGGAAATAGCTTAAAACCTATGGATTGCTATGTCTCCGAAAGAGAATCAAGCGTGTGTACAGGGGCATAAACGCAGCAGTGATAGGACTGGAGAGGTTCGGTGAGCAAATGAAGACCCTTTGAAGTCATATTGCATGGTACCCATTCCACGGGTCTCAACTCTCCAGGTTTAAGGTATTCTTCCTTCAGCTAAAACATGCATGTGGAACCCAGAGTATGATCAACCGTGTGATCGGGAGACGTGTTCCAATATGTGTCAGTTTTCGTCCCCTGGTACTCGGGTGCAACATTCCAGACGCTTTACTAACACTCTCCCGACTTGGAGAGTCAGTGCCTTTAACCTCCTGTTTGGCCCAGTTTGCAATTTCTGCGGAAGATGAACAGGAATAGGGAGAACCAATGACAGACTAGCTGGAGGTGTCTGGACGGGCAAATTTAACTCTCATTTCCCACCAGGAAGAGGAATTAACCAAAGGCTCAGCGTGCCGTGCCGGAACCAGATTAGGGCCTGAAGCCATCCTGCGGTGTTGCGGCCAGCTCACGAGAAAGCGAGTTGAAGAAAGGAGCTCAGGGGCACTGTAATTCACAAACCTGCAGAGTTATAAATGACAGCTATCGTCCACAAATATACTGAAGGCTGCCAAGAGGACTTGAAAGCGGGGCAGAATTGCAGGAAACCGATTTCAGGAGGTAGACTGGAATTGCATTGAAAGCATAGGAAAAGAGGCAGAACGTCCACAATGATGCACTTGGCCAAAAAGGGCGTATGCGTTTTTTCCTGAATATATTCAGGAAAAAACGCATACGCCCTTTTTGGCCAACCAAGCAAGCTTGCAAAGGAAATCTGCACTACAATGAAGTCTCACTTCCCCCCGGTCAAAAGGGCCATCTGAAAAAAGTGTAAAATCCAGAAAGGCAGGACAGATCATGGAGAACTGGGAGCCTTGTTATGCTGATGGGCGGGATGTAAATTGCCAACAGCCACTCGGGAGAAGTGTATGGTGTTTCCTGAAACATCTAAAAAACAAAGCAACAGAGCCTAGGGCACTTCCACTTATGGTCCTATAGCTTAGGGAAATTAAAATCAAAAAGACACAGCCACCCCAAAGGTTGGGACGGCTCTGTTTACAAGAACCTGGTTTACGGTACAAGTTCAATATCGCAGAAAGTGAAAAATGGATAAAGAAGTTGTGGTACTTACGTACAATGCAGTATCACTCAGCAATGAAATCTATGTCATCAGGCCCGTAGCAGCATAATGAGTGGATTCAGGTATGATGATTCTAACTGAAATAAGTCACACAGGAAAAGAAACATCATAAGATATCACTAATACACGGAATGTAACCTTGGCTACACAGGAACTGAATTACAAAACACAACAGGGTCTCAAATTTAGAAAACCAACTTATGCTTGCTTAAGGGGAAAGGTGAGTTGGGGTGCTGCATAAAACCAGAGATTGAAATGAGCACAGATAAAGTTCCTTAAGCCAAATATGGAATAGACAAGAGCTACTCCTTGCTCAACGAAATGGACTCAACACCCCATATTAAATGCCTAAGAGTGTACATGACTAGGAAGTATCTTAAAACCTATGGATTGCTATGTCTCTGAAAGAGAATCAAGGGTGTGTACAGGGGCATAAACGCAGCAGTGATAGGACTGGAGAGATTCGGTGAGCAAATGAAGACCCTTTGAAGTCATATTGCATGGTACCCATTCCACGGGTCTCAGCTCTCCAGGTTTAAGGTATTCTTCCTTCAGCTAAAACATGCATGTGGAACCCAGAGTATGATCAACCGTGTGATCGGGAGACGTGTTCCAATATGTCTCAGTTTTCGTCCCCTGGTACTCGGGTGCAACATTCCAGACGCTTTACTAACACTCTCCCGACTTGGAGAGTCAGTGCCTTTAACCTCCTGTTTGGCGCAGTTTGCAATTTCTGCGGAAGATGAACAGGAATAGGGAGAACCAATGAGAGACTAGCTGGAGGTGTCTGGACGGGCAAATTTAACTCTCATTTCCCACCAGGAAGAGGAATTAACCAAAGGCTCAGCGTGCCGTGCCGGAACCAGATTAGGGCCTGAAGCCATCCGGCGGTGTTGTGGCCAGCTCACGAGAAAGCTAGTTGAAGAAAGGAGCTCAGGGGCACTGTAATTCACAAACCTGCAGAGTTATAAATGACAGCTATCGTCCAAAAATATACTGAAGTAAGGCTGCCAAGAGGACTTGAAAGCGGGGCAGAATTGCAGGAAACCAATTTCAGGAGGTAGACTGGAATTGCATTTAAAGCATAGGAAAAGAGGCAGAACGTCCACAATGATGCACTTGGCCAAAAAGGGCGTATGCGTTTTTTCCTGAATATATTCAGGAAAAAACGCATACGCCCTTTTTGGCCAACCAAGCAAGCTTGCAAAGGAAATCTGCACTACAATGAAGTCTCACTTCCCCCCGGTCAAAAGGGCCATCTGAAAAAAGTGTAAAATCCAGAAAGGCAGGACAGGCCATGGAGAACTGGGAGCCTTGTTATGCTGATGGGCGGGATGTAAATTGCCAACAGCCACTCGGGAGAAGTGTATGGTGTTTCCTGAAACATCTAAAAAACAAAGCAACAGAGCCTAGGGCACTTCCACTTATGGTCCTATAGCTTAGGGAAATTAAAATCAAAAGACACAGCCACCCCAAAGGTTGGGACGGCTCTGTTTACAAGAACCTGGTTTACGGTACAAGTTCAATATCGCAGAAAGTGAAAAATGGATAAAGAAGTTGTGGTACTTACGTACAATGCAGTATCACTCAGCAATGAAATCTATGTCATCAGGCCCGTAGCAGCATAATGAGTGGATTCAGGTACGATGATTCTAACTGAAATAAGTCACACAGAAAAAGAAACATCATAAGATATCACTAATACACGGAATGTAAACTTGGCTACACAGGAACTGAATTACAAAACAGAACAGGGTCTCAAATTTAGAAAACCAACTTATGCTTGCTTAAGGGGAAAGGTGAGTTGGGGTAATGCATAAAACCAGAGATTGAAATGAGCACAGATAAAGTTCCTTAAGCCAAATATGGAATAGACAAGAGCTACTCCTTGCTCAACGAAATGGACTCAACACCCCATATTAAATGCCTAAGAGTGTACCTGACTAGGAAGTATCTTAAAACCTATGGATTGCTATGTCTCTGAAAGAGAATCAAGTGTGTGTACAGGGGCATAAACGCAGCAGTGATAGGATTGGAGAGGTTCGGTGAGCAAATGAAGACCCTTTGAAGTCATATTTCATGGTACCCATTCCACGGGTCTCAACTCTCCAGGTTTAAGGTATTCTTCCTTCAGCTAAAACATGCATGTGGAACCCAGAGTATGATCAACCGTGTGATCGGGAGACGTGTTCCAATATGTGTCAGTTTTCGTCCCCAGGTACTCGGGTGCAACATTCCAGACGCTTTACTAACACTCTCCCGACTTGGAGAGTCAGTGCCTTTAACCTCCTGTTTGGCCCAGTTTGCAATTTCTGCGGAAGATGAACAGGAATAGGGAGAACCAATGACAGACTAGCTGGAGGTGTCTGGACGGGCAAATTTAACTCTCATTTCCCACCAGGAAGAGGAATTAACCAAAGGCTCAGCGTGCCGTGCCGGAACCAGATTAGGGCCTGAAGCCATCCTGCGGTGTTGCGGCCAGCTCACGAGAAAGCGAGTTGAAGAAAGGAGCTCAGGGGCACTGTAATTCACAAACCTGCAGAGTCATAAATGACAGCTATCGTCCAAAAATATACTGAAGTAAGGCTGCCAAGAGGACTTGAAAGCGGGGCAGAATTGCAGGAAACCGATTTCAGGAGGTAGACTGGAATTGCATTTAAAGCATAGGAAAAGAGGCAGAACGTCCACAATGATGCACTTGGCCAAAAAGGGCGTATGCGTTTTTTCCTGAATATATTCAGGAAAAAACGCATACGCCCTTTTTGGCCAACCAAGCAAGCTTGCAAAGGAAATCTGCACTACAATGAAGTCTCACTTCCCCCCGGTCAAAAGGGCCATCTGAAAAAAGTGTAAAATCCAGAAAGGCAGGACAGGCCATGGAGAACTGGGAGCCTTGTTATGCTGATGGGCGGGATGTAAATTGCCAACAGCCACTCGGGAGAAGTGTATGGTGTTTCCTGAAACATCTAAAAAACAAAGCAACAGAGCCTAGGGCACTTCCACTTATGGTCCTATAGCTTAGGGAAATTAAAATCAAAAAGACACAGCCACCCCAAAGGTTGGGACGGCTCTGTTTACAAGAACCTGGTTTACGGTACAAGTTCAATATCGCAGAAAGTGAAAAATGGATAAAGAAGTTGTGGTACTTACGTACAATGCAGTATCACTCAGCAATGAAATCTATGTCATCAGGCCCGTAGCAGCATAATGAGTGGATTCAGGTATGATGATTCTAACTGAAATAAGTCACACAGGAAAAGAAACATCATAAGATATCACTAATACACGGAATGTAACCTTGGCTACACAGGAACTGAATTCCAAAACAGAACAGGGTCTCAAATTTAGAAAACCAACTTATGCTTGCTTAAGGGGAAAGGTGAGTTGGGGTGCTGCATAAAACCAGAGATTGAAATGAGCACAGATAAAGTTCCTTAAGCCAAATATGGAATAGACAAGAGCTACTCCTTGCTCAACGAAATGGACTCAACACCCCATATTAAATGCCTAAGAGTGTACCTGACTAGGAAGTATCTTAAAACCTATGGATTGCTATGTCTCTGAAAGAGAATCAAGTGTGTGTACAGGGGCATAAACGCAGCAGTGATAGGATTGGAGAGGTTCGGTGAGCAAATGAAGACCCTTTGAAGTCATATTGCATGGTACCCATTCCACGGGTCTCAACTCTCCAGGTTTAAGGTATTCTTCCTTCAGCTAAAACATGCATGTGGAACCCAGAGTATGATCAACCGTGTGATCGGGAGACGTGTTCCAATATGTCTCAGTTTTCGTCCCCTGGTACTCGGGTGCAACATTCCAGACGCTTTACTAACACTCTCCCGACTTGGAGAGTCAGTGCCTTTAACCTCCTGTTTGGCCCAGTTTGCAATTTCTGCGGAAGATGAACAGGAATAGGGAGAACCAATGAGAGACTAGCTGGAGGTGTCTGGACGGGCAAATTTAACTCTCATTTCCCACCAGGAAGAGGAATTAACCAAAGGCTCAGCGTGCCGTGCCGGAACCAGATTAGGGCCTGAAGCCATCCTGCGGTGTTGCGGCCAGCTCACGAGAAAGCGAGTTGAAGAAAGGAGCTCAGGGGCACTGTAATTCACAAACCTGCAGAGTTATAAATGACAGCTATCGTCCAAAAATATACTGAAGTAAGGCTGCCAAGAGGACTTGAAAGCGGGGCAGAATTGCAGGAAACCGATTTCAGGAGGTAGACTGGAATTGCATTGAAAGCATAGGAAAAGAGGCAGAACGTCCACAATGATGCACTTGGCCAAAAAGGGCGTATGCGTTTTTTCCTGAATATAATCAGGAAAAAACGCATACGCCCTTTTTGGCCAACCAAGCAAGCTTGCAAAGGAAATCTGCACTACAATGAAGTCTCACTTCCCCCCGGTCAAAAGGGCCATCTGAAAAAAGTGTAAAATCCAGAAAGGCAGGACAGGCCATGGAGAACTGGGAGCCTTGTTATGCTGATGGGCGGGATGTAAATTGCCAACAGCCACTCGGGAGAAGTGTATGGTGTTTCCTGAAACATCTAAAAAACAAAGCAACAGAGCCTAGGGCACTTCCACTTATGGTCCTATAGCTTAGGGAAATTAAAATCAAAAAGACACAGCCACCCCAAAGGTTGGGACGGCTCTGTTTACAAGAACCTGGTTTACGGTACAAGTTCAATATCGCAGAAAGTGAAAAATGGATAAAGAAGTTGTGGTACTTACGTACAATGCAGTATCACTCAGCAATGAAATCTATGTCATCAGGCCCGTAGCAGCATAATGAGTGGATTCAGGTACGATGATTCTAACTGAAATAAGTCACACAGGAAAAGAAACATCATAAGATATCACTAATACACGGAATGTAACCTTGGCTACACAGGAACTGAATTACAAAACAGAACAGGGTCTCAAATTTAGAAAACCAACTTATGCTTGGTTAAGGGGAAAGGTGAGTTGGGGTGCTGCATAAAACCAGAGATTGAAATGAGCACAGATAAAGTTCCTTAAGCCAAATATGGAATAGACAAGAGCTACTCCTTGCTCAACGAAATGGACTCAACACCCCATATTAAATGCCTAAGAGTGTACATGACTAGGAAGTATCTTAAAACCTATGGATTGCTATGTCTCTGAAAGAGAATCAAGGGTGTGTACAGGGGCATAAACGCAGCAGTGATAGGACTGGAGAGATTCGGTGAGCAAATGAAGACCCTTTGAAGTCATATTGCATGGTACCCATTCCACGGGTCTCAACTCTCCAGGTTTAAGGGATTCTTCCTTCAGCTAAAACATGCATGTGGAACCCAGAGTATGATCAACCGTGTGATCGGGAGACGTGTTCCAATATGTGTCAGTTTTCGTCCCCTGGTACTCGGGTGCAACATTCCAGACGCTTTACTAACACTCTCCCGACTTGGAGAGTCAGTGCCTTTAACCTCCTGTTTGGCCCAGTTTGCAATTTCTGCGGAAGATGAACAGGAATAGGGAGAACCAATGACAGACTAGCTGGAGGTGTCTGGACGGGCAAATTTAACTCTCATTTCCCACCAGGAAGAGGAATTAACCAAAGGCTCAGCGTGCCGTGCCGGAACCAGATTAGGGCCTGAAGCCATCCTGCGGTGTTGCGGCCAGCTCACGAGAAAGCGAGTTGAAGAAAGGAGCTCAGGGGCACTGTAATTCACAAACCTGCAGAGTTATAAATGACAGCTATCGTCCAAAAATATACTGAAGTAAGGCTGCCAAGAGGACTTGAAAGCGGGGCAGAATTGCAGGAAACCGATTTCAGGAGGTAGACTGGAATTGCATTTAAAGCATAGGAAAAGAGGCAGAACGTCCACAATGATGCACTTGGCCAAAAAGGGCGTATGCGTTTTTTCCTGAATATATTCAGGAAAAAACGCATATGCCCTTTTTGGCCAACCAAGCAAGCTTGCAAAGGAAATCTGCACTACAATGAAGTCTCACTTCCCCCCGCTCAAAAGGGCCATCTGAAAAAAGTGTAAAATCCAGAAATGCAGGACACGCCATGGAGAACTGGGAGCCTTGTTATGCTGATGGGCGGGATGTCAATTGCCAACAGCCACTCGGGAGAAGTGTATGGTGTTTCCTGAAACATCTAAAAAACAAAGCAACAGAGCCTAGGGCACTTCCACTTATGGTCCTATAGCTTAGGGAAATTAAAATCAAAAAGACACAGCCACCCCAAAGGTTGGGACGGCTCTGTTTACAAGAACCTGGTTTACGGTACAAGTTCAATATCGCAGAAAGTGAAAAATGGATAAAGAAGTTGTGGTACTTACGTACAATGCAGTATCACTCAGCAATGAAATCTATGTCATCAGGCCCGTAGCAGCATAATGAGTGGATTCAGGTACGATGATTCTAACTGAAATAAGTCACACAGGAAAAGAAACATCATAAGATATCACTAATACACGGAATGTAACCTTGGCTACACAGGAACTGAATTACAAAACAGAACAGGGTCTCAAATTTAGAAAACCAACTTATGCTTGCTTAAGGGGAAAGGTGAGTTGGGGTGCTGCATAAAACCAGAGATTGAAATGAGCACAGATAAAGTTCCTTAAGCCAAATATGGAATAGACAAGAGCTACTCCTTGCTCAACGAAATGGACTCAACACCCCATATTAAATGCCTAAGAGTGTACCTGACTAGGAAGTATCTTAAAACCTATGGATTGCTATGTCTCTGAAAGAGAATCAAGTGTGTGTACAGGGGCATAAACGCAGCAGTGATAGGATTGGAGAGGTTCGGTGAGCAAATGAAGACCCTTTGAAGTCATATTGCATGGTACCCATTCCACGGGTCTCAACTCTCCAGGTTTAAGGGATTCTTCCTTCAGCTAAAACATGCATGTGGAACCCAGAGTATGATCAACCGTGTGATCGGGAGACGTGTTCCAATATGTCTCAGTTTTCGTCCCCTGGTACTCGGGTGCAACATTCCAGACGCTTTACTAACACTCTCCCGACTTGGAGAGTCAGTGCCTTTAACCTCCTGTTTGGCCCAGTTTGCAATTTCTGCGGAAGATGAACAGGAATAGGGAGAACCAATGACAGACTAGCTGGAGGTGTCTGGACGGGCAAATTTAACTCTCATTTCCCACCAGGAAGAGGAATTAACCAAAGGCTCAGCGTGCCGTGCCGGAACCAGATTAGGGCCTGAAGCCATCCTGCGGTGTTGCGGCCAGCTCACGAGAAAGCGAGTTGAAGAAAGGAGCTCAGGGGCACTGTAATTCACAAACCTGCAGAGTTATAAATGACAGCTATCGTCCACAAATATACTGAAGTAAGGCTGCCAAGAGGACTTGAAAGCGGGGCAGAATTGCAGGAAACCGATTTCAGGAGGTAGACTGGAATTGCATTGAAAGCATAGGAAAAGAGGCAGAACGTCCACAATGATGCACTTGGCCAAAAAGGGCGTATGCGTTTTTTCCTGAATATATTCAGGAAAAAACGCATACGCCCTTTTTGGCCAAACAAGCAAGCTTGCAAAGGAAATCTGCACTACAATGAAGTCTCACTTCCCCCCGCTCAAAAGGGCCATCTGAAAAAAGTGTAAAATCCAGAAAGGCAGCACAGGCCATGGAGAACTGGGAGCCTTGTTATGCTGATGGGCGGGATGTCAATTGCCAACAGCCACTCGGGAGAAGTGTATGGTGTTTCCTGAAACATCTAAAAAACAAAGCAACAGAGCCTAGGGCACTTCCACTTATGGTCCTATAGCTTAGGGAAATTAAAATCAAAAGACACAGCCACCCCAAAGGTTGGGACGGCTCTGTTTACAAGAACCTGGTTTACGGTACAAGTTCAATATCGCAGAAAGTGAAAAATGGATAAAGAAGTTGTGGTACTTACGTACAATGCAGTATCACTCAGCAATGAAATCTATGTCATCAGGCCCGTAGCAGCATATTGAGTGGATTCAGGTATGATGATTCTAACTGAAATAAGTCACACAGGAAAAGAAACATCATAAGATATCACTAATACACGGAATGTAACCTTGGCTACACAGGAACTGAATTACAAAACAGGACAGGGTCTCAAATTTAGAAAACCAACTTATGCTTGCTTAAGGGGAAAGGTGAGTTGGGGTGCTGCATAAAACCAGAGATTGAAATGAGCACAGATAAAGTTCCTTAAGCCAAATATGGAATAGACAAGAACTACTCCTTGCTCAACGAAATGGACTCAACACCCCATATTAAATGCCTAAGAGTGTACATGACTAGGAAGTATCTTAAAACCTATGGATTGCTATGTCTCTGAAAGAGAATCAAGGGTGTGTACAGGGGCATAAACGCAGCAGTGATAGGATTGGAGAGATTCGGTGAGCAAATGAAGACCCTTTGAAGTCATATTGCATGGTACCCATTCCACGGGTCTCAACTCTCCAGGTTTAAGGTATTCTTCCTTCAGCTAAAACATGCATGTGGAACCCAGAGTATGATCAACCGTGTGATCGGGAGACGTGTTCCAATATGTGTCAGTTTTCGTCCCCTGGTACTCGGGTGCAACATTCCAGACGCTTTACTAACACTCTCCCGACTTGGAGAGTCAGTGCCTTTAACCTCCTGTTTGGCCCAGTTTGCAATTTCTGCGGAAGATGAACAGGAATAGGGAGAACCAATGACAGACTAGCTGGAGGTGTCTGGACGGGCAAATTTAACTCTCATTTCCCACCAGGAAGAGGAATTAACCAAAGGCTCAGCATGCCGTGCCGGAACCAGATTAGGGCCTGAAGCCATCCTGCGGTGTTGCGGCCAGCTCACGAGAAAGCGAGTTGAAGAAAGGAGCTCAGGGGCACTGTAATTCACAAACCTGCAGAGTTATAAATGACAGCTATCGTCCAAAAATATACTGAAGTAAGGCTGCCAAGAGGACTTGAAAGCGGGGCAGAATTGCAGGAAACCGATTTCAGGAGGTAGACTGGAATTGCATTGAAAGCATAGGAAAAGAGGCAGAACGTCCACAATGATGCACTTGGCCAAAAAGGGCGTATGCGTTTTTTCCTGAATATATTCAGGAAAAAACGCATACGCCCTTTTTGGCCAACCAAGCAAGCTTGCAAAGGAAATCTGCACTACAATGAAGTCTCACTTCCCCCCGGTCAAAAGGGCCATCTGAAAAAAGTGTAAAATCCAGAAAGGCAGGACAGGCCATGGAGAACTGGGAGCCTTGTTATGCTGATGGGCGGGATGTCAATTGCCAACAGCCACTCGGGAGAAGTGTATGGTGTTTCCTGAAACATCTAAAAAACAAAGCAACAGAGCCTAGGGCACTTCCACTTATGGTCCTATAGCTTAGGGAAATTAAAATCAAAAGACACAGCCACCCCAAAGGTTGGGACGGCTCTGTTTACAAGAACCTGGTTTACGGTACAAGTTCAATATCGCAGAAAGTGAAAAATGGATAAAGAAGTTGTGGTACTTACGTACAATGCAGTATCACTCAGCAATGAAATCTATGTCATCAGGCCCGTAGCAGCATATTGAGTGGATTCAGGTATGATGATTCTAACTGAAATAAGTCACACAGGAAAAGAAACATCATAAGATATCACTAATACACGGAATGTAACCTTGGCTACACAGGAACTGAATTACAAAACAGGACAGGGTCTCAAATTTAGAAAACCAACTTATGCTTGCTTAAGGGGAAAGGTGAGTTGGGGTGCTGCATAAAACCAGAGATTGAAATGAGCACAGATAAAGTTCCTTAAGCCAAATATGGAATAGACAAGAGCTACACCTTGCTCAACGAAATGGATTCAACACCCCATATTAAACACCTAAGAATATACCTGACTAGGAAATAGCTTAAAACCTATGGATTGCTATGTCTCCGAAAGAGAATCAAGCGTGTGTACAGGGGCATAAACGCAGCAGTGATAGGACTGGAGAGGTTCGGTGAGCAAATGAAGACCCTTTGAAGTCATATTGCATGGTACCCATTCCACGGGTCTCAACTCTCCAGGTTTAAGGGATTCTTCCTTCAGCTAAAACATGCATGTGGAACCCAGAGTATGATCAACCGTGTGATCGGGAGACGTGTTCCAATATGTGTCAGTTTTCGTCCCCTGGTACTCGGGTGCAACATTCCAGACGCTTTACTAACACTCTCCCGACTTGGAGAGTCAGTGCCTTTAACCTCCTGTTTGGCCCAGTTTGCAATTTCTGCGGAAGATGAACAGGAATAGGGAGAACCAATGACAGACTAGCTGGAGGTGTCTGGACGGTCAAATTTAACTCTCATTTCCCACCAGGAAGAGGAATTAACCAAAGGCTCAGCGTGCCGTGCCGGAACCAGATTAGGGCCTGAAGCCATCCTGCGGTGTTGCGGCCAGCTCACGAGAAAGCGAGTTGAAGAAAGGAGCTCAGGGGCACTGTAATTCACAAACCTGCAGAGTTATAAATGACAGCTATCGTCCACAAATATACTGAAGGCTGCCAAGAGGACTTGAAAGCGGGGCAGAATTGCAGGAAACCGATTTCAGGAGGTAGACTGGAATTGCATTGAAAGCATAGGAAAAGAGGCAGAACGTCCACAATGATGCACTTGGCCAAAAAGGGCGTATGCGTTTTTTCCTGAATATATTCAGGAAAAAACGCATACGCCCTGTTTGGCCAACCAAGCAAGCTTGCAAAGGAAATCTGCACTACAATGAAGTCTCACTTCCCCCCGCTCAAAAGGGCCATCTGAAAAAAGTGTAAAATCCAGAAAGGCAGCACAGGCCATGGAGAACTGGGAGCCTTGTTATGCTGATGGGCGGGATGTCAATTGCCAACAGCCACTCGGGAGAAGTGTATGGTGTTTCCTGAAACATCTAAAAAACAAAGCAACAGAGCCTAGGGCACTTCCACTTATGGTCCTATAGCTTAGGGAAATTAAAATCAAAAGACACAGCCACCCCAAAGGTTGGGACGGCTCTGTTTACAAGAACCTGGTTTACGGTACAAGTTCAATATCGCAGAAAGTGAAAAATGGATAAAGAAGTTGTGGTACTTACGTACAATGCAGTATCACTCAGCAATGAAATCTATGTCATCAGGCCCGTTGCAGCATATTGAGTGGATTCAGGTATGATGATTCTAACTGAAATAAGTCACACAGGAAAAGAAACATCATAAGATATCACTAATACACGGAATGTAACCTTGGCTACACAGGAACTGAATTACAAAACACAACAGGGTCTCAAATTTAGAAAACCAACTTATGCTTGCTTAAGGGGAAAGGTGAGTTGGGGTGCTGCATAAAACCAGAGATTGAAATGAGCACAGATAAAGTTCCTTAAGCCAAATATGGAATAGACAAGAACTACTCCTTGCTCAACGAAATGGACTCAACACCCCATATTAAATGCCTAAGAGTGTACATGACTAGGAAGTATCTTAAAACCTATGGATTGCTATGTCTCTGAAAGAGAATCAAGGGTGTGTACAGGGGCATAAACGCAGCAGTGATAGGATTGGAGAGATTCGGTGAGCAAATGAAGACCCTTTGAAGTCATATTGCATGGTACCCATTCCACGGGTCTCAACTCTCCAGGTTTAAGGTATTCTTCCTTCAGCTAAAACATGCATGTGGAACCCAGAGTATGATCAACCGTGTGATCGGGAGACGTGTTCCAATATGTGTCAGTTTTCGTCCCCTGGTACTCGGGTGCAACATTCCAGACGCTTTACTAACACTCTCCCGACTTGGAGAGTCAGTGCCTTTAACCTCCTGTTTGGCCCAGTTTGCAATTTCTGCGGAAGATGAACAGGAATAGGGAGAACCAATGAGAGACTAGCTGGAGGTGTCTGGACGGGCAAATTTAACTCTCATTTCCCACCAGGAAGAGGAATTAACCAAAGGCTCAGCGTGCCGTGCCGGAACCAGATTAGGGCCTGAAGCCATCCTGCGGTGTTGCGGCCAGCTCACGAGAAAGCGAGTTGAAGAAAGGAGCTCAGGGGCACTGTAATTCACAAACCTGCAGAGTTATAAATGACAGCTATCGTCCAAAAATATACTGAAGTAAGGCTGCCAAGAGGACTTGAAAGCGGGGCAGAATTGCAGGAAACCGATTTCAGGAGGTAGACTGGAATTGCATTGAAAGCATAGGAAAAGAGGCAGAACGTCCACAATGATGCACTTGGCCAAAAAGGGCGTATGCGTTTTTTCCTGAATATATTCAGGAAAAAACGCATACGCCCTTTTTGGCCAACCAAGCAAGCTTGCAAAGGAAATCTGCACTACAATGAAGTCTCACTTCCCCCCGGTCAAAAGGGCCATCTGAAAAAAGTGTAAAATCCAGAAAGGCAGGACAGGCCATGGAGAACTGGGAGCCTTGTTATGCTGATGGGCGGGATGTCAATTGCCAACAGCCACTCGGGAGAAGTGTATGGTGTTTCCTGAAACATCTAAAAAACAAAGCAACAGAGCCTAGGGCACTTCCACTTATGGTCCTATAGCTTAGGGAAATTAAAATCAAAAGACACAGCCACCCCAAAGGTTGGGACGGCTCTGTTTACAAGAACCTGGTTTACGGTACAAGTTCAATATCGCAGAAAGTGAAAAATGGATAAAGAAGTTGTGGTACTTACGTACAATGCAGTATCACTCAGCAATGAAATCTATGTCATCAGGCCCGTAGCAGCATATTGAGTGGATTCAGGTATGATGATTCTAACTGAAATAAGTCACACAGGAAAAGAAACATCATAAGATATCACTAATACACGGAATGTAACCTTGGCTACACAGGAACTGAATTACAAAACAGGACAGGGTCTCAAATTTAGAAAACCAACTTATGCTTGCTTAAGGGGAAAGGTGAGTTGGGGTGCTGCATAAAACCAGAGATTGAAATGAGCACAGATAAAGTTCCTTAAGCCAAATATGGAATAGACAAGAGCTACACCTTGCTCAACGAAATGGATTCAACACCCCATATTAAACACCTAAGAATATACCTGACTAGGAAATAGCTTAAAACCTATGGATTGCTATGTCTCCGAAAGAGAATCAAGCGTGTGTACAGGGGCATAAACGCAGCAGTGATAGGACTGGAGAGGTTCGGTGAGCAAATGAAGACCCTTTGAAGTCATATTGCATGGTACCCATTCCACGGGTCTCAACTCTCCAGGTTTAAGGTATTCTTCCTTCAGCTAAAACATGCATGTGGAACCCAGAGTATGATCAACCGTGTGATCGGGAGACGTGTTCCAATATGTGTCAGTTTTCGTCCCCTGGTACTCGGGTGCAACATTCCAGACGCTTTACTAACACTCTCCCGACTTGGAGAGTCAGTGCCTTTAACCTCCTGTTTGGCCCAGTTTGCAATTTCTGCGGAAGATGAACAGGAATAGGGAGAACCAATGACAGACTAGCTGGAGGTGTCTGGACGGTCAAATTTAACTCTCATTTCCCACCAGGAAGAGGAATTAACCAAAGGCTCAGCGTGCCGTGCCGGAACCAGATTAGGGCCTGAAGCCATCCTGCGGTGTTGCGGCCAGCTCACGAGAAAGCGAGTTGAAGAAAGGAGCTCAGGGGCACTGTAATTCACAAACCTGCAGAGTTATAAATGACAGCTATCGTCCACAAATATACTGAAGGCTGCCAAGAGGACTTGAAAGCGGGGCAGAATTGCAGGAAACCGATTTCAGGAGGTAGACTGGAATTGCATTGAAAGCATAGGAAAAGAGGCAGAACGTCCACAATGATGCACTTGGCCAAAAAGGGCGTATGCGTTTTTTCCTGAATATATTCGGGAAAAAACGCATACGCCCTTTTTGGCCAACCAAGCAAGCTTGCAAAGGAAATCTGCACTACAATGAAGTCTCACTTCCCCCCGCTCAAAAGGGCCATCTGAAAAAAGTGTAAAATCCAGAAAGGCAGCACAGGCCATGGAGAACTGGGAGCCTTGTTATGCTGATGGGCGGGATGTCAATTGCCAACAGCCACTCGGGAGAAGTGTATGGTGTTTC
The DNA here is from genome assembly GCF_949774975.1 of Lagenorhynchus albirostris. Classification (NCBI taxonomy): domain Eukaryota; kingdom Metazoa; phylum Chordata; class Mammalia; order Artiodactyla; family Delphinidae; genus Lagenorhynchus; species Lagenorhynchus albirostris. The sequence continues at coordinate 217,842 of NW_026783505.1, read as the reverse complement.
CTGAAACATCTAAAAAACAAAGCAACAGAGCCTAGGGCACTTCCACTTATGGTCCTATAGCTTAGGGAAATTAAAATCAAAAAGACACAGCCACCCCAAAGGTTGGGACGGCTCTGTTTACAAGAACCTGGTTTACGGTACAAGTTCAATATCGCAGAAAGTGAAAAATGGATAAAGAAGTTGTGGTACTTACGTACAATGCAGTATCACTCAGCAATGAAATCTATGTCATCAGGCCCGTAGCAGCATAATGAGTGGATTCAGGTATGATGATTCTAACTGAAATAAGTCACACAGGAAAAGAAACATCATAAGATATCACTAATACACGGAATGTAACCTTGGCTACACAGGAACTGAATTACAAAACACAACAGGGTCTCAAATTTAGAAAACCAACTTATGCTTGCTTAAGGGGAAAGGTGAGTTGGGGTGCTGCATAAAACCAGAGATTGAAATGAGCACAGATAAAGTTCCTTAAGCCAAATATGGAATAGACAAGAGCTACTCCTTGCTCAACGAAATGGACTCAACACCCCTTATTAAATGCCTAAGAGTGTACATGACTAGGAAGTATCTTAAAACCTATGGATTGCTATGTCTCTGAAAGAGAATCAAGGGTGTGTACAGGGGCATAAACGCAGCAGTGATAGGACTGGAGAGATTCGGTGAGCAAATGAAGACCCTTTGAAGTCATATTGCATGGTACCCATTCCACGGGTCTCAACTCTCCAGGTTTAAGGTATTCTTCCTTCAGCTAAAACATGCATGTGGAACCCAGAGTATGATCAACCGTGTGATCGGGAGACGTGTTCCAATATGTGTCAGTTTTCGTCCCCTGGTACTCGGGTGCAACATTCCAGACGCTTTACTAACACTCTCCCGACTTGGAGAGTCAGTGCCTTTAACCTCCTGTTTGGCCCAGTTTGCAATTTCTGCGGAAGATGAACAGGAATAGGGAGAACCAATGAGAGACTAGCTGGAGGTGTCTGGACGGGCAAATTTAACTCTCATTTCCCACCAGGAAGAGGAATTAACCAAAGGCTCAGCGTGCCGTGCCGGAACCAGATTAGGTCCTGAAGCCATCCTGCGGTGTTGTGGCCAGCTCACGAGAAAGCGAGTTGAAGAAAGGAGCTCAGGGGCACTGTAATTCACAAACCTGCAGAGTTATAAATGACAGCTATCGTCCAAAAATATACTGAAGTAAGGCTGCCAAGAGGACTTGAAAGCGGGGCAGAATTGCAGGAAACCGATTTCAGGAGGTAGACTGGAATTGCATTGAAAGCATAGGAAAAGAGGCAGAACGTCCACAATGATGCACTTGGACAAAAAGGGCGTATGCGTTTTTTCCTGAATATATTCAGGAAAAAACGCATACGCCCTTTTTGGCCAACCAAGCAAGCTTGCAAAGGAAATCTGCACTAAAATGAAGTCTCACTTCCCCCCGCTCAAAAGGGCCATCTGAAAAAAGTGTAAAATCCAGAAAGGCAGGACAGGCCATGGAGAACTGGGAGCCTTGTTATGCTGATGGGTGGGATGTAAATTGCCAACAGCCACTCGGGAGAAGTGTATGGTGTTTCCTGAAACATCTAAAAAACAAAGCAACAGAGCCTAGGGCACTTCCACTTATGGTCCTATAGCTTAGGGAAATTAAAATCAAAAGACACAGCCACCCCAAAGGTTGGGACGGCTCTGTTTACAAGAACCTGGTTTACGGTACAAGTTCAATATCGCAGAAAGTGAAAAATGGATAAAGAAGTTGTGGTACTTACGTACAATGCAGTATCACTCAGCAATGAAATCTATGTCATCAGGCCCGTAGCAGCATAATGAGTGGATTCAGGTACGATGATTCTAACTGAAATAAGTCACACAGAAAAAGAAACATCATAAGATATCACTAATACACGGAATGTAAACTTGGCTACACAGGAACTGAATTACAAAACAGAACAGGGTCTCAAATTTAGAAAACCAACTTATGCTTGCTTAAGGGGAAAGGTGAGTTGGGGTAATGCATAAAACCAGAGATTGAAATGAGCACAGATAAAGTTCCTTAAGCCAAATATGGAATAGACAAGAGCTACTCCTTGCTCAACGAAATGGACTCAACACCCCTTATTAAATGCCTAAGAGTGTACCTGACTAGGAAGTATCTTAAAACCTATGGATTGCTATGTCTCTGAAAGAGAATCAAGTGTGTGTACAGGGGCATAAACGCAGCAGTGATAGGATTGGAGAGGTTCGGTGAGCAAATGAAGACCCTTTGAAGTCATATTGCATGGTACCCATTCCACGGGTCTCAACTCTCCAGGTTTAAGGGATTCTTCCTTCAGCTAAAACATGCATGTGGAACCCAGAGTATGATCAACCGTGTGATCGGGAGACGTGTTCCAATATGTGTCAGTTTTCGTCCCCTGGTACTCGGGTGCAACATTCCAGACGCTTTACTAACACTCTCCCGACTTGGAGAGTCAGTGCCTTTAACCTCCTGTTTGGCCCAGTTTGCAATTTCTGCGGAAGATGAACAGGAATAGGGAGAACCAATGAGAGACTAGCTGGAGGTGTCTGGACGGGCAAATTTAACTCTCATTTCCCACCAGGAAGAGGAATTAACCAAAGGCTCAGCGTGCTGTGCCGGAACCAGATTAGGGCCTGAAGCCATCCTGCGGTGTTGCGGCCAGCTCACGAGAAAGCGAGTTGAAGAAAGGAGCTCAGGGGCACTGTAATTCACAAACCTGCAGAGTTATAAATGACAGCTATCGTCCAAAAATATACTGAAGTAAGGCTGCCAAGAGGACTTGAAAGCGGGGCAGAATTGCAGGAAACCGATTTCAGGAGGTAGACTGGAATTGCATTGAAAGCATAGGAAAAGAGGCAGAACGTCCACAATGATGCACTTGGCCAAAAAGGGCGTATGCGTTTTTTCCTGAATATATTCAGGAAAAAACGCATAAGCCCTTTTTGGCCAACCAAGCAAGCTTGCAAAGGAAATCTGCACTACAATGAAGTCTCACTTCCCCCCGCTCAAAAGGGCCATCTGAAAAAAGTGTAAAATCCAGAAAGGCAGGACAGGCCATGGAGAACTGGGAGCCTTGTTATGCTGATGGGCGGGATGTAAATTGCCAACAGCCACTCGGGAGAAGTGTATGGTGTTTCCTGAAACATCTAAAAAACAAAGCAACAGAGCCTAGGGCACTTCCACTTATGGTCCTATAGCTTAGGGAAATTAAAATCAAAAAGACACAGCCACCCCAAAGGTTGGGACGGCTCTGTTTACAAGAACCTGGTTTACGGTACAAGTTCAATATCGCAGAAAGTGAAAAATGGATAAAGAAGTTGTGGTACTTACGTACAATGCAGTATCACTCAGCAATGAAATCTATGTCATCAGGCCCGTAGCAGCATAATGAGTGGATTCAGGTATGATGATTCTAACTGAAATAAGTCACACAGGAAAAGAAACATCATAAGATATCACTAATACACGGAATGTAACCTTGGCTACACAGGAACTGAATTACAAAACAGAACAGGGTCTCAAATTTAGAAAACCAACTTATGCTTGCTTAAGGGGAAAGGTGAGTTGGGGTGCTGCATAAAACCAGAGATTGAAATGAGCACAGATAAAGTTCCTTAAGCCAAATATGGAATAGACAAGAGCTACTCCTTGCTCAACGAAATGGACTCAACACCCCATATTAAATGCCTAAGAGTGTACCTGACTAGGAAGTATCTTAAAACCTATGGATTGCTATGTCTCTGAAAGAGAATCAAGTGTGTGTACAGGGGCATAAACGCAGCAGTGATAGGATTGGAGAGGTTCGGTGAGCAAATGAAGACCCTTTGAAGTCATATTGCATGGTACCCATTCCACGGGTCTCAACTCTCCAGGTTTAAGGGATTCTTCCTTCAGCTAAAACATGCATGTGGAACCCAGAGTATGATCAACCGTGTGATCGGGAGACGTGTTCCAATATGTGTCAGTTTTCGTCCCCTGGTACTCGGGTGCAACATTCCAGACGCTTTACTAACACTCACCCGACTTGGAGAGTCAGTGCCTTTAACCTCCTGTTTGGCCCAGTTTGCAATTTCTGCGGAAGATGAACAGGAATAGGGAGAACCAATGAGAGACTAGCTGGAGGTGTCTGGACGGGCAAATTTAACTCTCATTTCCCACCAGGAAGAGGAGTTAACCAAAGGCTCAGCGTGCCGTGCCGGAACCAGATTAGGGCCTGAAGCCATCCTGCGGTGTTGCGGCCAGCTCACGAGAAAGCGAGTTGAAGAAAGGAGCTCAGGGGCACTGTAATTCACAAACCTGCAGAGTTATAAATGACAGCTATCGTCCAAAAATATACTGAAGTAAGGCTGCCAAGAGGACTTGAAAGCGGGGCAGAATTGCAGGAAACCGATTTCAGGAGGTAGACTGGAATTGCATTGAAAGCATAGGAAAAGAGGCAGAACGTCCACAATGATGCACTTGGCCAAAAAGGGCGTATGCGTTTTTTCCTGAATATATTCAGGAAAAAACGCATACGCCCTTTTTGGCCAACCAAGCAAGCTTGCAAAGGAAATCTGCACTACAATGAAGTCTCACTTCCCCCCGGTCAAAAGGGCCATCTGAAAATAGTGTAAAATCCAGAAAAGCAGGACAGGCCATGGAGAACTGGGAGCCTTGTTATGCTGATGGGCAGGATGTAAATTGCCAACAGCCACTCGGGAGAAGTGTATGGTGTTTCCTGAAACATCTAAAAAACAAAGCAACAGAGCCTAGGGCACTTCCACTTATGGTCCTATAGCTTAGGGAAATTAAAATCAAAAAGACACAGCCACCCCAAAGGTTGGGACGGCTCTGTTTACAAGAACCTGGTTTACGGTACAAGTTCAATATCGCAGAAAGTGAAAAATGGATAAAGAAGTTGTGGTACTTACGTACAATGCAGTATCACTCAGCAATGAAATCTATGTCATCAGGCCCGTAGCAGCATAATGAGTGGATTCAGGTACGATGATTCTAACTGAAATAAGTCACACAGGAAAAGAAACATCATAAGATATCACTAATACACGGAATGTAACCTTGGCTACACAGGAACTGAATTACAAAACAGAACAGGGTCTCAAATTTAGAAAACCAACTTATGCTTGCTTAAGGGGAAAGGTGAGTTGGGGTGCTGCATAAAACCAGAGATTGAAATGAGCACAGATAAAGTTCCTTAAGCCAAATATGGAATAGACAAGAGCTACTCCTTGCTCAACGAAATGGACTCAACACCCCATATTAAATGCCTAAGAGTGTACCTGACTAGGAAGTATCTTAAAACCTATGGATTGCTATGTCTCTGAAAGAGAATCAAGTGTGTGTACAGGGGCATAAACGCAGCAGTGATAGGATTGGAGAGGTTCGGTGAGCAAATGAAGACCCTTTGAAGTCATATTGCATGGTACCCATTCCACGGGTCTCAACTCTCCAGGTTGAAGGGATTCTTCCTTCAGCTAAAACATGCATGTGGAACCCAGAGTATGATCAACCGTGTGATCGGGAGACGTGTTCCAATATGTGTCAGTTTTCGTCCCCTGGTACTCGGGTGCAACATTCCAGACGCTTTACTAACACTCTCCCGACTTGGAGAGTCAGTGCCTTTAACCTCCTGTTTGGCCCAGTTTGCAATTTCTGCGGAAGATGAACAGGAATAGGGAGAACCAATGAGAGACTAGCTGGAGGTGTCTGGACGGGCAAATTTAACTCTCATTTCCCACCAGGAAGAGGAGTTAACCAAAGGCTCAGCGTGCCGTGCCGGAACCAGATTAGGGCCTGAAGCAATCCTGCGGTGTTTGGCCAGCTCACGAGAAAGCGAGTTGAAGAAAGGAGCTCAGGGGCACTGTAATTCACAAACCTGCAGAGTTATAAATGACAGCTATCGTCCAAAAATATACTGAAGTAAGGCTGCCAAGAGGACTTGAAAGCGGGGCAGAATTGCAGGAAACCGATTTCAGGAGGTAGACTGGAATTGCATTGAAAGCATAGGAAAAGAGGCAGAACGTCCACAATGATGCACTTGGCCAAAAAGGGCGTATGCGTTTTTTCCTGAATATATTCAGGAAAAAACGCATACGCCCTTTTTGGCCAACCAAGCAAGCTTGCAAAGGAAATCTGCACTACAATGAAGTCTCACTTCCCCCCGGTCAAAAGGGCCATCTGAAAAAAGTGTAAAATCCAGAAAGGCAGGACAGGCCATGGAGAACTGGGAGCCTTGTTATGCTGATGGGCGGGATGTAAATTGCCAACAGCCACTCGGGAGAAGTGTATGGTGTTTCCTGAAACATCTAAAAAACAAAGCAACAGAGCCTAGGGCACTTCCACTTATGGTCCTATAGCTTAGGGAAATTAAAATCAAAAGACACAGCCACCCCAATGGTTGGGACGGCTCTGTTTACAAGAACCACGTTTACGGTACAAGTTCAATATCGCAGAAAGTGAAAAATGGATAAAGAAGTTGTGGTACTTACGTACAATGCAGTATCACTCAGCAATGAAATCTATGTCATCAGGCCCGTAGCAGCATAATGAGTGGATTCAGGTACGATGATTCTAACTGAAATAAGTCACACAGGAAAAGAAACATCATAAGATATCACTAATACACGGAATGTAACCTTGGCTACACAGGAACTGAATTACAAAACAGAACAGGGTCTCAAATTTAGAAACCCAACTTATGCTTGCTTAAGGGGAAAGGTGAGTTGGGGTGCTGCATAAAACCAGAGATTGAAATGAGCACAGATAAAGTTCCTTAAGCCAAATATGGAATAGACAAGAGCTACTCCTTGCTCAACGAAATGGACTCAACACCCCATATTAAATGCCTAAGAGTGTACATGACTAGGAAGTATCTTAAAACCTATGGATTGCTATGTCTCTGAAAGAGAATCAAGGGTGTGTACAGGGGCATAAACGCAGCAGTGATAGGACTGGAGAGATTCGGTGAGCAAATGAAGACACTTTGAAGTCATATTGCATGGTACCCATTCCACGGGTCTCAACTCTCCAGGTTTAAGGGATTCTTCCTTCAGCTAAAACATGCATGTGGAACCCAGAGTATGATCAACCGTGTGATCGGGAGACGTGTTCCAATATGTGTCAGTTTTCGTCCCCTGGTACTCGGGTGCAACATTCCAGACGCTTTACTAACACTCTCCCGACTTGGAGAGTCAGTGCCTTTAACCTCCTGTTTGGCCCACTTTGCAATTTCTGTGGAAGATGAACAGGAATAGGGAGAACCAATGACAGACTAGCTGGAGGTGTCTGGACGGGCAAATTTAACTCTCATTTCCCACCAGGAAGAGGAATTAACCAAAGGCTCAGCGTGCCGTGCCGGAACCAGATTAGGGCCTGAAGCCATCCTGCGGTGTTGCGGCCAGCTCACAAGAAAGCGACTTGAAGAAAGGAGCTCAGGGGCACTGTAATTCACAAACCTGCAGAGTTATAAATGACAGCTATCGTCCAAAAATATACTGAAGTAAGGCTGCCAAGAGGACTTGAAAGCGGGGCAGAATTGCAGGAAACCAATTTCAGGAGGTAGACTGGAATTGCATTTAAAGCATAGGAAAAGAGGCAGAACGTCCACAATGATGCACTTGGCCAAAAAGGGCGTATGCGTTTTTTCCTGAATATATTCAGGAAAAAACGCATACGCCCTTTTTGGCCAACCAAGCAAGCTTGCAAAGGAAATCTGCACTACAGTGAAGTCTCACTTCCCCCCGGTCAAAAGGGCCATCTGAAAAAAGTGTAAAATCCAGAAAGGCAGGACAGGCCATGGAGAACTGGGAGCCTTGTTATGCTGATGGGCAGGATGTAAATTACAAACAGCCCCTCGGGAGAAGTGTATGGTGTTTCCTGAAACATCTAAAAAACAAAGCAACAGAGCCTAGGGCACTTCCACTTATGGTCCTATAGCTTAGGGAAATTAAAATCAAAAGACACAGCCACCCCAAAGGTTGGGACGGCTCTGTTTACAAGAACCTGGTTTACGGTACAAGTTCAATATCGCAGAAAGTGAAAAATGGATAAAGAAGTTGTGGTACTTACGTACAATGCAATATCACTCAGCAAGGAAATCTATGTCATCAGGCCCGTAGCAGCATAATGAGTGGATTCAGGTATGATGATTCTAACTGAAATAAGTCACACAGAGAAAGAAACATCATAAGATATCACTAATACACGGAATGTAAACTTGGCTACACAGGAACTGAATTCCAAAACAGAACAGGGTCTCAAATTTAGAAAACCAACTTATGCTTGCTTAAGGGGAAAGGTGAGTTGGGGTGCTGCATAAAACCAGAGATTGAAATGAGCACAGATAAAGTTCCTTAAGCCAAATATGGAATAGACAAGAGCTACTCCTTGCTCAACGAAATGGATTCAACACCCCATATTAAACACCTAAGAATATACCTGACTAGGAAGTATCTTAAAACCTATGGATTGCTATGTCTCCGAAAGAGAATCAAGCGTGTGTACAGGGGCATAAACGCAGCAGTGATAGGACTGGAGAGGTTCGGTGAGCAAATGAAGACCCTTTGAAGTCATATTGCATGGTACCCATTCCACGGGTCTCAACTCTCCAGGTTTAAGGTATTCTTCCTTCAGCTAAAACATGCATGTGGAACCCAGAGTATGATCAACCGTGTGATCGGGAGACGTGTTCCAATATGTGTCAGTTTTCGTCCCCTGGTACTCGGGTGCAACATTCCAGACGCTTTACTAACACTCTCCCGACTTGGAGAGTCAGTGCCTTTAACCTCCTGTTTGGCCCAGTTTGCAATTTCTGCGGAAGATGAACAGGAATAGGGAGAACCAATGAGAGACTAGCTGGAGGTGTCTGGACGGGCAAATTTAACTCTCATTTCCCACCAGGAAGAGGAATTAACCAAAGGCTCAGCGTGCCGTGCCAGAACCAGATTAGGGCCTGAAGCCATCCTGCGGTGTTGCGGCCAGCTCACGAGAAAGCGAGTTGAAGAAAGGAGCTCAGGGGCACTGTAATTCACAAACCTGCAGAGTTATAAATGACAGCTATCGTCCAACAATATACTGAAGTAAGGCTGCCAAGAGGACTTGAAAGCGGGGCAGAATTGCAGGAAACCGATTTCAGGAGGTAGACTGGAATTGCATTGAAAGCATAGGAAAAGAGGCAGAACGTCCACAATGATGCACTTGGCCAAAAAGGGCGTATGCGTTTTTTCCTGAATATATTCAGGAAAAAACGCATACGCCCTTTTTGGCCAACCAAGCAAGCTTGCAAAGGAAATCTGCACTACAATGAAGTCTCACTTCCCCCCGGTCAAAAGGGCCATCTGAAAAAAGTGTAAAATCCAGAAAGGCAGGACAGGCCATGGAGAACTGGGAGCCTTGTTATGCTGATGGGCGGGATGTAAATTGCCAACAGCCACTCGGGAGAAGTGTATGGTGTTTCCTGAAACATCTAAAAAGCAAAGCAACAGAGCCTAGGGCACTTCCACTTATGGTCCTATAGCTTAGGGAAATTAAAATCAAAAGACACAGCCACCCCAAAGGTTGGGACGGCTCTGTTTACAAGAACCTGGTTTACGGTACAAGTTCAATATCGCACAAAGTGAAAAATGGATAAAGAAGTTGTGGTACTTACGTACATTGCAGTATCACTCAGCAATGAAATCTATGTCATCAGGCCCGTAGCAGCATAATGAGTGGATTCAGGTACGATGATTCTAACTGAAATAAGTCACACAGGAAAAGAAACATCATAAGATATCACTAATACACGGAATGTAACCTTGGCTACACAGGAACTGAATTACAAAACAGAACAGGGTCTCAAATTTAGAAACCCAACTTATGCTTGGTTAAGGGGAAAGGTGAGTTGGGGTGCTGCATAAAACCAGAGATTGAAATGAGCACAGATAAAGTTCCTTAAGCCAAATATGGAATAGACAAGAGCTACTCCTTGCTCAACGAAATGGACTCAACACCCCATATTAAATGCCTATGAGTGTACCTGACTAGGAAGTATCTTAAAACCTATGGATTGCTATGTCTCTGAAAGAGAATCAAGTGTGTACAGGGGCATAAACGCAGCAGTGATAGGATTGGAGAGGTTCGGTGAGCAAATGAAGACCCTTTGAAGTCATATTGCATGGTACCCATTCCACGGGTCTCAACTCTCCAGGTTTAAGGGATTCTTCCTTCAGCTAAAACATGCATGTGGAACCCAGAGTATGATCAACCGTGTGATCGGGAGACGTGTTCCAATATGTCTCAGTTTTCGTCCCCAGGTACTCGGGTGCAACATTCCAGACGCTTTACTAACACTCTCCCGACTTGGAGAGTCAGTGCCTTTAACCTCCTGTTTGGCCCAGTTTGCAATTTCTGCGGAAGATGAACAGGAATAGGGAGAACCAATGAGAGACTAGCTGGAGGTGTCTGGACGGGCAAATTTATCTCTCATTTCCCACCAGGAAGAGGAATTAACCAAAGGCTCAGCGTGCCGTGCCGGAACCAGATTAGGGCCTGAAGCCATCCTGCGGTGTTGCGGCCAGCTCACGAGAAAGCGAGTTGAAGAAAGGAGCTCAGGGGCACTGTAATTCACAAACCTGCAGAGTTATAAATGACAGCTATCGTCCAAAAATATACTGAAGTAAGGCTGCCAAGAGGACTTGAAAGCGGGGCAGAATTGCAGGAAACCGATTTCAGGAGGTAGACTGGAATTGCATTGAAAGCATAGGAAAAGAGGCAGAACGTCCACAATGATGCACTTGGCCAAAAAGGGCGTATGCGTTTTTTCCTGAATATATTCAGGAAAAAACGCATACGCCCTTTTTGGCCAACCAAGCAAGCTTGCAAAGGAAATCTGCACTACAATGAAGTCTCACTTCCCCCCGGTCAAAAGGGCCATCTGAAAAAAGTGTAAAATCCAGAAAGGCAGGACAGGCCATGGAGAACTGGGAGCCTTGTTATGCTGATGGGCGGGATGTAAATTGCCAACAGCCACTCGGGAGAAGTGTATGGTGTTTCCTGAAACATCTAAAAAGCAAAGCAACAGAGCCTAGGGCACTTCCACTTATGGTCCTATAGCTTAGGGAAATTAAAATCAAAAGACACAGCCACCCCAAAGGTTGGGACGGCTCTGTTTACAAGAACCTGGTTTACGGTACAAGTTCAATATCGCAGAAAGTGAAAAATGGATAAAGAAGTTGTGGTACTTACGTACAATGCAGTATCACTCAGCAATGAAATCTATGTCATCAGGCCCGTAGCAGCATAATGAGTGGATTCAGGTACGATGATTCTAACTGAAATAAGTCACACAGGAAAAGAAACATCATAAGATATCACTAATACACGGAATGTAACCTTGGCTACACAGGAACTGAATTACAAAACAGAACAGGGTCTCAAATTTAGAAAACCAACTTATGCTTGCTTAAGGGGAAAGGTGAGTTGGGGTGCTGCATAAAACCAGAGATTGAAATGAGCACAGATAAAGTTCCTTAAGCCAAATATGGAATAGACAAGAGCTACTCCTTGCTCAACGAAATGGATTCAACACCCCATATTAAACACCTAAGAATATACCTGACTAGGAAGTATCTTAAAACCTATGGATTGCTATGTCTCCGAAAGAGAATCAAGCGTGTGTACAGGGGCATAAACGCAGCAGTGATAGGACTGGAGAGGTTCGGTGAGCAAATGAAGACCCTTTGAAGTCATATTGCATGGTACCCATTCCACGGGTCTCAACTCTCCAGGTTTAAGGTATTCTTCCTTCAGCTAAAACATGCATGTGGAACCCAGAGTATGATCAACCGTGTGATCGGGAGACGTGTTCCAATATGTGTCAGTTTTCGTCCCCTGGTACTCGGGTGCAACATTCCAGACGCTTTACTAACACTCTCCCGACTTGGAGAGTCAGTGCCTTTAACCTCCTGTTTGGCCCAGTTTGCAATTTCTGCGGAAGATGAACAGGAATAGGGAGAACCAATGAGAGACTAGCTGGAGGTGTCTGGACGGGCAAATTTAACTCTCATTTCCCACCAGGAAGAGGAATTAACCAAAGGCTCAGCGTGCCGTGCCGGAACCAGATTAGGGCCTGAAGCCATCCTGCGGTGTTGCGGCCAGCTCACGAGAAAGCGAGTTGAAGAAAGGAGCTCAGGGGCACTGTAATTCACAAACCTGCAGAGTTATAAATGACAGCTATCGTCCAACAATATACTGAAGTAAGGCTGCCAAGAGGACTTGAAAGCGGGGCAGAATTGTAGGAAACCGATTTCAGGAGGTAGACTGGAATTGCATTGAAAGCATAGGAAAAGAGGCAGAACGTCCACAATGATGCACTTGGCCAAAAAGGGCGTATGCGTTTTTTCCTGAATATATTCAGGAAAAAACGCATACGCCCTTTTTGGCCAACCAAGCAAGCTTGCAAAGGAAATCTGCACTACAATGAAGTCTCACTTCCCCCCGGTCAAAAGGGCCATCTGAAAAAAGTGTAAAATCCAGAAAGGCAGGACAGGCCATGGAGAACTGGGAGCCTTGTTATGCTGATGGGCGGGATGTAAATTGCCAACAGCCACTCGGGAGAAGTGTATGGTGTTTCCTGAAACATCTAAAAAGCAAAGCAACAGAGCCTAGGGCACTTCCACTTATGGTCCTATAGCTTAGGGAAATTAAAATCAAAAGACACAGCCACCCCAAAGGTTGGGACGGCTCTGTTTACAAGAACCTGGTTTACGGTACAAGTTCAATATCGCACAAAGTGAAAAATGGATAAAGAAGTTGTGGTACTTACGTACATTGCAGTATCACTCAGCAATGAAATCTATGTCATCAGGCCCGTAGCAGCATAATGAGTGGATTCAGGTACGATGATTCTAACTGAAATAAGTCACACAGGAAAAGAAACATCATAAGATATCACTAATACACGGAATGTAACCTTGGCTACACAGGAACTGAATTACAAAACAGAACAGGGTCTCAAATTTAGAAACCCAACTTATGCTTGGTTAAGGGGAAAGGTGAGTTGGGGTGCTGCATAAAACCAGAGATTGAAATGAGCACAGATAAAGTTCCTTAAGCCAAATATGGAATAGACAAGAGCTACTCCTTGCTCAACGAAATGGACTCAACACCCCATATTAAATGCCTAAGAGTGTACCTGACTAGGAAGTATCTTAAAACCTATGGATTGCTATGTCTCTGAAAGAGAATCAAGTGTGTACAGGGGCATAAACGCAGCAGTGATAGGATTGGAGAGGTTCGGTGAGCAAATGAAGACCCTTTGAAGTCATATTGCATGGTACCCATTCCACGGGTCTCAACTCTCCAGGTTTAAGGGATTCTTCCTTCAGCTAAAACATGCATGTGGAACCCAGAGTATGATCAACCGTGTGATCGGGAGACGTGTTCCAATATGTCTCAGTTTTCGTCCCCAGGTACTCGGGTGCAACATTCCAGACGCTTTACTAACACTCTCCCGACTTGGAGAGTCAGTGCCTTTAACCTCCTGTTTGGCCCAGTTTGCAATTTCTGTGGAAGATGAACAGGAATAGGGAGAACCAATGAGAGACTAGCTGGAGGTGTCTGGACGGGCAAATTTATCTCTCATTTCCCACCAGGAAGAGGAATTAACCAAAGGCTCAGCGTGCCGTGCCGGAACCAGATTAGGGCCTGAAGCCATCCTGCGGTGTTGCGGCCAGCTCACGAGAAAGCGAGTTGAAGAAAGGAGCTCAGGGGCACTGTAATTCACAAACCTGCAGAGTTATAAATGACAGCTATCGTCCAAAAATATACTGAAGTAAGGCTGCCAAGAGGACTTGAAAGCGGGGCAGAATTGCAGGAAACCGATTTCAGGAGGTAGAGTGGAATTGCATTGAAAGCATAGGAAAAGAGGCAGAACGTCCACAATGATGCACTTGGCCAAAAAGGGCGTATGCGTTTTTTCCTGAATATATTCAGGAAAAAACGCATACGCCCTTTTTGGCCAACCAAGCAAGCTTGCAAAGGAAATCTGCACTACAATGAAGTCTCACTTCCCCCCGGTCAAAAGGGCCATCTGAAAAAAGTGTAAAATCCAGAAAGGCAGGACAGGCCATGGAGAACTGGGAGCCTTGTTATGCTGATGGGCGGGATGTAAATTGCCAACAGCCACTCGGGAGAAGTGTATGGTGTTTCCTGAAACATCTAAAAAGCAAAGCAACAGAGCCTAGGGCACTTCCACTTATGGTCCTATAGCTTAGGGAAATTAAAATCAAAAGACACAGCCACCCCAAAGGTTGGGACGGCTCTGTTTACAAGAACCTGGTTTACGGTACAAGTTCAATATCGCAGAAAGTGAAAAATGGATAAAGAAGTTGTGGTACTTACGTACAATGCAGTATCACTCAGCAATGAAATCTATGTCATCAGGCCCGTAGCAGCATAATGAGTGGATTCAGGTACGATGATTCTAACTGAAATAAGTCACACAGGAAAAGAAACATCATAAGATATCACTAATACACGGAATGTAACCTTGGCTACACAGGAACTGAATTACAAAACAGAACAGGGTCTCAAATTTAGAAACCCAACTTATGCTTGCTTAAGGGGAAAGCTGAGTTGGGGTGCTGCATAAAACCAGAGATTGAAATGAGCACAGATAAAGTTCCTTAAGCCAAATATGGAATAGACAAGAGCTACTCCTTGCTCAACGAAATGGACTCAACACCCCATATTAAATGCCTAAGAGTGTACCTGACTAGGAAGTATCTTAAAACCTATGGATTGCTATGTCTCTGAAAGAGAATCAAGTGTGTGTACAGGGGCATAAACGCAGCAGTGATAGGATTGGAGAGGTTCGGTGAGCAAATGAAGACCCTTTGAAGTCATATTGCATGGTACCCATTCCACGGGTCTCAACTCTCCAGGTTGAAGGGATTCTTCCTTCAGCTAAAACATGCATGTGGAACCCAGAGTATGATCAACCGTGTGATCGGGAGACGTGTTCCAATATGTGTCAGTTTTCGTCCCCAGGTACTCGGGTGCAACATTCCAGACGCTTTACTAACACTCTCCGGACTTGGAGAGTCAGTGCCTTTAACCTCCTGTTTGGCCCAGTTTGCAATTTCTGCGGAAGATGAACAGGAATAGGGAGAACCAATGAGAGACTAGCTGGAGGTGTCTGGACGGGCAAATTTAACTCTCATTTCCCACCAGGAAGAGGAATTAACCAAAGGCTCAGCGTGCCGTGCCGGAACCAGATTAGGGCCTGAAGCCATCCTGCGGTGTTGCGGCCAGCTCACGAGAAAGCGAGTTGAAGAAAGGAGCTCAGGGGCACTGTAATTCACAAACCTGCAGAGTTATAAATGACAGCTATCGTCCAAAAATATACTGAAGTAAGGCTGCCAAGAGGACTTGAAAGCGGGGCAGAATTGCAGGAAACCGATTTCAGGAGGTAGACTGGAATTGCATTGAAAGCATAGGAAAAGAGGCAGAACGTCCACAATGATGCACTTGGCCAAAAAGGGCGTATGCGTTTTTTCCTGAATATATTCAGGAAAAAACGCATACGCCCTTTTTGGCCAACCAAGCAAGCTTGCAAAGGAAATCTGCACTACAGTGAAGTCTCACTTCCCCCCGGTCAAAAGGGCCATCTGAAAAAAGTGTAAAATCCAGAAAGGCAGGACAGGCCATGGAGAACTGGGAGCCTTGTTATGCTGATGGGCAGGATGTAAATTACAAACAGCCCCTCGGGAGAAGTGTATGGTGTTTCCTGAAACATCTAAAAAACAAAGCAACAGAGCCTAGGGCACTTCCACTTATGGTCCTATAGCTTAGGGAAATTAAAATCAAAAGACACAGCCACCCCAAAGGTTGGGACGGCTCTGTTTACAAGAACCTGGTTTACGGTACAAGTTCAATATCGCAGAAAGTGAAAAATGGATAAAGAAGTTGTGGTACTTACGTACAATGCAATATCACTCAGCAAGGAAATCTATGTCATCAGGCCCGTAGCAGCATAATGAGTGGATTCAGGTATGATGATTCTAACTGAAATAAGTCACACAGAGAAAGAAACATCATAAGATATCACTAATACACGGAATGTAAACTTGGCTACACAGGAACTGAATTCCAAAACAGAACAGGGTCTCAAATTTAGAAAACCAACTTATTCTTGCTTAAGGGGAAAGGTGAGTTGGGGTGCTGCATAAAACCAGAGATTGAAATGAGCACAGATAAAGTTCCTTAAGCCAAATATGGAATAGACAAGAGCTACTCCTTGCTCAACGAAATGGATTCAACACCCCATATTAAACACCTAAGAATATACCTGACTAGGAAGTATCTTAAAACCTATGGATTGCTATGTCTCCGAAAGAGAATCAAGCGTGTGTACAGGGGCATAAACGCAGCAGTGATAGGACTGGAGAGGTTCGGTGAGCAAATGAAGACCCTTTGAAGTCATATTGCATGGTACCCATTCCACGGGTCTCAACTCTCCAGGTTTAAGGTATTCTTCCTTCAGCTAAAACATGCATGTGGAACCCAGAGTATGATCAACCGTGTGATCGGGAGACGTGTTCCAATATGTGTCAGTTTTCGTCCCCTGGTACTCGGGTGCAACATTCCAGACGCTTTACTAACACTCTCCCGACTTGGAGAGTCAGTGCCTTTAACCTCCTGTTTGGCCCAGTTTGCAATTTCTGCGGAAGATGAACAGGAATAGGGAGAACCAATGAGAGACTAGCTGGAGGTGTCTGGACGGGCAAATTTAACTCTCATTTCCCACCAGGAAGAGGAATTAACCAAAGGCTCAGCGTGCCGTGCCGGAACCAGATTAGGGCCTGAAGCCATCCTGCGGTGTTGCGGCCAGCTCACGAGAAAGCGAGTTGAAGAAAGGAGCTCAGGGGCACTGTAATTCACAAACCTGCAGAGTTATAAATGACAGCTATCGTCCAAAAATATACTGAAGTAAGGCTGCCAAGAGGACTTGAAAGCGGGGCAGAATTGCAGGAAACCGATTTCAGGAGGTAGACTGGAATTGCATTGAAAGCATAGGAAAAGAGGCAGAACGTCCACAATGATGCACTTGGCCAAAAAGGGCGTATGCGTTTTTTCCTGAATATATTCAGGAAAAAACGCATACGCCCTTTTTGGCCAACCAAGCAAGCTTGCAAAGGAAATCTGCACTAAAATGAAGTCTCACTTCCCCCTGGTCAAAAGGGCCATCTGAAAAAAGTGTAAAATCCAGAAAGGCAGGACAGGCCATGGAGAACTGGGAGCCTTGTTATGCTGATGGGCGGGATGTAAATTGCCAACAGCCACTCGGGAGAAGTGTATGGTGTTTCCTGAAACATCTAAAAAACAAAGCAACAGAGCCTAGGGCACTTCCACTTATGGTCCTATAGCTTAGGGAAATTAAAATCAAAAGACACAGCCACCCCAAAGGTTGGGACGGCTCTGTTTACAAGAACCACGTTTACGGTACAAGTTCAATATCGCAGAAAAATGGATAAAGAAGATGTGGTACTTACGTACAATGCAGTATCACTCAGCAATGAAATCTATGTCATCAGGCCCGTAGCAGCATAATGAGTGGATTCAGGTATGATGATTCTAACTGAAATAAGTCACACAGGAAAAGAAACATCATAAGATATCACTAATACACGGAATGTAACCTTGGCTACACAGGAACTGAATTACAAAACAGAACAGGGTCTCAAATTTAGAAACCCAACTTATGCTTGCTTAAGGGGAAAGGTGAGTTGGGGTGCTGCATAAAACCAGAGATTGAAATGAGCACAGATAAAGTTCCTTAAGCCAAATATGGAATAGACAAGAGCTACTCCTTGCTCAACGAAATGGACTCAACACCCCATATTAAATGCCTAAGAGTGTACCTGACTAGGAAGTATCTTAAAACCTATGGATTGCTATGTCTCTGAAAGAGAATCAAGTGTGTGTACAGGGGCATAAACGCAGCAGTGATAGGATTGGAGAGGTTCGGTGAGCAAATGAAGACCCTTTGAAGTCATATTGCATGGTACCCATTCCACGGGTCTCAACTCTCCAGGTTTAAGGTATTCTTCCTTCAGCTAAAACATGCATGTGGAACCCAGAGTATGATCAACCGTGTGATCGGGAGACGTGTTCCAATATGTGTCAGTTTTCGTCCCCTGGTACTCGGGTGCAACATTCCAGACGCTTTACTAACACTCTCCCGACTTGGAGAGTCAGTGCCTTTAACCTCCTGTTTGGCCCAGTTTGCAATTTCTGCGGAAGATGAACAGGAATAGGGAGAACCAATGACAGACTAGCTGGAGGTGTCTGGACGGGCAAATTTAACTCTCATTTCCCACCAGGAAGAGGAATTAACCAAAGGCTCAGCGTGCCATGCCGGAACCAGATTAGGGCCTGAAGCCATCCTGCGGTGTTGCGGCCAGCTCACGAGAAAGCGACTTGAAGAAAGGAGCTCAGGGGCACTGTAATTCACAAACCTGCAGAGTTATAAATGACAGCTATCGTCCAAAAATATACTGAAGTAAGGCTGCCAAGAGGACTTGAAAGCGGGGCAGAATTGCAGGAAACCGATTTCAGGAGGTAGACTGGAATTGCATTGAAAGCATAGGAAAAGAGGCAGAACGTCCACAATGATGCACTTGGCCAAAAAGGGCGTATGCGTTTTTTCCTGAATATATTCAGGAAGAAACGCATACGCCCTTTTTGGCCAACCAAGCAAGCTTGCAAAGGAAATCTGCACTACAATGAAGTCTCACTTCCCCCCGGTCAAAAGGGCCATCTGAAAAAAGTGTAAAATCCAGAAAGGCAGGACAGGCCATGGAGAACTGGGAGCCTTGTTATGCTGATGGGCGGGATGTAAATTGCCAACAGCCACTTGGGAGAAGTGTATGGTGTTTCCTGAAACATCTAAAAAACAAAGCAACAGAGCCTAGGGCACTTCCACTTATGGTCCTATAGCTTAGGGAAATTAAAATCAAAAAGACACAGCCACCCCAAAGGTTGGGACGGCTCTGTTTACAAGAACCTGGTTTACGGTACAAGTTCAATATCGCAGAAAGTGAAAAATGGATAAAGAAGTTGTGGTACTTACGTACAATGCAGTATCACTCAGCAATGAAATCTATGTCATCAGGCCCGTAGCAGCATAATGAGTGGATTCAGGTACGATGATTCTAACTGAAATAAGTCACACAGGAAAAGAAACATCATAAGATATCACTAATACACGGAATGTAACCTTGGCTACACAGGAACTGAATTACAAAACAGAACAGGGTCTCAAATTTAGAAAACCAACTTATGCTTGCTTAAGGGGAAAGGTGAGTTGGGGTGCTGCATAAAACCAGAGATTGAAATGAGCACAGATAAAGTTCCTTAAGCCAAATATGGAATAGACAAGAGCTACTCCTTGCTCAACGAAATGGACTCAACACCCCATATTAAATGCCTAAGAGTGTACCTGACTAGGAAGTATCTTAAAACCTATGGATTGCTATGTCTCTGAAAGAGAATCAAGTGTGTGTACAGGGGCATAAACGCAGCAGTGATAGGATTGGAGAGGTTCGGTGAGCAAATGAAGACCCTTTGAAGTCATAGTGCATGGTACCCATTCCACGGGTCTCAACTCTCCAGGTTTAAGGTATTCTTCCTTCAGCTAAAACATGCATGTGGAACCCAGAGTATGATCAACCGTGTGATCGGGAGACGTGTTCCAATATGTGTCAGTTTTCGTCCCCTGGTACTCGGGTGCAACATTCCAGAAGCTTTACTAACACTCTCCCGACTTGGAGAGTCAGTGCCTTTAACCTCCTGTTTGGCCCAGTTTGCAATTTCTGTGGAAGATGAACAGGAATAGGGAGAACCAATGAGAGACTAGCTGCAGGTGTCTGGACGGGCAAATTTAACTCTCATTTCCCACCAGGAAGAGGAATTAACCAAAGGCTCAGCGTGCCGTGCCGGAACCAGATTAGGGCCTGAAGCCATCCTGCGGTGTTGCGGCCAGCTCACGAGAAAGCGAGTTGAAGAAAGGAGCTCAGGGGCACTGTAATTCACAAACCTGCAGAGTTATAAATGACAGCTATCGTCCAAAAATATACTGAAGTAAGGCTGCCAAGAGGACTTGAAAGCGGGGCAGAATTGCAGGAAACCGATTTCAGGAGGTAGACTGGAATTGCATTGAAAGCATAGGAAAAGAGGCAGAACGTCCACAATGATGCACTTGGCCAAAAAGGGCGTATGCGTTTTTTCCTGAATATATTCAGGAAAAAACGCATACGCCCTTTTTGGCCAACCAAGCAAGCTTGCAAAGGAAATCTGCACTACAATGAAGTCTCACTTCCCCCCGGTCAAAAGGGCCATCTGAAAAAAGTGTAAAATCCAGAAAGGCAGGACAGGCCATGGAGAACTGGGAGCCTTGTTATGCTGATGGGCGGGATGTAAATTGCCAACAGCCACTCGGGAGAAGTGTATGGTGTTTCCTGAAACATCTAAAAAACAAAGCAACAGAGCCTAGGGCACTTCCACTTATGGTCCTATAGCTTAGGGAAATTAAAATCAAAAAGACACAGCCACCCCAAAGGTTGGGACGGCTCTGTTTACAAGAACCTGGTTTACGGTACAAGTTCAATATCGCAGAAAGTGAAAAATGGATAAAGAAGTTGTGGTACTTACGTACAATGCAGTATCACTCAGCAATGAAATCTATGTCATCAGGCCCGTAGCAGCATAATGAGTGGATTCAGGTACGATGATTCTAACTGAAATAAGTCACACAGGAAAAGAAACATCATAAGATATCACTAATACACGGAATGTAACCTTGGCTACACAGGAACTGAATTACAAAACAGAACAGGGTCTCAAATTTAGAAAACCAACTTATGCTTGCTTAAGGGGAAAGGTGAGTTGGGGTGCTGCATAAAACCAGAGATTGAAATGAGCACAGATAAAGTTCCTTAAGCCAAATATGGAATAGACAAGAGCTACTCCTTGCTCAACGAAATGGACTCAACACCCCATATTAAATGCCTAAGAGTGTACCTGACTAGGAAGTATCTTAAAACCTATGGACTGCTATGTCTCTGAAAGAGAATCAAGTGTGTGTACAGGGGCATAAACGCAGCAGTGATAGGATTGGAGAGGTTCGGTGAGCAAATGAAGACCCTTTGAAGTCATATTTCATGGTACCCATTCCACGGGTCTCAACTCTCCAGGTTTAAGGTATTCTTCCTTCAGCTAAAACATGCATGTGGAACCCAGAGTATGATCAACCGTGTGATCGGGAGACGTGTTCCAATATGTGTCAGTTTTCGTCCCCTGGTACTCGGGTGCAACATTCCAGACGCTTTACTAACACTCTCCCGACTTGGAGAGTCAGTGCCTTTAACCTCCTGTTTGGCCCAGTTTGCAATTTCTGCGGAAGATGAACAGGAATAGGGAGAACCAATGACAGACTAGCTGGAGGTGTCTGGACGGGCAAATTTAACTCTCATTTCCCACCAGGAAGAGGAATTAACCAAAGGCTCAGCGTGCCGTGCCGGAACCAGATTAGGGCCTGAAGCCATCCTGCGGTTTGCGGCCAGCTCACGAGAAAGCGAGTTGAAGAAAGGAGCTCAGGGGCACTGTAATTCACAAACCTGCAGAGTTATAAATGACAGCTATCGTCCAAAAATATACTGAAGTAAGGCTGCCAAGAGGACTTGAAAGCGGGGCAGAATTGCAGGAAACCGATTTCAGGAGGTAGACTGGAATTGCATTGAAAGCATAGGAAAAGAGGCAGAACGTCCACAATGATGCACTTGGCCAAAAAGGGCGTATGCGTTTTTTCCTGAATATATTCAGGAAAAAACGCATACGCCCTTTTTGGCCAACCAAGCAAGCTTGCAAAGGAAATCTGCACTACAATGAAGTCTCACTTCCCCCCGCTCAAAAGGGCCATCTGAAAAAAGTGTAAAATCCAGAAAGGCAGGACAGGCCATGGAGAACTGGGAGCCTTGTTATGCTGATGGGCGGGATGTAAATTGCCAACAGCCACTCGGGAGAAGTGTATGGTGTTTCCTGAAACATCTAAAAAACAAAGCAACAGAGCCTAGGGCACTTCCACTTATGGTCCTATAGCTTAGGGAAATTAAAATCAAAAAGACACAGCCACCCCAAAGGTTGGGACGGCTCTGTTTACAAGAACCTGGTTTACGGTACAAGTTCAATATCGCAGAAAGTGAAAAATGGATAAAGAAGTTGTGGTACTTACGTACAATGCAGTATCACTCAGCAATGAAATCTATGTCATCAGGCCCGTAGCAGCATAATGAGTGGATTCAGGTACGATGATTCTAACTGAAATAAGTCACACAGGAAAAGAAACATCATAAGATATCACTAATACACGGAATGTAACCTTGGCTACACAGGAACTGAATTACAAAACAGAACAGGGTCTCAAATTTAGAAACCCAACTTATGCTTGCTTAAGGGGAAAGGTGAGTTGGGGTGCTGCATAAAACCAGAGATTGAAATGAGCACAGATAAAGTTCCTTAAGCCAAATATGGAATAGACAAGAGCTACTCCTTGCTCAACGAAATGGACTCAACAGCCCATATTAAATGCCTAAGAGTGTACCTGACTAGGAAGTATCTTAAAACCTATGGATTGCTATGTCTCTGAAAGAGAATCAAGTGTGTGTACAGGGGCATAAACGCAGCAGTGATAGGATTGGAGAGGTTCGGTGAGCAAATGAAGACCCTTTGAAGTCATAGTGCATGGTACCCATTCCACGGGTCTCAACTCTCCAGGTTTAAGGTATTCTTCCTTCAGCTAAAACATGCATGTGGAACCCAGAGTATGATCAACCGTGTGATCGGGAGACGTGTTCCAATATGTGTCAGTTTTCGTCCCCTGGTACTCGGGTGCAACATTCCAGAAGCTTTACTAACACTCTCCCGACTTGGAGAGTCAGTGCCTTTAACCTCCTGTTTGGCCCAGTTTGCAATTTCTGTGGAAGATGAACAGGAATAGGGAGAACCAATGAGAGACTAGCTGCAGGTGTCTGGACGGGCAAATTTAACTCTCATTTCCCACCAGGAAGAGGAATTAACCAAAGGCTCAGCGTGCCGTGCCGGAACCAGATTAGGGCCTGAAGCCATCCTGCGGTGTTGCGGCCAGCTCACGAGAAAGCGAGTTGAAGAAAGGAGCTCAGGGGCACTGTAATTCACAAACCTGCAGAGTTATAAATGACAGCTATCGTCCAAAAATATACTGAAGTAAGGCTGCCAAGAGGACTTGAAAGCGGGGCAGAATTGCAGGAAACCGATTTCAGGAGGTAGACTGGAATTGCATTGAAAGCATAGGAAAAGAGGCAGAACGTCCACAATGATGCACTTGGCCAAAAAGGGCGTATGCGTTTTTTCCTGAATATATTCAGGAAAAAACGCATACGCCCTTTTTGGCCAACCAAGCAAGCTTGCAAAGGAAATCTGCACTACAATGAAGTCTCACTTCCCCCCGGTCAAAAGGGCCATCTGAAAAAAGTGTAAAATCCAGAAAGGCAGGACAGGCCATGGAGAACTGGGAGCCTTGTTATGCTGATGGGCGGGATGTAAATTGCCAACAGCCACTCGGGAGAAGTGTATGGTGTTTCCTGAAACATCTAAAAAACAAAGCAACAGAGCCTAGGGCACTTCCACTTATGGTCCTATAGCTTAGGGAAATTAAAATCAAAAAGACACAGCCACCCCAAAGGTTGGGACGGCTCTGTTTACAAGAACCTGGTTTACGGTACAAGTTCAATATCGCAGAAAGTGAAAAATGGATAAAGAAGTTGTGGTACTTACGTACAATGCAGTATCACTCAGCAATGAAATCTATGTCATCAGGCCCGTAGCAGCATAATGAGTGGATTCAGGTACGATGATTCTAACTGAAATAAGTCACACAGGAAAAGAAACATCATAAGATATCACTAATACACGGAATGTAACCTTGGCTACACAGGAACTGAATTACAAAACAGAACAGGGTCTCAAATTTAGAAAACCAACTTATGCTTGCTTAAGGGGAAAGGTGAGTTGGGGTGCTGCATAAAACCAGAGATTGAAATGAGCACAGATAAAGTTCCTTAAGCCAAATATGGAATAGACAAGAGCTACTACTTGCTCAACGAAATGGACTCAACACCCCATATTAAATGCCTAAGAGTGTACCTGACTAGGAAGTATCTTAAAACCTATGGATTGCTATGTCTCTGAAAGAGAATCAAGTGTGTGTACAGGGGCATAAACGCAGCAGTGATAGGATTGGAGAGGTTCGGTGAGCAAATGAAGACCCTTTGAAGTCATATTTCATGGTACCCATTCCACGGGTCTCAACTCTCCAGGTTTAAGGTATTCTTCCTTCAGCTAAAACATGCATGTGGAACCCAGAGTATGATCAACCGTGTGATCGGGAGACGTGTTCCAATATGTGTCAGTTTTCGTCCCCTGGTACTCGGGTGCAACATTCCAGACGCTTTACTAACACTCTCCCGACTTGGAGAGTCAGTGCCTTTAACCTCCTGTTTGGCCCAGTTTGCAATTTCTGCGGAAGATGAACAGGAATAGGGAGAACCAATGACAGACTAGCTGGAGGTGTCTGGACGGGCAAATTTAACTCTCATTTCCCACCAGGAAGAGGAATTAACCAAAGGCTCAGCGTGCCGTGCCGGAACCAGATTAGGGCCTGAAGCCATCCTGCGGTTTGCGGCCAGCTCACGAGAAAGCGAGTTGAAGAAAGGAGCTCAGGGGCACTGTAATTCACAAACCTGCAGAGTTATAAATGACAGCTATCGTCCAAAAATATACTGAAGTAAGGCTGCCAAGAGGACTTGAAAGCGGGGCAGAATTGCAGGAAACCGATTTCAGGAGGTAGACTGGAATTGCATTGAAAGCATAGGAAAAGAGGCAGAACGTCCACAATGATGCACTTGGCCAAAAAGGGCGTATGCGTTTTTTCCTGAATATATTCAGGAAAAAACGCATACGCCCTTTTTGGCCAACCAAGCAAGCTTGCAAAGGAAATCTGCACTACAATGAAGTCTCACTTCCCCCCGCTCAAAAGGGCCATCTGAAAAAAGTGTAAAATCCAGAAAGGCAGGACAGGCCATGGAGAACTGGGAGCCTTGTTATGCTGATGGGCGGGATGTAAATTGCCAACAGCCACTCGGGAGAAGTGTATGGTGTTTCCTGAAACATCTAAAAAACAAAGCAACAGAGCCTAGGGCACTTCCACTTATGGTCCTATAGCTTAGGGAAATTAAAATCAAAAAGACACAGCCACCCCAAAGGTTGGGACGGCTCTGTTTACAAGAACCTGGTTTACGGTACAAGTTCAATATCGCAGAAAGTGAAAAATGGATAAAGAAGATGTGGTACTTACGTACAATGCAGTATCACTCAGCAATGAAATCTATGTCATCAGGCCCGTAGCAGCATAATGAGTGGATTCAGGTACGATGATTCTAACTGAAATAAGTCACACAGGAAAAGAAACATCATAAGATATCACTAATACACGGAATGTAACCTTGGCTACACAGGAACTGAATTACAAAACAGAACAGGGTCTCAAATTTAGAAACCCAACTTATGCTTGCTTAAGGGGAAAGGTGAGTTGGGGTGCTGCATAAAACCAGAGATTGAAATGAGCACAGATAAAGTTCCTTAAGCCAAATATGGAATAGACAAGAGCTACTCCTTGCTCAACGAAATGGACTCAACACCCCATATTAAATGCCTAAGAGTGTACCTGACTAGGAAGTATCTTAAAACCTATGGATTGCTATGTCTCTGAAAGAGAATCAAGTGTGTGTACAGGGGCATAAACGCAGCAGTGATAGGATTGGAGAGGTTCGGTGAGCAAATGAAGACCCTTTGAAGTCATAGTGCATGGTAACCATTCCACGGGTCTCAATTCTCCAGGTTTAAGGTATTCTTCCTTCAGCTAAAACATGCATGTGGAACCCAGAGTATGATCAACCGTGTGATCGGGAGACGTGTTCCAATATGTCTCAGTTTTCGTCCCCTGGTACTCGGGTGCAACATTCCAGACGCTTTACTAACACTCTCTCGACTTGGAGAGTCAGTGCCTTTAACCTCCTGATTAGCCCAGTTTGCAATTTCTGCGGAAGATGAACAGGAATAGGGAGAACCAATGAGAGACTAGCTGGAGGTGTCTGGACGGGCAAATTTAACTCTCATTTCCCACCAGGAAGAGGAATTAACCAAAGGCTCAGCGTGCCGTGCCGGAACCAGGTTAGGGCCTGAAGCCATCCTGCGGTGTTGTGGCCAGCTCACGAGAAAGCTAGTTGAAGAAAGGAGCTCAGGGGCACTGTAATTCACAAACCTGCAGAGTTATAAATGACAGCTATCGTCCAAAAATATACTGAAGTAAGGCTGCCAAGAGGACTTGAAAGCGGGGCAGAATTGCAGGAAACCGATTTCAGGAGGTAGACTGGAATTGCATTGAAAGCATAGGAAAAGAGGCAGAACGTCCACAATGATGCACTTGGCCAAAAAGGGCGTATGTGTTTTTTCCTGAATATATTCAGGAAAAAACGCATACGCCCTTTTTGGCCAACCAAGCAAGCTTGCAAAGGAAATCTGCACTACAATGAAGTCTCACTTCCCCCCGGTCAAAAGGGCCATCTGAAAAAAGTGTAAAATCCAGTAAGGCAGGACAGGCCATGGAGAACTGGGAGCCTTGTTATGCTGATGGGCGGGATGTAAATTGCCAACAGCCACTCGGGAGAAGTGTATGGTGTTTCCTGAAACATCTAAAAAACAAAGCAACAGAGCCTAGGGCACTTCCACTTATGGTCCTATAGCTTAGGGAAATTAAAATCAAAAAGACACAGCCACCCCAAAGGTTGGGACGGCTCTGTTTACAAGAACCTGGTTTACGGTACAAGTTCAATATCGCAGAAAGTGAAAAATGGATAAAGAAGTTGTGGTACTTACGTACAATGCAGTATCACTCAGCAATGAAATCTATGTCATCAGGCCCGTAGCAGCATAATGAGTGGATTCAGGTATGATGATTCTAACTGAAATAAGTCACACAGGAAAAGAAACATCATAAGATATCACTAATACACGGAATGTAACCTTGGCTACACAGGAACTGAATTACAAAACACAACAGGGTCTCAAATTTAGAAAACCAACTTATGCTTGCTTAAGGGGAAAGGTGAGTTGGGGTGCTGCATAAAACCAGAGATTGAAATGAGCACAGATAAAGTTCCTTAAGCCAAATATGGAATAGACAAGAGCTACTCCTTGCTCAACGAAATGGACTCAACACCCCATATTAAATGCCTAAGAGTGTACCTGACTAGGAAGTATCTTAAAACCTATGGATTGCTATGTCTCTGAAAGAGAATCAAGTGTGTGTACAGGGGCATAAACGCAGCAGTGATAGGATTGGAGAGGTTCGGTGAGCAAATGAAGACCCTTTGAAGTCATATTGCATGGTACCCATTCCACGGGTCTCAACTCTCCAGGTTGAAGGGATTCTTCCTTCAGCTAAAACATGCATGTGGAACCCAGAGTATGATCAACCGTGTGATCGGGAGACGTGTTCCAATATGTGTCAGTTTTCGTCCCCTGGTACTCGGGTGCAACATTCCAGACGCTTTACTAACACTCTCCCGACTTGGAGAGTCAGTGCCTTTAACCTCCTGTTTGGCCCAGTTTGCAATTTCTGCGGAAGATGAACAGGAATAGGGAGAACCAATGACAGACTAGCTGGAGGTGTCTGGACGGGCAAATTTAACTCTCATTTCCCACCAGGAAGAGGAATTAACCAAAGGCTCAGCGTGCCGTGCCGGAACCAGATTAGGGCCTGAAGCCATCCTGCGGTGTTGCGGCCAGCTCACGAGAAAGCGAGTTGAAGAAAGGAGCTCAGGGGCACTGTAATTCACAAACCTGCAGAGTTATAAATGACAGCTATCGTCCAAAAATATACTGAAGTAAGGCTGCCAAGAGGACTTGAAAGCGGGTCAGAATTGCAGGAAACCGATTTCAGGAGGTAGACTGGAATTGCATTGAAAGCATAGGAAAAGAGGCAGAACGTCCACAATGATGCACTTGGCCAAAAAGGGCGTATGCGTTTTTTCCTGAATATATTCAGGAAAAAACGCATACGCCCTTTTTGGCCAACCAAGCAAGCTTGCAAAGGAAATCTGCACTACAATGAAGTCTCACTTCCCCCCGGTCAAAAGGGCCATCTGAAAAAAGTGTAAAATCCAGTAAGGCAGGACAGGCCATGGAGAACTGGGAGCCTTGTTATGCTGATGGGCGGGATGTAAATTGCCAACAGCCACTCGGGAGAAGTGTATGGTGTTTCCTGAAACATCTAAAAAACAAAGCAACAGAGCCTAGGGCACTTCCACTTATGGTCCTATAGCTTAGGGAAATTAAAATCAAAAAGACACAGCCACCCCAAAGGTTGGGATGGCTCTGTTTACAAGAACCTGGTTTACGGTACAAGTTCAATATCGCAGAAAGTGAAAAATGGATAAAGAAATTGTGGTACTTACGTACAATGCAGGATCACTCAGCAATGAAATCTATGTCATCAGGCCCGTAGCAGCATAATGAGTGGATTCAGGTACGATGATTCTAACTGAAATAAGTCACACAGGAAAAGAAACATCATAAGATATCACTAATACACGGAATGTAACCTTGGCTACACAGGAACTGAATTACAAAACAGAATACGGTCTCAAATTTAGAAAACCAACTTATGCTTGCTTAAGGGGAAAGGTGAGTTGGGGTGCTGCATAAAACCAGAGATTGAAATGAGCACAGATAAAGTTCCTTAAGCCAAATATGGAATAGACAAGAGCTACTCCTTGCTCAACGAAATGGACTCAACACCCCATATTAAATGCCTAAGAGTGTACCTGACTAGGAAGTATCTTAAAACCTATGGATTGCTATGTCTCTGAAAGAGAATCAAGTGTGTGTACAGGGGCATAAACGCAGCAGTGATAGGATTGGAGAGGTTCGGTGAGCAAATGAAGACCCTTTGAAGTCATATTGCATGGTACCCATTCCACGCGTCTCAACTCTCCTTGTTTAAGGGATTCTTCCTTCAGCTAAAACATGCATGTGGAACCCAGAGTATGATCAACCGTGTGATCGGGAGACGTGTTCCAATATGTCTCAGTTTTCGTCCCCTGGTACTCGGGTGCAACATTCCAGACGCTTTACTAACACTCTCCCGACTTGGAGAGTCAATGCCTTTAACCTCCTGTTTGGCCCAGTTTGCAATTTCTGCGGAAGATGAACAGGAATAGGGAGAACCAATGACAGACTAGCTGGAGGTGTCTGGACGGGCAAATTTAACTCTCATTTCCCACCAGGAAGAGGAATTAACCAAAGGCTCAGCGTGCCGTGCCGGAACCAGATTAGCCCTGAAGCCATCCTGCGGTGCTGCGGCCAGCTCACGAGAAAGCGAGTTGAAGAAAGGAGCTCAGGGGCACTGTAATTCACAAACCTGCAGAGTTATAAATGACAGCTATCGTCCAAAAATATACTGAAGTAAGGCTGCCAAGAGGACTTGAAAGCGGGGCAGAATTGCAGGAAACCGATTTCAGGAGGTAGACTGGAATTGCATTGAAAGCATAGGAAAAGAGGCAGAACGTCCACAATGATGCACTTGGCCAAAAAGGGCGTATGCGTTTTTTCCTGAATATATTCAGGAAAAAACGCATACGCACTTTTTGGCCAACCAAGCAAGCTTGCAAAGGAAATCTGCACTACAATGAAGTCTCACTTCCCCCCGCTCAAAAGGGCCATCTGAAAAAAGTGTAAAATCCAGAAAGGCAGGACAGGCCATGGAGAACTGGGAGCCTTGTTATGCTGATGGGCGGGATGTAAATTGCCAACAGCCACTTGGGAGAAGTGTATGGTGTTTCCTGAAACATCTAAAAAACAAAGCAACAGAGCCTAGGGCACTTCCACTTATGGTCCTATAGCTTAGGGAAATTAAAATCAAAAGACACAGCCACCCCAAATGTTGGGACGGCTCTGTTTACAAGAACCTGGTTTACGGTACAAGTTCAATATCGCAGAAAGTGAAAAATGGATAAAGAAGTTGTGGTACTTACGTACAATGCAGTATCACTCAGCAATGAAATCTATGTCATCAGGCCCGTAGCAGCATAATGAGTGGATTCAGGTACGATGATTCTAACTGAAATAAGTCACACAGGAAAAGAAACATCATAAGATATCACTAATACACGGAATGTAACCTTGGCTACACAGGAACTGAATTACAAAACAGAACAGGGTCTCAAATTTAGAAAACCAACTTATGCTTGCTTAAGGGGAAAGGTGAGTTGGGGTACTGCATAAAACCAGAGATTGAAATGAGCACAGATAAAGTTCCTTAAGCCAAATATGGAATAGACAAGAGCTACTCCTTGCTCAACGAAATGGACTCAACACCCCATATTAAATGCCTAAGAGTGTACCTGACTAGGAAGTATCTTAAAACCTATGGATTGCTATGTCTCTGAAAGAGAATCAAGTGTGTGTACAGGGGCATAAACGCAGCAGTGATAGGATTGGAGAGGTTCGGTGAGCAAATGAAGACCCTTTGAAGTCATATTGCATGGTACCCATTCCACGCGTCTCAACTCTCCTTGTTTAAGGGATTCTTCCTTCAGCTAAAACATGCATGTGGAACCCAGAGTATGATCAACCGTGTGATCGGGAGACGTGTTCCAATATGTCTCAGTTTTCGTCCCCTGGTACTCGGGTGCAACATTCCAGACGCTTTACTAACACTCTCCCGACTTGGAGAGTCAATGCCTTTAACCTCCTGTTTGGCCCAGTTTGCAATTTCTGCGGAAGATGAACAGGAATAGGGAGAACCAATGACAGACTAGCTGGAGGTGTCTGGACGGGCAAATTTAACTCTCATTTCCCACCAGGAAGAGGAATTAACCAAAGGCTCAGCGTGCCGTGCCGGAACCAGATTAGCCCTGAAGCCATCCTGCGGTGCTGCGGCCAGCTCACGAGAAAGCGAGTTGAAGAAAGGAGCTCAGGGGCACTGTAATTCACAAACCTGCAGAGTTATAAATGACAGCTATCGTCCAAAAATATACTGAAGTAAGGCTGCCAAGAGGACTTGAAAGCGGGGCAGAATTGCAGGAAACCGATTTCAGGAGGTAGACTGGAATTGCATTGAAAGCATAGGAAAAGAGGCAGAACGTCCACAATGATGCACTTGGCCAAAAAGGGCGTATGCGTTTTTTCCTGAATATATTCAGGAAAAAACGCATACGCACTTTTTGGCCAACCAAGCAAGCTTGCAAAGGAAATCTGCACTACAATGAAGTCTCACTTCCCCCCGCTCAAAAGGGCCATCTGAAAAAAGTGTAAAATCCAGAAAGGCAGGACAGGCCATGGAGAACTGGGAGCCTTGTTATGCTGATGGGCGGGATGTAAATTGCCAACAGCCACTTGGGAGAAGTGTATGGTGTTTCCTGAAACATCTAAAAAACAAAGCAACAGAGCCTAGGGCACTTCCACTTATGGTCCTATAGCTTAGGGAAATTAAAATCAAAAGACACAGCCACCCCAAATGTTGGGACGGCTCTGTTTACAAGAACCTGGTTTACGGTACAAGTTCAATATCGCAGAAAGTGAAAAATGGATAAAGAAGTTGTGGTACTTACGTACAATGCAGTATCACTCAGCAATGAAATCTATGTCATCAGGCCCGTAGCAGCATAATGAGTGGATTCAGGTACGATGATTCTAACTGAAATAAGTCACACAGGAAAAGAAACATCATAAGATATCACTAATACACGGAATGTAACCTTGGCTACACAGGAACTGAATTACAAAACAGAACAGGGTCTCAAATTTAGAAAACCAACTTATGCTTGCTTAAGGGGAAAGGTGAGTTGGGGTACTGCATAAAACCAGAGATTGAAATGAGCACAGATAAAGTTCCTTAAGCCAAATATGGAATAGACAAGAGCTACTCCTTGCTCAACGAAATGGACTCAACACCCCATATTAAATGCCTAAGAGTGTACATGACTAGGAAGTATCTTAAAACCTATGGATTGCTATGTCTCTGAAAGAGAATCAAGTGTGTGTACAGGGGCATAAACGCAGCAGTGATAGGACTGGAGAGATTCGGTGAGCAAATGAAGACACTTTGAAGTCATATTGCATGGTACCCATTCCACGGGTCTCAACTCTCCAGGTTTAAGGTATTCTTCCTTCAGCTAAAACATGCATGTGGAACCCAGAGTATGATCAACCGTGTGATCGGGAGACGTGTTCCAATATGTGTCAGTTTTCGTCCCCTGGTACTCGGGTGCAACATTCCAGACGCTTTACTAACACTCTCCCGACTTGGAGAGTCAGTGCCTTTAACCTCCTGTTTGGCCCAGTTTGCAATTTCTGCGGAAGATGAACAGGAATAGGGAGAACCAATGAGAGACTAGCTGGAGGTGTCTGGACGGGCAAATTTAACTCTCATTTCCCACCAGGAAGAGGAATTAACCAAAGGCTCAGCGTGCCGTGCCGGAACCAGATTAGGGCCTGAAGCCATCCTGCGGTGTTGCGGCCAGCTCACGAGAAAGCGAGTTGAAGAAAGGAGCTCAGGGGCACTGTAATTCACAAACCTGCAGAGTTATAAATGACAGCTATCGTCCAAAAATATACTGAAGTAAGGCTGCCAAGAGGACTTGAAAGCGGGGCAGAATTGCAGGAAACCGATTTCAGGAGGTAGACTGGAATTGCATTGAAAGCATAGGAAAAGAGGCAGAACGTCCACAATGATGCACTTGGCCAAAAAGGGCGTATGCGTTTTTTCCTGAATATATTCAGGAAAAAACGCATACGCCCTTTTTGGCCAACCAAGCAAGCTTGCAAAGGAAATCTGCACTACAATGAAGTCTCACTTCCCCCCGGTCAAAAGGGCCATCTGAAAAAAGTGTAAAATCCAGAAAGGCAGGACAGGCCATGGAGAACTGGGAGCCTTGTTATGCTGATGGGCGGGATGTAAATTGCCAACAGCCACTCGGGAGAAGTGTATGGTGTTTCCT
The DNA here is from genome assembly GCF_949774975.1 of Lagenorhynchus albirostris. Lineage (NCBI taxonomy): Eukaryota > Metazoa > Chordata > Mammalia > Artiodactyla > Delphinidae > Lagenorhynchus > Lagenorhynchus albirostris. The sequence goes on along the minus strand of NW_026783505.1, from coordinate 184,686 downwards.
GAAACATCTAAAAAACAAAGCAACAGAGCCTAGGGCACTTCCACTTATGGTCCTATAGCTTAGGGAAATTAAAATCAAAAGACACAGCCACCCCAAAGGTTGGGACGGCTCTGTTTACAAGAACCTGGTTTACGGTACAAGTTCAATATCGCAGAAAGTGAAAAATGGATAAAGAAGTTGTGGTACTTACGTACAATGCAATATCACTCAGCAATGAAATCTATGTCATCAGGCCCGTAGCAGCATAATGAGTGGATTCAGGTACGATGATTCTAACTGAAATAAGTCACACAGAAAAAGAAACATCATAAGATATCACTAATACACGGAATGTAAACTTGGCTACACAGGAACTGAATTACAAAACAGAACAGGGTCTCAAATTTAGAAAACCAACTTATGCTTGCTTAAGGGGAAAGGTGAGTTGGGGTAATGCATAAAACCAGAGATTGAAATGAGCACAGATAAAGTTCCTTAAGCCAAATATGGAATAGACAAGAGCTACTCCTTGCTCAACGAAATGGACTCAACACCCCATATTAAATGCCTAAGAGTGTACCTGACTAGGAAGTATCTTAAAACCTATGGATTGCTATGTCTCTGAAAGAGAATCAAGTGTGTGTACAGGGGCATAAACGCAGCAGTGATAGGATTGGAGAGGTTCGGTGAGCAAATGAAGACCCTTTGAAGTCATATTGCATGGTACCCATTCCACGGGTCTCAACTCTCCAGGTTTAAGGGATTCTTCCTTCAGCTAAAACATGCATGTGGAACCCAGAGTATGATCAACCGTGTGATCGGGAGACGTGTTCCAATATGTCTCAGTTTTCGTCCCCTGGTACTCGGTGCAACATTCCAGACGCTTTACTAACACTCTCCCGACTTGGAGAGTCAATGCCTTTAACCTCCTGTTTGGCCCAGTTTGCAATTTCTGCGGAAGATGAACAGGAATAGGGAGAACCAATGAGAGACTAGCTGGAGGTGTCTGGACGGGCAAATTTAACTCTCATTTCCCACCAGGAAGAGGAATTAACCAAAGGCTCAGCGTGCCGTGCCGGAACCAGATTAGGGCCTGAAGCCATCCTGCGGTGTTGCGGCCAGCTCACGAGAAAGCGAGTTGAAGAAAGGAGCTCAGGGGCACTGTAATTCACAAACCTGCAGAGTTATAAATGACAGCTATCGTCCAAAAATATACTGAAGTAAGGCTGCCAAGAGGACTTGAAAGAGGGGCAGAATTGCAGGAAACCGATTTCAGGAGGTAGACTGGAATTGCATTGAAAGCATAGGAAAAGAGGCAGAACGTCCACAATGATGCACTTGGCCAAAAAGGGCGTATGCGTTTTTTCCTGAATATATTCAGGAAAAAACGCATACGCCCTTTTTGGCCAACCAAGCAAGCTTGCAAATGAAATCTGCACTACAATGAAGTCTCACTTCCCCCCGGTCAAAAGGGCCATCTGAAAAATGTGTAAAATCCAGAAAGGCAGGACAGGCCATGGAGAACTGGGAGCCTTGTTATGCTGATGGGCGGGATGTAAATTGCCAACAGCCACTCGGGAGAAGTGTATGGTGTTTCCTGAAACATCTAAAAAACAAAGCAACAGAGCCTAGGGCACTTCCACTTATGGTCCTATAGCTTAGGGAAATTAAAATCAAAAGACACAGCCACCCCAAAGGTTGGGACGGCTCTGTTTACAAGAACCTGGTTTACGGTACAAGTTCAATATCGCAGAAAGTGAAAAATGGATAAAGAAGTTGTGGTACTTACGTACAATGCAGTATCACTCAGCAATGAAATCTATGTCATCAGGCCCGTAGCAGCATATTGAGTGGATTCAGGTATGATGATTCTAACTGAAATAAGTCACACAGGAAAAGAAACATCATAAGATATCACTAATACACGGAATGTAACCTTGGCTACACAGGAACTGAATTACAAAACAGAACAGGGTCTCAAATTTAGAAAACCAACTTATGCTTGCTTAAGGGGAAAGGTGAGTTGGGGTACTGCATAAAACCAGAGATTGAAATGAGCACAGATAAAGTTCCTTAAGCCAAATATGGAATAGACAAGAGCTACTCCTTGCTCAACGAAATGGACTCAACACCCCATATTAAATGCCTAAGAGTGTACATGACTAGGAAGTATCTTAAAACCTATGGATTGCTATGTCTCTGAAAGAGAATCAAGTGTGTGTACAGGGGCATAAACGCAGCAGTGATAGGACTGGAGAGATTCGGTGAGCAAATGAAGACACTTTGAAGTCATATTGCATGGTACCCATTCCACGGGTCTCAACTCTCCAGGTTTAAGGTATTCTTCCTTCAGCTAAAACATGCATGTGGAACCCAGAGTATGATCAACCGTGTGATCGGGAGACGTGTTCCAATATGTGTCAGTTTTCGTCCCCTGGTACTCGGGTGCAACATTCCAGACGCTTTACTAACACTCTCCCGACTTGGAGAGTCAGTGCCTTTAACCTCCTGTTTGGCCCAGTTTGCAATTTCTGCGGAAGATGAACAGGAATAGGGAGAACCAATGAGAGACTAGCTGGAGGTGTCTGGACGGGCAAATTTAACTCTCATTTCCCACCAGGAAGAGGAATTAACCAAAGGCTCAGCGTGCCGTGCCGGAACCAGATTAGGGCCTGAAGCCATCCTGCGGTGTTGCGGCCAGCTCACGAGAAAGCGAGTTGAAGAAAGGAGCTCAGGGGCACTGTAATTCACAAACCTGCAGAGTTATAAATGACAGCTATCGTCCAAAAATATACTGAAGTAAGGCTGCCAAGAGGACTTGAAAGCGGGGCAGAATTGCAGGAAACCGATTTCAGGAGGTAGACTGGAATTGCATTGAAAGCATAGGAAAAGAGGCAGAACGTCCACAATGATGCACTTGGCCAAAAAGGGCGTATGCGTTTTTTCCTGAATATATTCAGGAAAAAACGCATACGCCCTTTTTGGCCAACCAAGCAAGCTTGCAAAGGAAATCTGCACTACAATGAAGTCTCACTTCCCCCCGGTCAAAAGGGCCATCTGAAAAAAGTGTAAAATCCAGAAAGGCAGGACAGGCCATGGAGAACTGGGAGCCTTGTTATGCTGATGGGCGGGATGTAAATTGCCAACAGCCACTCGGGAGAAGTGTATGGTGTTTCCTGAAACATCTAAAAAACAAAGCAACAGAGCCTAGGGCACTTCCACTTATGGTCCTATAGCTTAGGGAAATTAAAATCAAAAGACACAGCCACCCCAAAGGTTGGGACGGCTCTGTTTACAAGAACCTGGTTTACGGTACAAGTTCAATATCGCAGAAAGTGAAAAATGGATAAAGAAGTTGTGGTACTTACGTACAATGCAATATCACTCAGCAATGAAATCTATGTCATCAGGCCCGTAGCAGCATAATGAGTGGATTCAGGTACGATGATTCTAACTGAAATAAGTCACACAGAAAAAGAAACATCATAAGATATCACTAATACACGGAATGTAAACTTGGCTACACAGGAACTGAATTACAAAACAGAACAGGGTCTCAAATTTAGAAAACCAACTTATGCTTGCTTAAGGGGAAAGGTGAGTTGGGGTAATGCATAAAACCAGAGATTGAAATGAGCACAGATAAAGTTCCTTAAGCCAAATATGGAATAGACAAGAGCTACTCCTTGCTCAACGAAATGGACTCAACACCCCATATTAAATGCCTAAGAGTGTACCTGACTAGGAAGTATCTTAAAACCTATGGATTGCTATGTCTCTGAAAGAGAATCAAGTGTGTGTACAGGGGCATAAACGCAGCAGTGATAGGATTGGAGAGGTTCGGTGAGCAAATGAAGACCCTTTGAAGTCATATTGCATGGTACCCATTCCACGGGTCTCAACTCTCCAGGTTTAAGGGATTCTTCCTTCAGCTAAAACATGCATGTGGAACCCAGAGTATGATCAACCGTGTGATCGGGAGACGTGTTCCAATATGTCTCAGTTTTCGTCCCCTGGTACTCGGTGCAACATTCCAGACGCTTTACTAACACTCTCCCGACTTGGAGAGTCAGTGCCTTTAACCTCCTGTTTGGCCCAGTTTGCAATTTCTGCGGAAGATGAACAGGAATAGGGAGAACCAATGAGAGACTAGCTGGAGGTGTCTGGACGGGCAAATTTAACTCTCATTTCCCACCAGGAAGAGGAATTAACCAAAGGCTCAGCGTGCCGTGCCGGAACCAGATTAGGGCCTGAAGCCATCCTGCGGTGTTGCGGCCAGCTCACGAGAAAGCGAGTTGAAGAAAGGAGCTCAGGGGCACTGTAATTCACAAACCTGCAGAGTTATAAATGACAGCTATCGTCCAAAAATATACTGAAGTAAGGCTGCCAAGAGGACTTGAAAGAGGGGCAGAATTGCAGGAAACCGATTTCAGGAGGTAGACTGGAATTGCATTGAAAGCATAGGAAAAGAGGCAGAACGTCCACAATGATGCACTTGGCCAAAAAGGGCGTATGCGTTTTTTCCTGAATATATTCAGGAAAAAACGCATACGCCCTTTTTGGCCAACCAAGCAAGCTTGCAAATGAAATCTGCACTACAATGAAGTCTCACTTCCCCCCGGTCAAAAGGGCCATCTGAAAAATGTGTAAAATCCAGAAAGGCAGGACAGGCCATGGAGAACTGGGAGCCTTGTTATGCTGATGGGCGGGATGTAAATTGCCAACAGCCACTCGGGAGAAGTGTATGGTGTTTCCTGAAACATCTAAAAAACAAAGCAACAGAGCCTAGGGCACTTCCACTTATGGTCCTATAGCTTAGGGAAATTAAAATCAAAAGACACAGCCACCCCAAAGGTTGGGACGGCTCTGTTTACAAGAACCTGGTTTACGGTACAAGTTCAATATCGCAGAAAGTGAAAAATGGATAAAGAAGTTGTGGTACTTACGTACAATGCAGTATCACTCAGCAATGAAATCTATGTCATCAGGCCCGTAGCAGCATATTGAGTGGATTCAGGTATGATGATTCTAACTGAAATAAGTCACACAGGAAAAGAAACATCATAAGATATCACTAATACACGGAATGTAACCTTGGCTACACAGGAACTGAATTACAAAACAGAACAGGGTCTCAAATTTAGAAAACCAACTTATGCTTGCTTAAGGGGAAAGGTGAGTTGGGGTGCTGCATAAAACCAGAGATTGAAATGAGCACAGATAAAGTTCCTTAAGCCAAATATGGAATAGACAAGAGCTACTCCTTGCTCAACGAAATGGATTCAACACCCCATATTAAACACCTAAGAATAAACCTGACTAGGAAATATCTTAAAACCTATGGATTGCTATGTCTCCGAAAGAGAATCAAGCGTGTGTACAGGGGCATAAACGCAGCAGTGATAGGACTGGAGAGGTTCGGTGAGCAAATGAAGACCCTTTGAAGTCATATTGCATGGTACCCATTCCACGGGTCTCAACTCTACAGGTTTAAGGTATTCTTCCTTCAGCTAAAACATGCATGTGGAACCCAGAGTATGATCAACCGTGTGATCGGGAGACGTGTTCCAATATGTGTCAGTTTTCGTCCCCTGGTACTCGGGTGCAACATTCCAGACGCTTTACTAACACTCTCCCGACTTGGAGAGTCAGTGCCTTTAACCTCCTGTTTGGCCCAGTTTGCAATTTCTGCGGAAGATGAACAGGAATAGGGAGAACCAATGAGAGACTAGCTGGAGGTGTCTGGACGGGCAAATTTAACTCTCATTTCCCACCAGGAAGAGGAATTAACCAAAGGCTCAGCGTGCCGTGCCGGAACCAGATTAGGGCCTGAAGCCATCCTGCGGTGTTGCGGCCAGCTCACGAGAAAGCGAGTTGAAGAAAGGAGCTCAGGGGCACTGTAATTCACAAACCTGCAGAGTTATAAATGACAGCTATCGTCCAAAAATATACTGAAGTAAGGCTGCCAAGAGGACTTGAAAGCGGGGCAGAATTGCAGGAAACCGATTTCAGGAGGTAGACTGGAATTGCATTGAAAGCATAGGAAAAGAGGCAGAACGTCCACAATGATGCACTTGGCCAAAAAGGGCGTATGCGTTTTTTCCTGAATATATTCAGGAAAAAACGCATACGCCCTTTTTGGCCAACCAAGCAAGCTTGCAAATGAAATCTGCACTACAATGAAGTCTCACTTCCCCCCGGTCAAAAGGGCCATCTGAAAAATGTGTAAAATCCAGAAAGGCAGGACAGGCCATGGAGAACTGGGAGCCTTGTTATGCTGATGGGCGGGATGTAAATTGCCAACAGCCACTCGGGAGAAGTGTATGGTGTTTCCTGAAACATCTAAAAAACAAAGCAACAGAGCCTAGGGCACTTCCACTTATGGTCCTATAGCTTAGGGAAATTAAAATCAAAAGACACAGCCACCCCAAAGGTTGGGACGGCTCTGTTTACAAGAACCTGGTTTACGGTACAAGTTCAATATCGCAGAAAGTGAAAAATGGATAAAGAAGTTGTGGTACTTACGTACAATGCAATATCACTCAGCAATGAAATCTATGTCATCAGGCCCGTAGCAGCATAATGAGTGGATTCAGGTACGATGATTCTAACTGAAATAAGTCACACAGAAAAAGAAACATCATAAGATATCACTAATACACGGAATGTAAACTTGGCTACACAGGAACTGAATTACAAAACAGAACAGGGTCTCAAATTTAGAAAACCAACTTATGCTTGCTTAAGGGGAAAGGTGAGTTGGGGTAATGCATAAAACCAGAGATTGAAATGAGCACAGATAAAGTTCCTTAAGCCAAATATGGAATAGACAAGAGCTACTCCTTGCTCAACGAAATGGACTCAACACCCCATATTAAATGCCTAAGAGTGTACCTGACTAGGAAGTATCTTAAAACCTATGGATTGCTATGTCTCTGAAAGAGAATCAAGTGTGTGTACAGGGGCATAAACGCAGCAGTGATAGGATTGGAGAGGTTCGGTGAGCAAATGAAGACCCTTTGAAGTCATATTGCATGGTACCCATTCCACGGGTCTCAACTCTCCAGGTTTAAGGGATTCTTCCTTCAGCTAAAACATGCATGTGGAACCCAGAGTATGATCAACCGTGTGATCGGGAGACGTGTTCCAATATGTCTCAGTTTTCGTCCCCTGGTACTCGGGTGCAACATTCCAGACGCTTTACTAACACTCTCCCGACTTGGAGAGTCAGTGCCTTTAACCTCCTGTTTGGCCCAGTTTGCAATTTCTGCGGAAGATGAACAGGAATAGGGAGAACCAATGAGAGACTAGCTGGAGGTGTCTGGACGGGCAAATTTAACTCTCATTTCCCACCAGGAAGAGGAATTAACCAAAGGCTCAGCGTGCCGTGCCGGAACCAGATTAGGGCCTGAAGCCATCCTGCGGTGTTGCGGCCAGCTCACGAGATAGCGAGTTGAAGAAAGGAGCTCAGGGGCACTGTAATTCACAAACCTGCAGAGTTATAAATGACAGCTATCGTCCACAAATATACTGAAGTAAGGCTGCCAAGAGGACTTGAAAGCGGGGCAGAATTGCAGGAAACCGATTTCAGGAGGTAGACTGGAATTGCATTGAAAGCATAGGAAAAGAGGCAGAACGTCCACAATGATGCACTTGGCCAAAAAGGGCGTATGCGTTTTTTCCTGAATATATTCAGGAAAAAACGCATACGCCCTTTTTGGCCAACCAAGCAAGCTTGCAAAGGAAATCTGCACTACAATGAAGTCTCACTTCCCCCCGGTCAAAAGGGCCATCTGAAAAAAGTGTAAAATCCAGAAAGGCAGGACAGGCCATGGAGAACTGGGAGCCTTGTTATGCTGATGGGCGGGATGTCAATTGCCAACAGCCACTCGGGAGAAGTGTATGGTGTTTCCTGAAACATCTAAAAAACAAAGCAACAGAGCCTAGGGCACTTCCACTTATGGTCCTATAGCTTAGGGAAATTAAAATCAAAAGACACAGCCACCCCAAAGGTTGGGACGGCTCTGTTTACAAGAACCTGGTTTACGGTACAAGTTCAATATCGCAGAAAGTGAAAAATGGATAAAGAAGTTGTGGTACTTACGTACAATGCAGTATCACTCAGCAATGAAATCTATGTCATCAGGCCCGTAGCAGCATATTGAGTGGATTCAGGTATGATGATTCTAACTGAAATAAGTCACACAGGAAAAGAAACATCATAAGATATCACTAATACACGGAATGTAACCTTGGCTACACAGGAACTGAATTCCAAAACAGAACAGGGTCTCAAATTTAGAAAACCAACTTATGCTTGCTTAAGGGGAAAGGTGAGTTGGGGTGCTGCATAAAACCAGAGATTGAAATGAGCACAGATAAAGTTCCTTAAGCCAAATATGGAATAGACAAGAGCTACTCCTTGCTCAACGAAATGGATTCAACACCCCATATTAAACACCTAAGAATAAACCTGACTAGGAAATATCTTAAAACCTATGGATTGCTATGTCTCCGAAAGAGAATCAAGCGTGTGTACAGGGGCATAAACGCAGCAGTGATAGGACTGGAGAGGTTCGGTGAGCAAATGAAGACCCTTTGAAGTCATATTGCATGGTACCCATTCCACGGGTCTCAACTCTACAGGTTTAAGGTATTCTTCCTTCAGCTAAAACATGCATGTGGAACCCAGAGTATGATCAACCGTGTGATCGGGAGACGTGTTCCAATATGTGTCAGTTTTCGTCCCCTGGTACTCGGGTGCAACATTCCAGACGCTTTACTAACACTCTCCCGACTTGGAGAGTCAGTGCCTTTAACCTCCTGTTTGGCCCAGTTTGCAATTTCTGCGGAAGATGAACAGGAATAGGGAGAACCAATGAGAGACTAGCTGGAGGTGTCTGGACGGGCAAATTTAACTCTCATTTCCCACCAGGAAGAGGAATTAACCAAAGGCTCAGCGTGCCGTGCCGGAACCAGATTAGGGCCTGAAGCCATCCTGCGGTGTTGCGGCCAGCTCACGAGAAAGCGAGTTGAAGAAAGGAGCTCAGGGGCACTGTAATTCACAAACCTGCAGAGTTATAAATGACAGCTATCGTCCAAAAATATACTGAAGTAAGGCTGCCAAGAGGACTTGAAAGCGGGGCAGAATTGCAGGAAACCGATTTCAGGAGGTAGACTGGAATTGCATTGAAAGCATAGGAAAAGAGGCAGAACGTCCACAATGATGCACTTGGCCAAAAAGGGCGTATGCGTTTTTTCCTGAATATATTCAGGAAAAAACGCATACGCCCTTTTTGGCCAACCAAGCAAGCTTGCAAATGAAATCTGCACTACAATGAAGTCTCACTTCCCCCCGGTCAAAAGGGCCATCTGAAAAAAGTGTAAAATCCAGAAAGGCAGGACAGGCCATGGAGAACTGGGAGCCTTGTTATGCTGATGGGCGGGATGTAAATTGCCAACAGCCACTCGGGAGAAGTGTATGGTGTTTCCTGAAACATCTAAAAAACAAAGCAACAGAGCCTAGGGCACTTCCACTTATGGTCCTATAGCTTAGGGAAATTAAAATCAAAAGACACAGCCACCCCAAAGGTTGGGACGGCTCTGTTTACAAGAACCTGGTTTACGGTACAAGTTCAATATCGCAGAAAGTGAAAAATGGATAAAGAAGTTGTGGTACTTACGTACAATGCAATATCACTCAGCAATGAAATCTATGTCATCAGGCCCGTAGCAGCATAATGAGTGGATTCAGGTACGATGATTCTAACTGAAATAAGTCACACAGAAAAAGAAACATCATAAGATATCACTAATACACGGAATGTAAACTTGGCTACACAGGAACTGAATTCCAAAACAGAACAGGGTCTCAAATTTAGAAAACCAACTTATGCTTGCTTAAGGGGAAAGGTGAGTTGGGGTAATGCATAAAACCAGAGATTGAAATGAGCACAGATAAAGTTCCTTAAGCCAAATATGGAATAGACAAGAGCTACTCCTTGCTCAACGAAATGGACTCAACACCCCATATTAAATGCCTAAGAGTGTACCTGACTAGGAAGTATCTTAAAACCTATGGATTGCTATGTCTCTGAAAGAGAATCAAGTGTGTGTACAGGGGCATAAACGCAGCAGTGATAGGATTGGAGAGGTTCGGTGAGCAAATGAAGACCCTTTGAAGTCATATTGCATGGTACCCATTCCACGGGTCTCAACTCTCCAGGTTTAAGGGATTCTTCCTTCAGCTAAAACATGCATGTGGAACCCAGAGTATGATCAACCGTGTGATCGGGAGACGTGTTCCAATATGTCTCAGTTTTCGTCCCCTGGTACTCGGGTGCAACATTCCAGACGCTTTACTAACACTCTCCCGACTTGGAGAGTCAGTGCCTTTAACCTCCTGTTTGGCCCAGTTTGCAATTTCTGCGGAAGATGAACAGGAATAGGGAGAACCAATGACAGACTAGCTGGAGGTGTCTGGACGGGCAAATTTAACTCTCATTTCCCACCAGGAAGAGGAATTAACCAAAGGCTCAGCGTGCCGTGCCGGAACCAGATTAGGGCCTGAAGCCATCCTGCGGTGTTGCGGCCAGCTCACGAGAAAGCGAGTTGAAGAAAGGAGCTCAGGGGCACTGTAATTCACAAACCTGCAGAGTTATAAATGACAGCTATCGTCCAAAAATATACTGAAGTAAGGCTGCCAAGAGGACTTGAAAGCGGGGCAGAATTGCAGGAAACCGATTTCAGGAGGTAGACTGGAATTGCATTGAAAGCATAGGAAAAGAGGCAGAACGTCCACAATGATGCACTTGGCCAAAAAGGGCGTATGCGTTTTTTCCTGAATATATTCAGGAAAAAACGCATACGCCCTTTTTGGCCAACCAAGCAAGCTTGCAAAGGAAATCTGCACTACAATGAAGTCTCACTTCCCCCCGGTCAAAAGGGCCATCTGAAAAAAGTGTAAAATCCAGAAAGGCAGGACAGGCCATGGAGAACTGGGAGCCTTGTTATGCTGATGGGCGGGATGTAAATTGCCAACAGCCACTCGGGAGAAGTGTATGGTGTTTCCTGAAACATCTAAAAAACAAAGCAACAGAGCCTAGGGCACTTCCACTTATGGTCCTATAGCTTAGGGAAATTAAAATCAAAAAGACACAGCCACCCCAAAAGTTGGGACGGCTCTGTTTACAAGAACCTGGTTTACGGTACAAGTTCAATATCGCAGAAAGTGAAAAATGGATAAAGAAGTTGTGGTACTTACGTACAATGCAGTATCACTCAGCAATGAAATCTATGTCATCAGACCCGTAGCAGCATAATGAGTGGATTCAGGTATGATGATTCTAACTGAAATAAGTCACACAGGAAAAGAAACATCATAAGATATCACTAATACACGGAATGTAACCTTGGCTACACAGGAACTGAATTCCAAAACAGAACAGGGTCTCAAATTTAGAAAACCAACTTATGCTTGCTTAAGGGGAAAGGTGAGTTGGGGTGCTGCATAAAACCAGAGATTGAAATGAGCACAGATAAAGTTCCTTAAGCCAAATATGGAATAGACAAGAGCTACTCCTTGCTCAACGAAATGGACTCAACACCCCATATTAAATGCCTAAGAGTGTACCTGACTAGGAAGTATCTTAAAACCTATGGATTGCTATGTCTCTGAAAGAGAATCAAGTGTGTGTACAGGGGCATAAACGCAGCAGTGATAGGATTGGAGAGGTTCGGTGAGCAAATGAAGACCCTTTGAAGTCATATTGCATGGTACCCATTCCACGGGTCTCAACTCTCCAGGTTTAAGGGATTCTTCCTTCAGCTAAAACATGCATGTGGAACCCAGAGTATGATCAACCGTGTGATCGGGAGACGTGTTCCAATATGTCTCAGTTTTCGTCCCCTGGTACTCGGGTGCAACATTCCAGACGCTTTACTAACACTCTCCCGACTTGGAGAGTCAGTGCCTTTAACCTCCTGTTTGGCCCAGTTTGCAATTTCTGCGGAAGATGAACAGGAATAGGGAGAACCAATGAGAGACTAGCTGGAGGTGTCTGGACGGGCAAATTTAACTCTCATTTCCCACCAGGAAGAGGAATTAACCAAAGGCTCAGCGTGCCGTGCCGGAACCAGATTAGGGCCTGAAGCCATCCTGCGGTGTTGCGGCCAGCTCACGAGAAAGCGAGTTGAAGAAAGGAGCTCAGGGGCACTGTAATTCACAAACCTGCAGAGTTATAAATGACAGCTATCGTCCACAAATATACTGAAGTAAGGCTGCCAAGAGGACTTGAAAGCGGGGCAGAATTGCAGGAAACCGATTTCAGGAGGTAGACTGGAATTGCATTGAAAGCATAGGAAAAGAGGCAGAACGTCCACAATGATGCACTTGGCCAAAAAGGGCGTATGCGTTTTTTCCTGAATATATTCAGGAAAAAACGCATACGCCCTTTTTGGCCAACCAAGCAAGCTTGCAAAGGAAATCTGCACTACAATGAAGTCTCACTTCCCCCCGCTCAAAAGGGCCATCTGAAAAAAGTGTAAAATCCAGAAAGGCAGGACAGGCCATGGAGAACAGGGAGCCTTGTTATGCTGATGGGCGGGATGTAAATTGCCAACAGCCACTCGGGAGAAGTGTATGGTGTTTCCTGAAACATCTAAAAAACAAAGCAACAGAGCCTAGGGCACTTCCACTTATGGTCCTATAGCTTAGGGAAATTAAAATCAAAAAGACACAGCCACCCCAAAGGTTGGGACGGCTCTGTTTACAAGAACCTGGTTTACGGTACAAGTTCAATATCGCAGAAAGTGAAAAATGGATAAAGAAGTTGTGGTACTTACGTACAATGCAGTATCACTCAGCAATGAAATCTATGTCATCAGGCCCGTAGCAGCATAATGAGTGGATTCAGGTATGATGATTCTAACTGAAATAAGTCACACAGGAAAAGAAACATCATAAGATATCACTAATACACGGAATGTAACCTTGGCTACACAGGAACTGAATTCCAAAACAGAACAGGGTCTCAAATTTAGAAACCCAACTTATGCTTGCTTAAGGGGAAAGGTGAGTTGGGGTGCTGCATAAAACCAGAGATTGAAATGAGCACAGATAAAGTTCCTTAAGCCAAATATGGAATAGACAAGAGCTACTCCTTGCTCAACGAAATGGACTCAACACCCCATATTAAATGCCTAAGAGTGTACCTGACTAGGAAGTATCTTAAAACCTATGGATTGCTATGTCTCTGAAAGAGAATCAAGTGTGTGTACAGGGGCATAAACGCAGCAGTGATAGGATTGGAGAGGTTCGGTGAGCAAATGAAGACCCTTTGAAGTCATATTGCATGGTACCCATTCCACGGGTCTCAACTCTCCAGGTTTAAGGGATTCTTCCTTCAGCTAAAACATGCATGTGGAACCCAGAGTATGATCAACCGTGTGATCGGGAGACGTGTTCCAATATGTGTCAGTTTTCGTCCCCTGGTACTCGGGTGCAACATTCCAGACGCTTTACTAACACTCTCCCGACTTGGAGAGTCAGTGCCTTTAACCTCCTGTTTGGCCCAGTTTGCAATTTCTGCGGAAGATGAACAGGAATAGGGAGAACCAATGAGAGACTAGCTGGAGGTGTCTGGACGGGCAAATTTAACTCTCATTTCCCACCAGGAAGAGGAATTAACCAAAGGCTCAGCGTGCCGTGCCGGAACCAGATTAGGGCCTGAAGCCATCCTGCGGTGTTGCGGCCAGCTCACGAGAAAGCGAGTTGAAGAAAGGAGCTCAGGGGCACTGTAATTCACAAACCTGCAGAGTTATAAATGACAGCTATCGTCCAAAAATATACTGAAGTAAGGCTGCCAAGAGGACTTGAAAGCGGGTCAGAATTGCAGGAAACCGATTTCAGGAGGTAGACTGGAATTGCATTTAAAGCATAGGAAAAGAGGCAGAACGTCCACAATGATGCACTTGGCCAAAAAGGGCGTATGCGTTTTTTCCTGAATATATTCAGGAAAAAACGCATACGCCCTTTTTGGCCAACCAAGCAAGCTTGCAAAGGAAATCTGCACTACAATGAAGTCTCACTTCCCCCCGCTCAAAAGGGCCATCTGAAAAAAGTGTAAAATCCAGAAAGGCAGGACAGGCCATGGAGAACTGGGAGCCTTGTTATGCTGATGGGCGGGATGTAAATTGCCAACAGCCACTCGGGAGAAGTGTATGGTGTTTCCTGAAACATCTAAAAAACAAAGCAACAGAGCCTAGGGCACTTCCACTTATGGTCCTATAGCTTAGGGAAATTAAAATCAAAAAGACACAGCCACCCCAAAGGTTGGGACGGCTCTGTTTACAAGAACCTGGTTTACGGTACAAGTTCAATATCGCAGAAAGTGAAAAATGGATAAAGAAGTTGTGGTACTTACGTACAATGCAGTATCACTCAGCAATGAAATCTATGTCATCAGGCCCGTAGCAGCATAATGAGTGGATTCAGGTATGATGATTCTAACTGAAATAAGTCACACAGGAAAAGAAACATCATAAGATATCACTAATACACGGAATGTAACCTTGGCTACACAGGAACTGAATTCCAAAACAGAACAGGGTCTCAAATTTAGAAACCCAACTTATGCTTGCTTAAGGGGAAAGGTGAGTTGGGGTGCTGCATAAAACCAGAGATTGAAATGAGCACAGATAAAGTTCCTTAAGCCAAATATGGAATAGACAAGAGCTACTCCTTGCTCAACGAAATGGACTCAACACCCCATATTAAATGCCTAAGAGTGTACCTGACTAGGAAGTATCTTAAAACCTATGGATTGCTATGTCTCTGAAAGAGAATCAAGTGTGTGTACAGGGGCATAAACGCAGCAGTGATAGGATTGGAGAGGTTCGGTGAGCAAATGAAGACCCTTTGAAGTCATATTGCATGGTACCCATTCCACGGGTCTCAACTCTCCAGGTTTAAGGGATTCTTCCTTCAGCTAAAACATGCATGTGGAACCCAGAGTATGATCAACCGTGTGATCGGGAGACGTGTTCCAATATGTGTCAGTTTTCGTCCCCTGGTACTCGGGTGCAACATTCCAGACGCTTTACTAACACTCTCCCGACTTGGAGAGTCAGTGCCTTTAACCTCCTGTTTGGCCCAGTTTGCAATTTCTGCGGAAGATGAACAGGAATAGGGAGAACCAATGACAGACTAGCTGGAGGTGTCTGGTCGGGCAAATTTAACTCTCATTTCCCACCAGGAAGAGGAGTTAACCAAAGGCTCAGCGTGCCGTGCCGGAACCAGATTAGGGCCTGAAGCCATCCTGCGGTGTTGCGGCCAGCTCACGAGAAAGCGAGTTGAAGAAAGGAGCTCAGGGGCACTGTAATTCACAAACCTGCAGAGTTATAAATGACAGCTATCGTCCAAAAATATACTGAAGTAAGGCTGCCAAGAGGACTTGAAAGCGGGGCAGAATTGCAGGAAACCGATTTCAGGAGGTAGACTGGAATTGCATTGAAAGCATAGGAAAAGAGGCAGAACGTCCACAATGATGCACTTGGCCAAAAAGGGCGTATGCGTTTTTTCCTGAATATATTCAGGAAAAAACGCATACGCCCTTTTTGGCCAACCAAGCAAGCTTGCAAAGGAAATCTGCACTACAATGAAGTCTCACTTCCCCCCGGTCAAAAGGGCCATCTGAAAAAAGTGTAAAATCCAGAAAGGCAGGACAGGCCATGGAGAACTGGGAGCCTTGTTATGCTGATGGGCGGGATGTAAATTGCCAACAGCCACTCGGGAGAAGTGTATGGTGTTTCCTGAAACATCTAAAAAACAAAGCAACAGAGCCTAGGGCACTTCCACTTATGGTCCTATAGCTTAGGGAAATTAAAATCAAAAAGACACAGCCACCCCAAAGGTTGGGACGGCTCTGTTTACAAGAACCTGGTTTACGGTACAAGTTCAATATCGCAGAAAGTGAAAAATGGATAAAGAAGTTGTGGTACTTACGTGCAATGCAGTATCACTCAGCAATGAAATCTATGTCATCAGGCCCATAGCAGCATAATGAGTGGATTCAGGTATGATGATTCTAACTGAAATAAGTCACACAGGAAAAGAAACATCATAAGATATCACTAATACACGGAATGTAAACTTGGCTACACAGGAACTGAATTCCAAAACAGAACAGGGTCTCAAATTTAGAAACCCAACTTATGCTTGCTTAAGGGGAAAGGTGAGTTGGGGTGCTGCATAAAACCAGAGATTGAAATGAGCACAGATAAAGTTCCTTAAGCCAAATATGGAATAGACAAGAGCTACTCCTTGCTCAACGAAATGGACTCAACACCCCATATTAAATGCCTAAGAGTGTACCTGACTAGGAAGTATCTTAAAACCTATGGATTGCTATGTCTCTGAAAGAGAATCAAGTGTGTGTACAGGGGCATAAACGCAGCAGTGATAGGATTGGAGAGGTTCGGTGAGCAAATGAAGACCCTTTGAAGTCATATTGCATGGTACCCATTCCACGGGTCTCAACTCTCCAGGTTTAAGGGATTCTTCCTTCAGCTAAAACATGCATGTGGAACCCAGAGTATGATCAACCGTGTGATCGGGAGACGTGTTCCAATATGTGTCAGTTTTCGTCCCCTGGTACTCGGGTGCAACATTCCAGACGCTTTACTAACACTCTCCCGACTTGGAGAGTCAGTGCCTTTAACCTCCTGTTTGGCCCAGTTTGCAATTTCTGCGGAAGATGAACAGGAATAGGGAGAACCAATGACAGACTAGCTGGAGGTGTCTGGTCGGGCAAATTTAACTCTCATTTCCCACCAGGAAGAGGAGTTAACCAAGGCTCAGCGTGCCGTGCCGGAACCAGATTAGGGCCTGAAGCCATCCTGCGGTGTTGCGGCCAGCTCACGAGAAAGCGAGTTGAAGAAAGGAGCTCAGGGGCACTGTAATTCACAAACCTGCAGAGTTATAAATGACAGCTATCGTCCAAAAATATACTGAAGTAAGGCTGCCAAGAGGACTTGAAAGCGGGGCAGAATTGCAGGAAACCGATTTCAGGAGGTAGACTGGAATTGCATTGAAAGCATAGGAAAAGAGGCAGAACGTCCACAATGATGCACTTGGCCAAAAAGGGCGTATGCGTTTTTTCCTGAATATATTCAGGAAAAAACGCATACGCCCGTTTTGGCCAACCAAGCAAGCTTGCAAAGGAAATCTGCACTACAATGAAGTCTCACTTCCCCCCGGTCAAAAGGGCCATCTGAAAAAAGTGTAAAATCCAGAAAGGCAGGACAGGCCATGGAGAACTGGGAGCCTTGTTATGCTGATGGGCGGGATGTAAATTGCCAACAGCCACTCGGGAGAAGTGTATGGTGTTTCCTGAAACATCTAAAAAACAAAGCAACAGAGCCTAGGGCACTTCCACTTATGGTCCTATAGCTTAGGGAAATTAAAATCAAAAAGACACAGCCACCCCAAAGGTTGGGACGGCTCTGTTTACAAGAACCTGGTTTACGGTACAAGTTCAATATCGCAGAAAGTGAAAAATGGATAAAGAAGTTGTGGTACTTACGTACAATGCAGTATCACTCAGCAATGAAATCTATGTCATCAGGCCTGTAGCAGCATAATGAGTGGATTCAGGTATGATGATTCTAACTGAAATAAGTCACACAGGAAAAGAAACATCATAAGATATCACTAATACACGGAATGTAACCTTGGCTACACAGGAACTGAATTCCAAAACAGAACAGGGTCTCAAATTTAGAAACCCAACTTATGCTTGCTTAAGGGGAAAGGTGAGTTGGGGTGCTGCATAAAACCAGAGATTGAAATGAGCACAGATAAAGTTCCTTAAGCCAAATATGGAATAGACAAGAGCTACTCCTTGCTCAACGAAATGGACTCAACACCCCATATTAAATGCCTAAGAGTGTACCTGACTAGGAAGTATCTTAAAACCTATGGTTTGCTATGTCTCTGAAAGAGAATCAAGGGTGTGTACAGGGGCATAAACGCAGCAGTGATAGGATTGGAGAGGTTCGGTGAGCAAATGAAGACCCTTTGAAGTCATATTGCATGGTACCCATTCCACGGGTCTCAACTCTCCAGGTTTAAGGGATTCTTCCTTCAGCTAAAACATGCATGTGGAACCCAGAGTATGATCAACCGTGTGATCGGGAGACGTGTTCCAATATGTGTCAGTTTTCGTCCCCTGGTACTCGGGTGCAACATTCCAGACGCTTTACTAACACTCTCCCGACTTGGAGAGTCAGTGCCTTTAACCTCCTGTTTGGCCCAGTTTGCAATTTCTGCGGAAGATGAACAGGAATAGGGAGAACCAATGACAGACTAGCTGGAGGTGTCTGGACGGGCAAATTTAACTCTCATTTCCCACCAGGAAGAGGAATTAACCAAAGGCTCAGCGTGCCGTGCCGGAACCAGATTAGGGCCTGAAGCCATCCTGCGGTGTTGCGGCCAGCTCACGAGAAAGCGAGTTGAAGAAAGGAGCTCAGGGGCACTGTAATTCACAAACCTGCAGAGTTATAAATGACAGCTATCGTCCAAAAATATACTGAAGTAAGGCTGCCAAGAGGACTTGAAAGCGGGGCAGAATTGCAGGAAACCGATTTCAGGAGGTAGACTGGAATTGCATTGAAAGCATAGGAAAAGAGGCAGAACGTCCACAATGATGCACTTGGCCAAAAAGGGCGTATGCGTTTTTTCCTGAATATATTCAGGAAAAAACGCATACGCCCTTTTTGGCCAACCAAGCAAGCTTGCAAAGGAAATCTGCACTACAATGAAGTCTCACTTCCCCCCGGTCAAAAGGGCCATCTGAAAAAAGTGTAAAATCCAGAAAGGCAGGACAGGCCATGGAGAACTGGGAGCCTTGTTATGCTGATGGGCGGGATGTAAATTGCCAACAGCCACTCGGGAGAAGTGTATGGTGTTTCCTGAAACATCTAAAAAACAAAGCAACAGAGCCTAGGGCACTTCCACTTATGGTCCTATAGCTTAGGGAAATTAAAATCAAAAAGACACAGCCACCCCAAAGGTTGGGACGGCTCTGTTTACAAGAACCTGGTTTACGGTACAAGTTCAATATCGCAGAAAGTGAAAAATGGATAAAGAAGTTGTGGTACTTACGTACAATGCAGTATCACTCAGCAATGAAATCTATGTCATCAGGCCCGTAGCAGCATAATGAGTGGATTCAGGTATGATGATTCTAACTGAAATAAGTCACACAGGAAAAGAAACATCATAAGATATCACTAATACACGGAATGTAACCTTGGCTACACAGGAACTGAATTACAAAACAGAACAGGGTCTCAAATTTAGAAACCCAACTTATGCTTGCTTAAGGGGAAAGGTGAGTTGGGGTGCTGCATAAAACCAGAGATTGAAATGAGCACAGATAAAGTTCCTTAAGCCAAATATGGAATAGACAAGAGCTACTCCTTGCTCAACGAAATGGACTCAACACCCCATATTAAATGCCTAAGAGTGTACCTGACTAGGAAGTATCTTAAAACCTATGGATTGCTATGTCTCTGAAAGAGAATCAAGTGTGTGTACAGGGGCATAAACGCAGCAGTGATAGGATTGGAGAGGTTCGGTGAGCAAATGAAGACCCTTTGAAGTCATATTGCATGGTACCCATTCCACGGGTCTCAACTCTCCAGGTTTAAGGGATTCTTCCTTCAGCTAAAACATGCATGTGGAACCCAGAGTATGATCAACCGTGTGATCGGGAGACGTGTTCCAATATGTGTCAGTTTTCGTCCCCTGGTACTCGGGTGCAACATTCCAGACGCTTTACTAACACTCTCCCGACTTGGAGAGTCAGTGCCTTTAACCTCCTGTTTGGCCCAGTTTGCAATTTCTGCGGAAGATGAACAGGAATAGGGAGAACCAATGAGAGACTAGCTGGAGGTGTCTGGACGGGCAAATTTAACTCTCATTTCCCACTAGGAAGAGGAGTTAACCAAAGGCTCAGCGTGCCGTGCCGGAACCAGATTAGGGCCTGAAGCCATCCTGCGGTGTTGCGGCCAGCTCACGAGAAAGCGAGTTGAAGAAAGGAGCTCAGGGGCACTGTAATTCACAAACCTGCAGAGTTATAAATGACAGCTATCGTCCAAAAATATACTGAAGTAAGGCTGCCAAGAGGACTTGAAAGCGGGTCAGAATTGCAGGAAACCGATTTCAGGAGGTAGACTGGAATTGCATTGAAAGCATAGGAAAAGAGGCAGAACGTCCACAATGATGCACTTGGCCAAAAAGGGCGTATGCGTTTTTTCCTGAATATATTCAGGAAAAAACGCATACGCCCTTTTTGGCCAACCAAGCAAGCTTGCAAAGGAAATCTGCACTACAATGAAGTCTCACTTCCCCCCGGTCAAAAGGGCCATCTGAAAAAAGTGTAAAATCCAGAAAGGCAGGACAGGCCATGGAGAACTGGGAGCCTTGTTATGCTGATGGGCGGGATGTAAATTGCCAACAGCCACTCGGGAGAAGTGTATGGTGTTTCCTGAAACATCTAAAAAACAAAGCAACAGAGCCTAGGGCACTTCCACTTATGGTCCTATAGCTTAGGGAAATTAAAATCAAAAAGACACAGCCACCCCAAAGGTTGGGACGGCTCTGTTTACAAGAACCTGGTTTACGGTACAAGTTCAATATCGCAGAAAGTGAAAAATGGATAAAGAAGTTGTGGTACTTACGTACAATGCAGTATCACTCAGCAATGAAATCTATGTCATCAGGCCCGTAGCAGCATAATGAGTGGATTCAGGTATGATGATTCTAACTGAAATAAGTCACACAGGAAAAGAAACATCATAAGATATCACTAATACACGGAATGTAACCTTGGCTACACAGGAACTGAATTCCAAAACAGAACAGGGTCTCAAATTTAGAAACCCAACTTATGCTTGCTTAAGGGGAAAGGTGAGTTGGGGTGCTGCATAAAACCAGAGATTGAAATGAGCACAGATAAAGTTCCTTAAGCCAAATATGGAATAGACAAGAGCTACTCCTTGCTCAACGAAATGGACTCAACACCCCATATTAAATGCCTAAGAGTGTACCTGACTAGGAAGTATCTTAAAACCTATGGATTGCTATGTCTCTGAAAGAGAATCAAGTGTGTGTACAGGGGCATAAACGCAGCAGTGATAGGATTGGAGAGGTTCGGTGAGCAAATGAAGACCCTTTGAAGTCATATTGCATGGTACCCATTCCACGGGTCTCAACTCTCCAGGTTTAAGGGATTCTTCCTTCAGCTAAAACATGCATGTGGAACCCAGAGTATGATCAACCGTGTGATCGGGAGACGTGTTCCAATATGTGTCAGTTTTCGTCCCCTGGTACTCGGGTGCAACATTCCAGACGCTTTACTAACACTCTCCCGACTTGGAGAGTCAGTGCCTTTAACCTCCTGTTTGGCCCAGTTTGCAATTTCTGCGGAAGATGAACAGGAATAGGGAGAACCAATGAGAGACTAGCTGGAGGTGTCTGGACGGGCAAATTTAACTCTCATTTCCCACCAGGAAGAGGAATTAACCAAAGGCTCAGCGTGCCGTGCCGGAACCAGATTAGGGCCTGAAGCCATCCTGCAGTGTTGCGGCCAGCTCACGAGAAAGCGAGTTGAAGAAAGGAGCTCAGGGGCACTGTAATTCACAAACCTGCAGAGTTATAAATGACAGCTATCGTCCAAAAATATACTGAAGTAAGGCTGCCAAGAGGACTTGAAAGCGGGGCAGAATTGCAGGAAACCGATTTCAGGAGGTAGACTGGAATTGCATTGAAAGCATAGGAAAAGAGGCAGAACGTCCACAATGATGCACTTGGCCAAAAAGGGCGTATGCGTTTTTTCCTGAATATATTCAGGAAAAAACGCATACGCCCTTTTTGGCCAACCAAGCAAGCTTGCAAAGGAAATCTGCACTACAATGAAGTCTCACTTCCCCCCGGTCAAAAGGGCCATCTGAAAAAAGTGTAAAATCCAGAAAGGCAGGACAGGCCATGGAGAACTGGGAGCCTTGTTATGCTGATGGGCGGGATGTAAATTGCCAACAGCCACTCGGGAGAAGTGTATGGTGTTTCCTGAAACATCTAAAAAACAAAGCAACAGAGCCTAGGGCACTTCCACTTATGGTCCTATAGCTTAGGGAAATTAAAATCAAAAAGACACAGCCACCCCAAAGGTTGGGACGGCTCTGTTTACAAGAACCTGGTTTACGGTACAAGTTCAATATCGCAGAAAGTGAAAAATGGATAAAGAAGTTGTGGTACTTACGTACAATGCAGTATCACTCAGCAATGAAATCTATGTCATCAGGCCCGTAGCAGCATAATGAGTGGATTCAGGTATGATGATTCTAACTGAAATAAGTCACACAGGAAAAGAAACATCATAAGATATCACTAATACACGGAATGTAACCTTGGCTACACAGGAACTGAATTCCAAAACAGAACAGGGTCTCAAATTTAGAAACCCAACTTATGCTTGCTTAAGGGGAAAGGTGAGTTGGGGTGCTGCATAAAACCAGAGATTGAAATGAGCACAGATAAAGTTCCTTAAGCCAAATATGGAATAGACAAGAGCTACTCCTTGCTCAACGAAATGGACTCAACACCCCATATTAAATGCCTAAGAGTGTACCTGACTAGGAAGTATCTTAAAACCTATGGATTGCTATGTCTCTGAAAGAGAATCAAGTGTGTGTACAGGGGCATAAACGCAGCAGTGATAGGATTGGAGAGGTTCGGTGAGCAAATGAAGACCCTTTGAAGTCATATTGCATGGTACCCATTCCACGGGTCTCAACTCTCCAGGTTGAAGGGATTCTTCCTTCAGCTAAAACATGCATGTGGAACCCAGAGTATGATCAACCGTGTGATCGGGAGACGTGTTCCAATATGTGTCAGTTTTCGTCCCCTGGTACTCGGGTGCAACATTCCAGACGCTTTACTAACACTCTCCCGACTTGGAGAGTCAGTGCCTTTAACCTCCTGTTTGGCCCAGTTTGCAATTTCTGCGGAAGATGAACAGGAATAGGGAGAACCAATGACAGACTAGCTGGAGGTGTCTGGACGGGCAAATTTAACTCTCATTTCCCACCAGGAAGAGGAATTAACCAAAGGCTCAGCGTGCCGTGCCGGAACCAGATTAGGGCCTGAAGCCATCCTGCGGTGTTGCGGCCAGCTCACGAGAAAGCGAGTTGAAGAAAGGAGCTCAGGGGCACTGTAATTCACAAACCTGCAGAGTTATAAATGACAGCTATCGTCCAAAAATATACTGAAGTAAGGCTGCCAAGAGGACTTGAAAGCGGGTCAGAATTGCAGGAAACCGATTTCAGGAGGTAGACTGGAATTGCATTGAAAGCATAGGAAAAGAGGCAGAACGTCCACAATGATGCACTTGGCCAAAAAGGGCGTATGCGTTTTTTCCTGAATATATTCAGGAAAAAACGCATACGCCCTTTTTGGCCAACCAAGCAAGCTTGCAAAGGAAATCTGCACTACAATGAAGTCTCACTTCCCCCCGGTCAAAAGGGCCATCTGAAAAAAGTGTAAAATCCAGTAAGGCAGGACAGGCCATGGAGAACTGGGAGCCTTGTTATGCTGATGGGCGGGATGTAAATTGCCAACAGCCACTCGGGAGAAGTGTATGGTGTTTCCTGAAACATCTAAAAAACAAAGCAACAGAGCCTAGGGCACTTCCACTTATGGTCCTATAGCTTAGGGAAATTAAAATCAAAAAGACACAGCCACCCCAAAGGTTGGGATGGCTCTGTTTACAAGAACCTGGTTTACGGTACAAGTTCAATATCGCAGAAAGTGAAAAATGGATAAAGAAATTGTGGTACTTACGTACAATGCAGGATCACTCAGCAATGAAATCTATGTCATCAGGCCCGTAGCAGCATAATGAGTGGATTCAGGTACGATGATTCTAACTGAAATAAGTCACACAGGAAAAGAAACATCATAAGATATCACTAATACACGGAATGTAACCTTGGCTACACAGGAACTGAATTACAAAACAGAACACGGTCTCAAATTTAGAAAACCAACTTATGCTTGCTTAAGGGGAAAGGTGAGTTGGGGTGCTGCATAAAACCAGAGATTGAAATGAGCACAGATAAAGTTCCTTAAGCCAAATATGGAATAGACAAGAGCTACTCCTTGCTCAACGAAATGGACTCAACACCCCATATTAAATGCCTAAGAGTGTACCTGACTAGGAAGTATCTTAAAACCTATGGATTGCTATGTCTCTGAAAGAGAATCAAGTGTGTGTACAGGGGCATAAACGCAGCAGTGATAGGATTGGAGAGGTTCGGTGAGCAAATGAAGACCCTTTGAAGTCATATTGCATGGTACCCATTCCACGCGTCTCAACTCTCCTTGTTTAAGGGATTCTTCCTTCAGCTAAAACATGCATGTGGAACCCAGAGTATGATCAACCGTGTGATCGGGAGACGTGTTCCAATATGTCTCAGTTTTCGTCCCCTGGTACTCGGGTGCAACATTCCAGACGCTTTACTAACACTCTCCCGACTTGGAGAGTCAATGCCTTTAACCTCCTGTTTGGCCCAGTTTGCAATTTCTGCGGAAGATGAACAGGAATAGGGAGAACCAATGACAGACTAGCTGGAGGTGTCTGGACGGGCAAATTTAACTCTCATTTCCCACCAGGAAGAGGAATTAACCAAAGGCTCAGCGTGCCGTGCCGGAACCAGATTAGCCCTGAAGCCATCCTGCGGTGCTGCGGCCAGCTCACGAGAAAGCGAGTTGAAGAAAGGAGCTCAGGGGCACTGTAATTCACAAACCTGCAGAGTTATAAATGACAGCTATCGTCCAAAAATATACTGAAGTAAGGCTGCCAAGAGGACTTGAAAGCGGGGCAGAATTGCAGGAAACCGATTTCAGGAGGTAGACTGGAATTGCATTGAAAGCATAGGAAAAGAGGCAGAACGTCCACAATGATGCACTTGGCCAAAAAGGGCGTATGCGTTTTTTCCTGAATATATTCAGGAAAAAACGCATACGCACTTTTTGGCCAACCAAGCAAGCTTGCAAAGGAAATCTGCACTACAATGAAGTCTCACTTCCCCCCGCTCAAAAGGGCCATCTGAAAAAAGTGTAAAATCCAGAAAGGCAGGACAGGCCATGGAGAACTGGGAGCCTTGTTATGCTGATGGGCGGGATGTAAATTGCCAACAGCCACTTGGGAGAAGTGTATGGTGTTTCCTGAAACATCTAAAAAACAAAGCAACAGAGCCTAGGGCACTTCCACTTATGGTCCTATAGCTTAGGGAAATTAAAATCAAAAGACACAGCCACCCCAAATGTTGGGACGGCTCTGTTTACAAGAACCTGGTTTACGGTACAAGTTCAATATCGCAGAAAGTGAAAAATGGATAAAGAAGTTGTGGTACTTACGTACAATGCAGTATCACTCAGCAATGAAATCTATGTCATCAGGCCCGTAGCAGCATAATGAGTGGATTCAGGTACGATGATTCTAACTGAAATAAGTCACACAGGAAAAGAAACATCATAAGATATCACTAATACACGGAATGTAACCTTGGCTACACAGGAACTGAATTACAAAACAGAACAGGGTCTCAAATTTAGAAAACCAACTTATGCTTGCTTAAGGGGAAAGGTGAGTTGGGGTACTGCATAAAACCAGAGATTGAAATGAGCACAGATAAAGTTCCTTAAGCCAAATATGGAATAGACAAGAGCTACTCCTTGCTCAACGAAATGGACTCAACACCCCATATTAAATGCCTAAGAGTGTACATGACTAGGAAGTATCTTAAAACCTATGGATTGCTATGTCTCTGAAAGAGAATCAAGTGTGTGTACAGGGGCATAAACGCAGCAGTGATAGGACTGGAGAGATTCGGTGAGCAAATGAAGACACTTTGAAGTCATATTGCATGGTACCCATTCCACGGGTCTCAACTCTCCAGGTTTAAGGTATTCTTCCTTCAGCTAAAACATGCATGTGGAACCCAGAGTATGATCAACCGTGTGATCGGGAGACGTGTTCCAATATGTGTCAGTTTTCGTCCCCTGGTACTCGGGTGCAACATTCCAGACGCTTTACTAACACTCTCCCGACTTGGAGAGTCAGTGCCTTTAACCTCCTGTTTGGCCCAGTTTGCAATTTCTGCGGAAGATGAACAGGAATAGGGAGAACCAATGAGAGACTAGCTGGAGGTGTCTGGACGGGCAAATTTAACTCTCATTTCCCACCAGGAAGAGGAATTAACCAAAGGCTCAGCGTGCCGTGCCGGAACCAGATTAGGGCCTGAAGCCATCCTGCGGTGTTGCGGCCAGCTCACGAGAAAGCGAGTTGAAGAAAGGAGCTCAGGGGCACTGTAATTCACAAACCTGCAGAGTTATAAATGACAGCTATCGTCCAAAAATATACTGAAGTAAGGCTGCCAAGAGGACTTGAAAGCGGGGCAGAATTGCAGGAAACCGATTTCAGGAGGTAGACTGGAATTGCATTGAAAGCATAGGAAAAGAGGCAGAACGTCCACAATGATGCACTTGGCCAAAAAGGGCGTATGCGTTTTTTCCTGAATATATTCAGGAAAAAACGCATACGCCCTTTTTGGCCAACCAAGCAAGCTTGCAAAGGAAATCTGCACTACAATGAAGTCTCACTTCCCCCCGGTCAAAAGGGCCATCTGAAAAAAGTGTAAAATCCAGAAAGGCAGGACAGGCCATGGAGAACTGGGAGCCTTGTTATGCTGATGGGCGGGATGTAAATTGCCAACAGCCACTCGGGAGAAGTGTATGGTGTTTCCTGAAACATCTAAAAAACAAAGCAACAGAGCCTAGGGCACTTCCACTTATGGTCCTATAGCTTAGGGAAATTAAAATCAAAAGACACAGCCACCCCAAAGGTTGGGACGGCTCTGTTTACAAGAACCTGGTTTACGGTACAAGTTCAATATCGCAGAAAGTGAAAAATGGATAAAGAAGTTGTGGTACTTACGTACAATGCAATATCACTCAGCAATGAAATCTATGTCATCAGGCCCGTAGCAGCATAATGAGTGGATTCAGGTACGATGATTCTAACTGAAATAAGTCACACAGAAAAAGAAACATCATAAGATATCACTAATACACGGAATGTAAACTTGGCTACACAGGAACTGAATTACAAAACAGAACAGGGTCTCAAATTTAGAAAACCAACTTATGCTTGCTTAAGGGGAAAGGTGAGTTGGGGTAATGCATAAAACCAGAGATTGAAATGAGCACAGATAAAGTTCCTTAAGCCAAATATGGAATAGACAAGAGCTACTCCTTGCTCAACGAAATGGACTCAACACCCCATATTAAATGCCTAAGAGTGTACCTGACTAGGAAGTATCTTAAAACCTATGGATTGCTATGTCTCTGAAAGAGAATCAAGTGTGTGTACAGGGGCATAAACGCAGCAGTGATAGGATTGGAGAGGTTCGGTGAGCAAATGAAGACCCTTTGAAGTCATATTGCATGGTACCCATTCCACGCGTCTCAACTCTCCTTGTTTAAGGGATTCTTCCTTCAGCTAAAACATGCATGTGGAACCCAGAGTATGATCAACCGTGTGATCGGGAGACGTGTTCCAATATGTCTCAGTTTTCGTCCCCTGGTACTCGGGTGCAACATTCCAGACGCTTTACTAACACTCTCCCGACTTGGAGAGTCAATGCCTTTAACCTCCTGTTTGGCCCAGTTTGCAATTTCTGCGGAAGATGAACAGGAATAGGGAGAACCAATGACAGACTAGCTGGAGGTGTCTGGACGGGCAAATTTAACTCTCATTTCCCACCAGGAAGAGGAATTAACCAAAGGCTCAGCGTGCCGTGCCGGAACCAGATTAGCCCTGAAGCCATCCTGCGGTGCTGCGGCCAGCTCACGAGAAAGCGAGTTGAAGAAAGGAGCTCAGGGGCACTGTAATTCACAAACCTGCAGAGTTATAAATGACAGCTATCGTCCAAAAATATACTGAAGTAAGGCTGCCAAGAGGACTTGAAAGCGGGGCAGAATTGCAGGAAACCGATTTCAGGAGGTAGACTGGAATTGCATTGAAAGCATAGGAAAAGAGGCAGAACGTCCACAATGATGCACTTGGCCAAAAAGGGCGTATGCGTTTTTTCCTGAATATATTCAGGAAAAAACGCATACGCACTTTTTGGCCAACCAAGCAAGCTTGCAAAGGAAATCTGCACTACAATGAAGTCTCACTTCCCCCCGCTCAAAAGGGCCATCTGAAAAAAGTGTAAAATCCAGAAAGGCAGGACAGGCCATGGAGAACTGGGAGCCTTGTTATGCTGATGGGCGGGATGTAAATTGCCAACAGCCACTTGGGAGAAGTGTATGGTGTTTCCTGAAACATCTAAAAAACAAAGCAACAGAGCCTAGGGCACTTCCACTTATGGTCCTATAGCTTAGGGAAATTAAAATCAAAAGACACAGCCACCCCAAATGTTGGGACGGCTCTGTTTACAAGAACCTGGTTTACGGTACAAGTTCAATATCGCAGAAAGTGAAAAATGGATAAAGAAGTTGTGGTACTTACGTACAATGCAGTATCACTCAGCAATGAAATCTATGTCATCAGGCCCGTAGCAGCATAATGAGTGGATTCAGGTACGATGATTCTAACTGAAATAAGTCACACAGGAAAAGAAACATCATAAGATATCACTAATACACGGAATGTAACCTTGGCTACACAGGAACTGAATTACAAAACAGAACAGGGTCTCAAATTTAGAAAACCAACTTATGCTTGCTTAAGGGGAAAGGTGAGTTGGGGTACTGCATAAAACCAGAGATTGAAATGAGCACAGATAAAGTTCCTTAAGCCAAATATGGAATAGACAAGAGCTACTCCTTGCTCAACGAAATGGACTCAACACCCCATATTAAATGCCTAAGAGTGTACATGACTAGGAAGTATCTTAAAACCTATGGATTGCTATGTCTCTGAAAGAGAATCAAGTGTGTGTACAGGGGCATAAACGCAGCAGTGATAGGACTGGAGAGATTCGGTGAGCAAATGAAGACACTTTGAAGTCATATTGCATGGTACCCATTCCACGGGTCTCAACTCTCCAGGTTTAAGGTATTCTTCCTTCAGCTAAAACATGCATGTGGAACCCAGAGTATGATCAACCGTGTGATCGGGAGACGTGTTCCAATATGTGTCAGTTTTCGTCCCCTGGTACTCGGGTGCAACATTCCAGACGCTTTACTAACACTCTCCCGACTTGGAGAGTCAGTGCCTTTAACCTCCTGTTTGGCCCAGTTTGCAATTTCTGCGGAAGATGAACAGGAATAGGGAGAACCAATGAGAGACTAGCTGGAGGTGTCTGGACGGGCAAATTTAACTCTCATTTCCCACCAGGAAGAGGAATTAACCAAAGGCTCAGCGTGCCGTGCCGGAACCAGATTAGGGCCTGAAGCCATCCTGCGGTGTTGCGGCCAGCTCACGAGAAAGCGAGTTGAAGAAAGGAGCTCAGGGGCACTGTAATTCACAAACCTGCAGAGTTATAAATGACAGCTATCGTCCAAAAATATACTGAAGTAAGGCTGCCAAGAGGACTTGAAAGCGGGGCAGAATTGCAGGAAACCGATTTCAGGAGGTAGACTGGAATTGCATTGAAAGCATAGGAAAAGAGGCAGAACGTCCACAATGATGCACTTGGCCAAAAAGGGCGTATGCGTTTTTTCCTGAATATATTCAGGAAAAAACGCATACGCCCTTTTTGGCCAACCAAGCAAGCTTGCAAAGGAAATCTGCACTACAATGAAGTCTCACTTCCCCCCGGTCAAAAGGGCCATCTGAAAAAAGTGTAAAATCCAGAAAGGCAGGACAGGCCATGGAGAACTGGGAGCCTTGTTATGCTGATGGGCGGGATGTAAATTGCCAACAGCCACTCGGGAGAAGTGTATGGTGTTTCCTGAAACATCTAAAAAACAAAGCAACAGAGCCTAGGGCACTTCCACTTATGGTCCTATAGCTTAGGGAAATTAAAATCAAAAGACACAGCCACCCCAAAGGTTGGGACGGCTCTGTTTACAAGAACCTGGTTTACGGTACAAGTTCAATATCGCAGAAAGTGAAAAATGGATAAAGAAGTTGTGGTACTTACGTACAATGCAATATCACTCAGCAATGAAATCTATGTCATCAGGCCCGTAGCAGCATAATGAGTGGATTCAGGTACGATGATTCTAACTGAAATAAGTCACACAGAAAAAGAAACATCATAAGATATCACTAATACACGGAATGTAAACTTGGCTACACAGGAACTGAATTACAAAACAGAACAGGGTCTCAAATTTAGAAAACCAACTTATGCTTGCTTAAGGGGAAAGGTGAGTTGGGGTAATGCATAAAACCAGAGATTGAAATGAGCACAGATAAAGTTCCTTAAGCCAAATATGGAATAGACAAGAGCTACTCCTTGCTCAACGAAATGGACTCAACACCCCATATTAAATGCCTAAGAGTGTACCTGACTAGGAAGTATCTTAAAACCTATGGATTGCTATGTCTCTGAAAGAGAATCAAGTGTGTGTACAGGGGCATAAACGCAGCAGTGATAGGATTGGAGAGGTTCGGTGAGCAAATGAAGACCCTTTGAAGTCATATTGCATGGTACCCATTCCACGGGTCTCAACTCTCCAGGTTTAAGGGATTCTTCCTTCAGCTAAAACATGCATGTGGAACCCAGAGTATGATCAACCGTGTGATCGGGAGACGTGTTCCAATATGTCTCAGTTTTCGTCCCCTGGTACTCGGTGCAACATTCCAGACGCTTTACTAACACTCTCCCGACTTGGAGAGTCAATGCCTTTAACCTCCTGTTTGGCCCAGTTTGCAATTTCTGCGGAAGATGAACAGGAATAGGGAGAACCAATGAGAGACTAGCTGGAGGTGTCTGGACGGGCAAATTTAACTCTCATTTCCCACCAGGAAGAGGAATTAACCAAAGGCTCAGCGTGCCGTGCCGGAACCAGATTAGGGCCTGAAGCCATCCTGCGGTGTTGCGGCCAGCTCACGAGAAAGCGAGTTGAAGAAAGGAGCTCAGGGGCACTGTAATTCACAAACCTGCAGAGTTATAAATGACAGCTATCGTCCAAAAATATACTGAAGTAAGGCTGCCAAGAGGACTTGAAAGAGGGGCAGAATTGCAGGAAACCGATTTCAGGAGGTAGACTGGAATTGCATTGAAAGCATAGGAAAAGAGGCAGAACGTCCACAATGATGCACTTGGCCAAAAAGGGCGTATGCGTTTTTTCCTGAATATATTCAGGAAAAAACGCATACGCCCTTTTTGGCCAACCAAGCAAGCTTGCAAATGAAATCTGCACTACAATGAAGTCTCACTTCCCCCCGGTCAAAAGGGCCATCTGAAAAATGTGTAAAATCCAGAAAGGCAGGACAGGCCATGGAGAACTGGGAGCCTTGTTATGCTGATGGGCGGGATGTAAATTGCCAACAGCCACTCGGGAGAAGTGTATGGTGTTTCCTGA
The DNA here is from genome assembly GCF_949774975.1 of Lagenorhynchus albirostris. NCBI lineage: Eukaryota > Metazoa > Chordata > Mammalia > Artiodactyla > Delphinidae > Lagenorhynchus > Lagenorhynchus albirostris. The sequence continues at coordinate 153,101 of NW_026783505.1, read as the reverse complement.
AACATCTAAAAAACAAAGCAACAGAGCCTAGGGCACTTCCACTTATGGTCCTATAGCTTAGGGAAATTAAAATCAAAAGACACAGCCACCCCAAAGGTTGGGACGGCTCTGTTTACAAGAACCTGGTTTACGGTACAAGTTCAATATCGCAGAAAGTGAAAAATGGATAAAGAAGTTGTGGTACTTACGTACAATGCAGTATCACTCAGCAATGAAATCTATGTCATCAGGCCCGTAGCAGCATATTGAGTGGATTCAGGTATGATGATTCTAACTGAAATAAGTCACACAGGAAAAGAAACATCATAAGATATCACTAATACACGGAATGTAACCTTGGCTACACAGGAACTGAATTACAAAACAGAACAGGGTCTCAAATTTAGAAAACCAACTTATGCTTGCTTAAGGGGAAAGGTGAGTTGGGGTACTGCATAAAACCAGAGATTGAAATGAGCACAGATAAAGTTCCTTAAGCCAAATATGGAATAGACAAGAGCTACTCCTTGCTCAACGAAATGGACTCAACACCCCATATTAAATGCCTAAGAGTGTACATGACTAGGAAGTATCTTAAAACCTATGGATTGCTATGTCTCTGAAAGAGAATCAAGTGTGTGTACAGGGGCATAAACGCAGCAGTGATAGGACTGGAGAGATTCGGTGAGCAAATGAAGACACTTTGAAGTCATATTGCATGGTACCCATTCCACGGGTCTCAACTCTCCAGGTTTAAGGTATTCTTCCTTCAGCTAAAACATGCATGTGGAACCCAGAGTATGATCAACCGTGTGATCGGGAGACGTGTTCCAATATGTGTCAGTTTTCGTCCCCTGGTACTCGGGTGCAACATTCCAGACGCTTTACTAACACTCTCCCGACTTGGAGAGTCAGTGCCTTTAACCTCCTGTTTGGCCCAGTTTGCAATTTCTGCGGAAGATGAACAGGAATAGGGAGAACCAATGAGAGACTAGCTGGAGGTGTCTGGACGGGCAAATTTAACTCTCATTTCCCACCAGGAAGAGGAATTAACCAAAGGCTCAGCGTGCCGTGCCGGAACCAGATTAGGGCCTGAAGCCATCCTGCGGTGTTGCGGCCAGCTCACGAGAAAGCGAGTTGAAGAAAGGAGCTCAGGGGCACTGTAATTCACAAACCTGCAGAGTTATAAATGACAGCTATCGTCCAAAAATATACTGAAGTAAGGCTGCCAAGAGGACTTGAAAGCGGGGCAGAATTGCAGGAAACCGATTTCAGGAGGTAGACTGGAATTGCATTGAAAGCATAGGAAAAGAGGCAGAACGTCCACAATGATGCACTTGGCCAAAAAGGGCGTATGCGTTTTTTCCTGAATATATTCAGGAAAAAACGCATACGCCCTTTTTGGCCAACCAAGCAAGCTTGCAAAGGAAATCTGCACTACAATGAAGTCTCACTTCCCCCCGGTCAAAAGGGCCATCTGAAAAAAGTGTAAAATCCAGAAAGGCAGGACAGGCCATGGAGAACTGGGAGCCTTGTTATGCTGATGGGCGGGATGTAAATTGCCAACAGCCACTCGGGAGAAGTGTATGGTGTTTCCTGAAACATCTAAAAAACAAAGCAACAGAGCCTAGGGCACTTCCACTTATGGTCCTATAGCTTAGGGAAATTAAAATCAAAAGACACAGCCACCCCAAAGGTTGGGACGGCTCTGTTTACAAGAACCTGGTTTACGGTACAAGTTCAATATCGCAGAAAGTGAAAAATGGATAAAGAAGTTGTGGTACTTACGTACAATGCAATATCACTCAGCAATGAAATCTATGTCATCAGGCCCGTAGCAGCATAATGAGTGGATTCAGGTACGATGATTCTAACTGAAATAAGTCACACAGAAAAAGAAACATCATAAGATATCACTAATACACGGAATGTAAACTTGGCTACACAGGAACTGAATTACAAAACAGAACAGGGTCTCAAATTTAGAAAACCAACTTATGCTTGCTTAAGGGGAAAGGTGAGTTTGGGTAATGCATAAAACCAGAGATTGAAATGAGCACAGATAAAGTTCCTTAAGCCAAATATGGAATAGACAAGAGCTACTCCTTGCTCAACGAAATGGACTCAACACCCCATATTAAATGCCTAAGAGTGTACCTGACTAGGAAGTATCTTAAAACCTATGGATTGCTATGTCTCTGAAAGAGAATCAAGTGTGTGTACAGGGGCATAAACGCAGCAGTGATAGGATTGGAGAGGTTCGGTGAGCAAATGAAGACCCTTTGAAGTCATATTGCATGGTACCCATTCCACGGGTCTCAACTCTCCAGGTTTAAGGGATTCTTCCTTCAGCTAAAACATGCATGTGGAACCCAGAGTATGATCAACCGTGTGATCGGGAGACGTGTTCCAATATGTCTCAGTTTTCGTCCCCTGGTACTCGGTGCAACATTCCAGACGCTTTACTAACACTCTCCCGACTTGGAGAGTCAGTGCCTTTAACCTCCTGTTTGGCCCAGTTTGCAATTTCTGCGGAAGATGAACAGGAATAGGGAGAACCAATGAGAGACTAGCTGGAGGTGTCTGGACGGGCAAATTTAACTCTCATTTCCCACCAGGAAGAGGAATTAACCAAAGGCTCAGCGTGCCGTGCCGGAACCAGATTAGGGCCTGAAGCCATCCTGCGGTGTTGCGGCCAGCTCACGAGAAAGCGAGTTGAAGAAAGGAGCTCAGGGGCACTGTAATTCACAAACCTGCAGAGTTATAAATGACAGCTATCGTCCAAAAATATACTGAAGTAAGGCTGCCAAGAGGACCTGAAAGAGGGGCAGAATTGCAGGAAACCGATTTCAGGAGGTAGACTGGAATTGCATTGAAAGCATAGGAAAAGAGGCAGAACGTCCACAATGATGCACTTGGCCAAAAAGGGCGTATGCGTTTTTTCCTGAATATATTCAGGAAAAAACGCATACGCCCTTTTTGGCCAACCAAGCAAGCTTGCAAATGAAATCTGCACTACAATGAAGTCTCACTTCCCCCCGGTCAAAAGGGCCATCTGAAAAATGTGTAAAATCCAGAAAGGCAGGACAGGCCATGGAGAACTGGGAGCCTTGTTATGCTGATGGGCGGGATGTAAATTGCCAACAGCCACTCGGGAGAAGTGTATGGTGTTTCCTGAAACATCTAAAAAACAAAGCAACAGAGCCTAGGGCACTTCCACTTATGGTCCTATAGCTTAGGGAAATTAAAATCAAAAGACACAGCCACCCCAAAGGTTGGGACGGCTCTGTTTACAAGAACCTGGTTTACGGTACAAGTTCAATATCGCAGAAAGTGAAAAATGGATAAAGAAGTTGTGGTACTTACGTACAATGCAGTATCACTCAGCAATGAAATCTATGTCATCAGGCCCGTAGCAGCATATTGAGTGGATTCAGGTATGATGATTCTAACTGAAATAAGTCACACAGGAAAAGAAACATCATAAGATATCACTAATACACGGAATGTAACCTTGGCTACACAGGAACTGAATTACAAAACAGAACAGGGTCTCAAATTTAGAAAACCAACTTATGCTTGCTTAAGGGGAAAGGTGAGTTGGGGTGCTGCATAAAACCAGAGATTGAAATGAGCACAGATAAAGTTCCTTAAGCCAAATATGGAATAGACAAGAGCTACTCCTTGCTCAACGAAATGGATTCAACACCACATATTAAACACCTAAGAATAAACCTGACTAGGAAATATCTTAAAACCTATGGATTGCTATGTCTCCGAAAGAGAATCAAGCGTGTGTACAGGGGCATAAACGCAGCAGTGATAGGACTGGAGAGGTTCGGTGAGCAAATGAAGACCCTTTGAAGTCATATTGCATGGTACCCATTCCACGGGTCTCAACTCTACAGGTTTAAGGTATTCTTCCTTCAGCTAAAACATGCATGTGGAACCCAGAGTATGATCAACCGTGTGATCGGGAGACGTGTTCCAATATGTGTCAGTTTTCGTCCCCTGGTACTCGGGTGCAACATTCCAGACGCTTTACTAACACTCTCCCGACTTGGAGAGTCAGTGCCTTTAACCTCCTGTTTGGCCCAGTTTGCAATTTCTGCGGAAGATGAACAGGAATAGGGAGAACCAATGAGAGACTAGCTGGAGGTGTCTGGACGGGCAAATTTAACTCTCATTTCCCACCAGGAAGAGGAATTAACCAAAGGCTCAGCGTGCCGTGCCGGAACCAGATTAGGGCCTGAAGCCATCCTGCGGTGTTGCGGCCAGCTCACGAGAAAGCGAGTTGAAGAAAGGAGCTCAGGGGCACTGTAATTCACAAACCTGCAGAGTTATAAATGACAGCTATCGTCCAAAAATATACTGAAGTAAGGCTGCCAAGAGGACTTGAAAGCGGGGCAGAATTGCAGGAAACCGATTTCAGGAGGTAGACTGGAATTGCATTGAAAGCATAGGAAAAGAGGCAGAACGTCCACAATGATGCACTTGGCCAAAAAGGGCGTATGCGTTTTTTCCTGAATATATTCAGGAAAAAACGCATACGCCCTTTTTGGCCAACCAAGCAAGCTTGCAAATGAAATCTGCACTACAATGAAGTCTCACTTCCCCCCGGTCAAAAGGGCCATCTGAAAAATGTGTAAAATCCAGAAAGGCAGGACAGGCCATGGAGAACTGGGAGCCTTGTTATGCTGATGGGCGGGATGTAAATTGCCAACAGCCACTCGGGAGAAGTGTATGGTGTTTCCTGAAACATCTAAAAAACAAAGCAACAGAGCCTAGGGCACTTCCACTTATGGTCCTATAGCTTAGGGAAATTAAAATCAAAAGACACAGCCACCCCAAAGGTTGGGACGGCTCTGTTTACAAGAACCTGGTTTACGGTACAAGTTCAATATCGCAGAAAGTGAAAAATGGATAAAGAAGTTGTGGTACTTACGTACAATGCAATATCACTCAGCAATGAAATCTATGTCATCAGGCCCGTAGCAGCATAATGAGTGGATTCAGGTACGATGATTCTAACTGAAATAAGTCACACAGAAAAAGAAACATCATAAGATATCACTAATACACGGAATGTAAACTTGGCTACACAGGAACTGAATTCCAAAACAGAACAGGGTCTCAAATTTAGAAAACCAACTTATGCTTGCTTAAGGGGAAAGGTGAGTTGGGGTAATGCATAAAACCAGAGATTGAAATGAGCACAGATAAAGTTCCTTAAGCCAAATATGGAATAGACAAGAGCTACTCCTTGCTCAACGAAATGGACTCAACACCCCATATTAAATGCCTAAGAGTGTACCTGACTAGGAAGTATCTTAAAACCTATGGATTGCTATGTCTCTGAAAGAGAATCAAGTGTGTGTACAGGGGCATAAACGCAGCAGTGATAGGATTGGAGAGGTTCGGTGAGCAAATGAAGACCCTTTGAAGTCATATTGCATGGTACCCATTCCACGGGTCTCAACTCTCCAGGTTTAAGGGATTCTTCCTTCAGCTAAAACATGCATGTGGAACCCAGAGTATGATCAACCGTGTGATCGGGAGACGTGTTCCAATATGTCTCAGTTTTCGTCCCCTGGTACTCGGGTGCAACATTCCAGACGCTTTACTAACACTCTCCCGACTTGGAGAGTCAGTGCCTTTAACCTCCTGTTTGGCCCAGTTTGCAATTTCTGCGGAAGATGAACAGGAATAGGGAGAACCAATGAGAGACTAGCTGGAGGTGTCTGGACGGGCAAATTTAACTCTCATTTCCCACCAGGAAGAGGAATTAACCAAAGGCTCAGCGTGCCGTGCCGGAACCAGATTAGGGCCTGAAGCCATCCTGCGGTGTTGCGGCCAGCTCACGAGATAGCGAGTTGAAGAAAGGAGCTCAGGGGCACTGTAATTCACAAACCTGCAGAGTTATAAATGACAGCTATCGTCCACAAATATACTGAAGTAAGGCTGCCAAGAGGACTTGAAAGCGGGGCAGAATTGCAGGAAACCGATTTCAGGAGGTAGACTGGAATTGCATTGAAAGCATAGGAAAAGAGGCAGAACGTCCACAATGATGCACTTGGCCAAAAAGGGCGTATGCGTTTTTTCCTGAATATATTCAGGAAAAAACGCATACGCCCTTTTTGGCCAACCAAGCAAGCTTGCAAAGGAAATCTGCACTACAATGAAGTCTCACTTCCCCCCGGTCAAAAGGGCCATCTGAAAAAAGTGTAAAATCCAGAAAGGCAGGACAGGCCATGGAGAACTGGGAGCCTTGTTATGCTGATGGGCGGGATGTCAATTGCCAACAGCCACTCGGGAGAAGTGTATGGTGTTTCCTGAAACATCTAAAAAACAAAGCAACAGAGCCTAGGGCACTTCCACTTATGGTCCTATAGCTTAGGGAAATTAAAATCAAAAAGACACAGCCACCCCAAAAGTTGGGACGGCTCTGTTTACAAGAACCTGGTTTATGGTACAAGTTCAATATCGCAGAAAGTGAAAAATGGATAAAGAAGTTGTGGTACTTACGTACAATGCAGTATCACTCAGCAATGAAATCTATGTCATCAGACCCGTAGCAGCATAATGAGTGGATTCAGGTATGATGATTCTAACTGAAATAAGTCACACAGGAAAAGAAACATCATAAGATATCACTAATACACGGAATGTAACCTTGGCTACACAGGAACTGAATTCCAAAACAGAACAGGGTCTCAAATTTAGAAAACCAACTTATGCTTGCTTAAGGGGAAAGGTGAGTTGGGGTGCTGCATAAAACCAGAGATTGAAATGAGCACAGATAAAGTTCCTTAAGCCAAATATGGAATAGACAAGAGCTACTCCTTGCTCAACGAAATGGACTCAACACCCCATATTAAATGCCTAAGAGTGTACCTGACTAGGAAGTATCTTAAAACCTATGGATTGCTATGTCTCTGAAAGAGAATCAAGTGTGTGTACAGGGGCATAAACGCAGCAGTGATAGGATTGGAGAGGTTCGGTGAGCAAATGAAGACCCTTTGAAGTCATATTGCATGGTACCCATTCCACGGGTCTCAACTCTCCAGGTTTAAGGGATTCTTCCTTCAGCTAAAACATGCATGTGGAACCCAGAGTATGATCAACCGTGTGATCGGGAGACGTGTTCCAATATGTCTCAGTTTTCGTCCCCTGGTACTCGGGTGCAACATTCCAGACGCTTTACTAACACTCTCCCGACTTGGAGAGTCAGTGCCTTTAACCTCCTGTTTGGCCCAGTTTGCAATTTCTGCGGAAGATGAACAGGAATAGGGAGAACCAATGAGAGACTAGCTGGAGGTGTCTGGACGGGCAAATTTAACTCTCATTTCCCACCAGGAAGAGGAATTAACCAAAGGCTCAGCGTGCCGTGCCGGAACCAGATTAGGGCCTGAAGCCATCCTGCGGTGTTGCGGCCAGCTCACGAGAAAGCGAGTTGAAGAAAGGAGCTCAGGGGCACTGTAATTCACAAACCTGCAGAGTTATAAATGACAGCTATCGTCCACAAATATACTGAAGTAAGGCTGCCAAGAGGACTTGAAAGCGGGGCAGAATTGCAGGAAACCGATTTCAGGAGGTAGACTGGAATTGCATTGAAAGCATAGGAAAAGAGGCAGAACGTCCACAATGATGCACTTGGCCAAAAAGGGCGTATGCGTTTTTTCCTGAATATATTCAGGAAAAAACGCATACGCCCTTTTTGGCCAACCAAGCAAGCTTGCAAAGGAAATCTGCACTACAATGAAGTCTCACTTCCCCCCGCTCAAAAGGGCCATCTGAAAAAAGTGTAAAATCCAGAAAGGCAGGACAGGCCATGGAGAACAGGGAGCCTTGTTATGCTGATGGGCGGGATGTAAATTGCCAACAGCCACTCGGGAGAAGTGTATGGTGTTTCCTGAAACATCTAAAAAACAAAGCAACAGAGCCTAGGGCACTTCCACTTATGGTCCTATAGCTTAGGGAAATTAAAATCAAAAAGACACAGCCACCCCAAAGGTTGGGACGGCTCTGTTTACAAGAACCTGGTTTACGGTACAAGTTCAATATCGCAGAAAGTGAAAAATGGATAAAGAAGTTGTGGTACTTACGTACAATGCAGTATCACTCAGCAATGAAATCTATGTCATCAGGCCCGTAGCAGCATAATGAGTGGATTCAGGTATGATGATTCTAACTGAAATAAGTCACACAGGAAAAGAAACATCATAAGATATCACTAATACACGGAATGTAACCTTGGCTACACAGGAACTGAATTCCAAAACAGAACAGGGTCTCAAATTTAGAAACCCAACTTATGCTTGCTTAAGGGGAAAGGTGAGTTGGGGTGCTGCATAAAACCAGAGATTGAAATGAGCACAGATAAAGTTCCTTAAGCCAAATATGGAATAGACAAGAGCTACTCCTTGCTCAACGAAATGGACTCAACACCCCATATTAAATGCCTAAGAGTGTACCTGACTAGGAAGTATCTTAAAACCTATGGATTGCTATGTCTCTGAAAGAGAATCAAGTGTGTGTACAGGGGCATAAACGCAGCAGTGATAGGATTGGAGAGGTTCGGTGAGCAAATGAAGACCCTTTGAAGTCATATTGCATGGTACCCATTCCACGGGTCTCAACTCTCCAGGTTTAAGGGATTCTTCCTTCAGCTAAAACATGCATGTGGAACCCAGAGTATGATCAACCGTGTGATCGGGAGACGTGTTCCAATATGTGTCAGTTTTCGTCCCCTGGTACTCGGGTGCAACATTCCAGACGCTTTACTAACACTCTCCCGACTTGGAGAGTCAGTGCCTTTAACCTCCTGTTTGGCCCAGTTTGCAATTTCTGCGGAAGATGAACAGGAATAGGGAGAACCAATGAGAGACTAGCTGGAGGTGTCTGGACGGGCAAATTTAACTCTCATTTCCCACCAGGAAGAGGAATTAACCAAAGGCTCAGCGTGCCGTGCCGGAACCAGATTAGGGCCTGAAGCCATCCTGCGGTGTTGCGGCCAGCTCACGAGAAAGCGAGTTGAAGAAAGGAGCTCAGGGGCACTGTAATTCACAAACCTGCAGAGTTATAAATGACAGCTATCGTCCAAAAATATACTGAAGTAAGGCTGCCAAGAGGACTTGAAAGCGGGTCAGAATTGCAGGAAACCGATTTCAGGAGGTAGACTGGAATTGCATTTAAAGCATAGGAAAAGAGGCAGAACGTCCACAATGATGCACTTGGCCAAAAAGGGCGTATGCGTTTTTTCCTGAATATATTCAGGAAAAAACGCATACGCCCTTTTTGGCCAACCAAGCAAGCTTGCAAAGGAAATCTGCACTACAATGAAGTCTCACTTCCCCCCGCTCAAAAGGGCCATCTGAAAAAAGTGTAAAATCCAGAAAGGCAGGACAGGCCATGGAGAACTGGGAGCCTTGTTATGCTGATGGGCGGGATGTAAATTGCCAACAGCCACTCGGGAGAAGTGTATGGTGTTTCCTGAAACATCTAAAAAACAAAGCAACAGAGCCTAGGGCACTTCCACTTATGGTCCTATAGCTTAGGGAAATTAAAATCAAAAAGACACAGCCACCCCAAAGGTTGGGACGGCTCTGTTTACAAGAACCTGGTTTACGGTACAAGTTCAATATCGCAGAAAGTGAAAAATGGATAAAGAAGTTGTGGTACTTACGTACAATGCAGTATCACTCAGCAATGAAATCTATGTCATCAGGCCCGTAGCAGCATAATGAGTGGATTCAGGTATGATGATTCTAACTGAAATAAGTCACACAGGAAAAGAAACATCATAAGATATCACTAATACACGGAATGTAACCTTGGCTACACAGGAACTGAATTCCAAAACAGAACAGGGTCTCAAATTTAGAAACCCAACTTATGCTTGCTTAAGGGGAAAGGTGAGTTGGGGTGCTGCATAAAACCAGAGATTGAAATGAGCACAGATAAAGTTCCTTAAGCCAAATATGGAATAGACAAGAGCTACTCCTTGCTCAACGAAATGGACTCAACACCCCATATTAAATGCCTAAGAGTGTACCTGACTAGGAAGTATCTTAAAACCTATGGATTGCTATGTCTCTGAAAGAGAATCAAGTGTGTGTACAGGGGCATAAACGCAGCAGTGATAGGATTGGAGAGGTTCGGTGAGCAAATGAAGACCCTTTGAAGTCATATTGCATGGTACCCATTCCACGGGTCTCAACTCTCCAGGTTTAAGGTATTCTTCCTTCAGCTAAAACATGCATGTGGAACCCAGAGTATGATCAACCGTGTGATCGGGAGACGTGTTCCAATATGTGTCAGTTTTCGTCCCCTGGTACTCGGGTGCAACATTCCAGACGCTTTACTAACACTCTCCCGACTTGGAGAGTCAGTGCCTTTAACCTCCTGTTTGGCCCAGTTTGCAATTTCTGCGGAAGATGAACAGGAATAGGGAGAACCAATGACAGACTAGCTGGAGGTGTCTGGTCGGGCAAATTTAACTCTCATTTCCCACCAGGAAGAGGAGTTAACCAAAGGCTCAGCGTGCCGTGCCGGAACCAGATTAGGGCCTGAAGCCATCCTGCGGTGTTGCGGCCAGCTCACGAGAAAGCGAGTTGAAGAAAGGAGCTCAGGGGCACTGTAATTCACAAACCTGCAGAGTTATAAATGACAGCTATCGTCCAAAAATATACTGAAGTAAGGCTGCCAAGAGGACTTGAAAGCGGGGCAGAATTGCAGGAAACCGATTTCAGGAGGTAGACTGGAATTGCATTGAAAGCATAGGAAAAGAGGCAGAACGTCCACAATGATGCACTTGGCCAAAAAGGGCGTATGCGTTTTTTCCTGAATATATTCAGGAAAAAACGCATACGCCCTTTTTGGCCAACCAAGCAAGCTTGCAAAGGAAATCTGCACTACAATGAAGTCTCACTTCCCCCCGGTCAAAAGGGCCATCTGAAAAAAGTGTAAAATCCAGAAAGGCAGGACAGGCCATGGAGAACTGGGAGCCTTGTTATGCTGATGGGCGGGATGTAAATTGCCAACAGCCACTCGGGAGAAGTGTATGGTGTTTCCTGAAACATCTAAAAAACAAAGCAACAGAGCCTAGGGCACTTCCACTTATGGTCCTATAGCTTAGGGAAATTAAAATCAAAAAGACACAGCCACCCCAAAGGTTGGGACGGCTCTGTTTACAAGAACCTGGTTTACGGTACAAGTTCAATATCGCAGAAAGTGAAAAATGGATAAAGAAGTTGTGGTACTTACGTGCAATGCAGTATCACTCAGCAATGAAATCTATGTCATCAGGCCCATAGCAGCATAATGAGTGGATTCAGGTATGATGATTCTAACTGAAATAAGTCACACAGGAAAAGAAACATCATAAGATATCACTAATACACGGAATGTAAACTTGGCTACACAGGAACTGAATTCCAAAACAGAACAGGGTCTCAAATTTAGAAACCCAACTTATGCTTGCTTAAGGGGAAAGGTGAGTTGGGGTGCTGCATAAAACCAGAGATTGAAATGAGCACAGATAAAGTTCCTTAAGCCAAATATGGAATAGACAAGAGCTACTCCTTGCTCAACGAAATGGACTCAACACCCCATATTAAATGCCTAAGAGTGTACCTGACTAGGAAGTATCTTAAAACCTATGGATTGCTATGTCTCTGAAAGAGAATCAAGTGTGTGTACAGGGGCATAAACGCAGCAGTGATAGGATTGGAGAGGTTCGGTGAGCAAATGAAGACCCTTTGAAGTCATATTGCATGGTACCCATTCCACGGGTCTCAACTCTCCAGGTTTAAGGGATTCTTCCTTCAGCTAAAACATGCATGTGGAACCCAGAGTATGATCAACCGTGTGATCGGGAGACGTGTTCCAATATGTGTCAGTTTTCGTCCCCTGGTACTCGGGTGCAACATTCCAGACGCTTTACTAACACTCTCCCGACTTGGAGAGTCAGTGCCTTTAACCTCCTGTTTGGCCCAGTTTGCAATTTCTGCGGAAGATGAACAGGAATAGGGAGAACCAATGACAGACTAGCTGGAGGTGTCTGGTCGGGCAAATTTAACTCTCATTTCCCACCAGGAAGAGGAGTTAACCAAAGGCTCAGCGTGCCGTGCCGGAACCAGATTAGGGCCTGAAGCCATCCTGCGGTGTTGCGGCCAGCTCACGAGAAAGCGAGTTGAAGAAAGGAGCTCAGGGGCACTGTAATTCACAAACCTGCAGAGTTATAAATGACAGCTATCGTCCAAAAATATACTGAAGTAAGGCTGCCAAGAGGACTTGAAAGCGGGGCAGAATTGCAGGAAACCGATTTCAGGAGGTAGACTGGAATTGCATTGAAAGCATAGGAAAAGAGGCAGAACGTCCACAATGATGCACTTGGCCAAAAAGGGCGTATGCGTTTTTTCCTGAATATATTCAGGAAAAAACGCATACGCCCGTTTTGGCCAACCAAGCAAGCTTGCAAAGGAAATCTGCACTACAATGAAGTCTCACTTCCCCCCGGTCAAAAGGGCCATCTGAAAAAAGTGTAAAATCCAGAAAGGCAGGACAGGCCATGGAGAACTGGGAGCCTTGTTATGCTGATGGGCGGGATGTAAATTGCCAACAGCCACTCGGGAGAAGTGTATGGTGTTTCCTGAAACATCTAAAAAACAAAGCAACAGAGCCTAGGGCACTTCCACTTATGGTCCTATAGCTTAGGGAAATTAAAATCAAAAAGACACAGCCACCCCAAAGGTTGGGACGGCTCTGTTTACAAGAACCTGGTTTACGGTACAAGTTCAATATCGCAGAAAGTGAAAAATGGATAAAGAAGTTGTGGTACTTACGTACAATGCAGTATCACTCAGCAATGAAATCTATGTCATCAGGCCCGTAGCAGCATAATGAGTGGATTCAGGTATGATGATTCTAACTGAAATAAGTCACACAGGAAAAGAAACATCATAAGATATCACTAATACACGGAATGTAACCTTGGCTACACAGGAACTGAATTCCAAAACAGAACAGGGTCTCAAATTTAGAAACCCAACTTATGCTTGCTTAAGGGGAAAGGTGAGTTGGGGTGCTGCATAAAACCAGAGATTGAAATGAGCACAGATAAAGTTCCTTAAGCCAAATATGGAATAGACAAGAGCTACTCCTTGCTCAACGAAATGGACTCAACACCCCATATTAAATGCCTAAGAGTGTACCTGACTAGGAAGTATCTTAAAACCTATGGTTTGCTATGTCTCTGAAAGAGAATCAAGGGTGTGTACAGGGGCATAAACGCAGCAGTGATAGGATTGGAGAGGTTCGGTGAGCAAATGAAGACCCTTTGAAGTCATATTGCATGGTACCCATTCCACGGGTCTCAACTCTCCAGGTTTAAGGGATTCTTCCTTCAGCTAAAACATGCATGTGGAACCCAGAGTATGATCAACCGTGTGATCGGGAGACGTGTTCCAATATGTGTCAGTTTTCGTCCCCTGGTACTCGGGTGCAACATTCCAGACGCTTTACTAACACTCTCCCGACTTGGAGAGTCAGTGCCTTTAACCTCCTGTTTGGCCCAGTTTGCAATTTCTGCGGAAGATGAACAGGAATAGGGAGAACCAATGACAGACTAGCTGGAGGTGTCTGGACGGGCAAATTTAACTCTCATTTCCCACCAGGAAGAGGAATTAACCAAAGGCTCAGCGTGCCGTGCCGGAACCAGATTAGGGCCTGAAGCCATCCTGCGGTGTTGCGGCCAGCTCACGAGAAAGCGAGTTGAAGAAAGGAGCTCAGGGGCACTGTAATTCACAAACCTGCAGAGTTATAAATGACAGCTATCGTCCAAAAATATACTGAAGTAAGGCTGCCAAGAGGACTTGAAAGCGGGGCAGAATTGCAGGAAACCGATTTCAGGAGGTAGACTGGAATTGCATTGAAAGCATAGGAAAAGAGGCAGAACGTCCACAATGATGCACTTGGCCAAAAAGGGCGTATGCGTTTTTTCCTGAATATATTCAGGAAAAAACGCATACGCCCTTTTTGGCCAACCAAGCAAGCTTGCAAAGGAAATCTGCACTACAATGAAGTCTCACTTCCCCCCGGTCAAAAGGGCCATCTGAAAAAAGTGTAAAATCCAGAAAGGCAGGACAGGCCATGGAGAACTGGGAGCCTTGTTATGCTGATGGGCGGGATGTAAATTGCCAACAGCCACTCGGGAGAAGTGTATGGTGTTTCCTGAAACATCTAAAAAACAAAGCAACAGAGCCTAGGGCACTTCCACTTATGGTCCTATAGCTTAGGGAAATTAAAATCAAAAAGACACAGCCACCCCAAAGGTTGGGACGGCTCTGTTTACAAGAACCTGGTTTACGGTACAAGTTCAATATCGCAGAAAGTGAAAAATGGATAAAGAAGTTGTGGTACTTACGTACAATGCAGTATCACTCAGCAATGAAATCTATGTCATCAGGCCCGTAGCAGCATAATGAGTGGATTCAGGTATGATGATTCTAACTGAAATAAGTCACACAGGAAAAGAAACATCATAAGATATCACTAATACACGGAATGTAACCTTGGCTACACAGGAACTGAATTACAAAACAGAACAGGGTCTCAAATTTAGAAAACCAACTTATGCTTGCTTAAGGGGAAAGGTGAGTTGGGGTGCTGCATAAAACCAGAGATTGAAATGAGCACAGATAAAGTTCCTTAAGCCAAATATGGAATAGACAAGAGCTACTCCTTGCTCAACGAAATGGACTCAACACCCCATATTAAATGCCTAAGAGTGTACCTGACTAGGAAGTATCTTAAAACCTATGGATTGCTATGTCTCTGAAAGAGAATCAAGTGTGTGTACAGGGGCATAAACGCAGCAGTGATAGGATTGGAGAGGTTCGGTGAGCAAATGAAGACCCTTTGAAGTCATATTGCATGGTACCCATTCCACGGGTCTCAACTCTCCAGGTTTAAGGGATTCTTCCTTCAGCTAAAACATGCATGTGGAACCCAGAGTATGATCAACCGTGTGATCGGGAGACGTGTTCCAATATGTGTCAGTTTTCGTCCCCTGGTACTCGGGTGCAACATTCCAGACGCTTTACTAACACTCTCCCGACTTGGAGAGTCAGTGCCTTTAACCTCCTGTTTGGCCCAGTTTGCAATTTCTGCGGAAGATGAACAGGAATAGGGAGAACCAATGAGAGACTAGCTGGAGGTGTCTGGACGGGCAAATTTAACTCTCATTTCCCACTAGGAAGAGGAGTTAACCAAAGGCTCAGCGTGCCGTGCCAGAACCAGATTAGGGCCTGAAGCCATCCTGCGGTGTTGCGGCCAGCTCACGAGAAAGCGAGTTGAAGAAAGGAGCTCAGGGGCACTGTAATTCACAAACCTGCAGAGTTATAAATGACAGCTATCGTCCAAAAATATACTGAAGTAAGGCTGCCAAGAGGACTTGAAAGCGGGTCAGAATTGCAGGAAACCGATTTCAGGAGGTAGACTGGAATTGCATTGAAAGCATAGGAAAAGAGGCAGAACGTCCACAATGATGCACTTGGCCAAAAAGGGCGTATGCGTTTTTTCCTGAATATATTCAGGAAAAAACGCATACGCCCTTTTTGGCCAACCAAGCAAGCTTGCAAAGGAAATCTGCACTACAATGAAGTCTCACTTCCCCCCGGTCAAAAGGGCCATCTGAAAAAAGTGTAAAATCCAGAAAGGCAGGACAGGCCATGGAGAACTGGGAGCCTTGTTATGCTGATGGGCGGGATGTAAATTGCCAACAGCCACTCGGGAGAAGTGTATGGTGTTTCCTGAAACATCTAAAAAACAAAGCAACAGAGCCTAGGGCACTTCCACTTATGGTCCTATAGCTTAGGGAAATTAAAATCAAAAAGACACAGCCACCCCAAAGGTTGGGACGGCTCTGTTTACAAGAACCTGGTTTACGGTACAAGTTCAATATCGCAGAAAGTGAAAAATGGATAAAGAAGTTGTGGTACTTACGTACAATGCAGTATCACTCAGCAATGAAATCTATGTCATCAGGCCCGTAGCAGCATAATGAGTGGATTCAGGTATGATGATTCTAACTGAAATAAGTCACACAGGAAAAGAAACATCATAAGATATCACTAATACACGGAATGTAACCTTGGCTACACAGGAACTGAATTCCAAAACAGAACAGGGTCTCAAATTTAGAAACCCAACTTATGCTTGCTTAAGGGGAAAGGTGAGTTGGGGTGCTGCATAAAACCAGAGATTGAAATGAGCACAGATAAAGTTCCTTAAGCCAAATATGGAATAGACAAGAGCTACTCCTTGCTCAACGAAATGGACTCAACACCCCATATTAAATGCCTAAGAGTGTACCTGACTAGGAAGTATCTTAAAACCTATGGATTGCTATGTCTCTGAAAGAGAATCAAGTGTGTGTACAGGGGCATAAACGCAGCAGTGATAGGATTGGAGAGGTTCGGTGAGCAAATGAAGACCCTTTGAAGTCATATTGCATGGTACCCATTCCACGGGTCTCAACTCTCCAGGTTTAAGGGATTCTTCCTTCAGCTAAAACATGCATGTGGAACCCAGAGTATGATCAACCGTGTGATCGGGAGACGTGTTCCAATATGTGTCAGTTTTCGTCCCCTGGTACTCGGGTGCAACATTCCAGACGCTTTACTAACACTCTCCCGACTTGGAGAGTCAGTGCCTTTAACCTCCTGTTTGGCCCAGTTTGCAATTTCTGCGGAAGATGAACAGGAATAGGGAGAACCAATGAGAGACTAGCTGGAGGTGTCTGGACGGGCAAATTTAACTCTCATTTCCCACCAGGAAGAGGAATTAACCAAAGGCTCAGCGTGCCGTGCCGGAACCAGATTAGGGCCTGAAGCCATCCTGCAGTGTTGCGGCCAGCTCACGAGAAAGCGAGTTGAAGAAAGGAGCTCAGGGGCACTGTAATTCACAAACCTGCAGAGTTATAAATGACAGCTATCGTCCAAAAATATACTGAAGTAAGGCTGCCAAGAGGACTTGAAAGCGGGGCAGAATTGCAGGAAACCGATTTCAGGAGGTAGACTGGAATTGCATTGAAAGCATAGGAAAAGAGGCAGAACGTCCACAATGATGCACTTGGCCAAAAAGGGCGTATGCGTTTTTTCCTGAATATATTCAGGAAAAAACGCATACGCCCTTTTTGGCCAACCAAGCAAGCTTGCAAAGGAAATCTGCACTACAATGAAGTCTCACTTCCCCCCGGTCAAAAGGGCCATCTGAAAAAAGTGTAAAATCCAGAAAGGCAGGACAGGCCATGGAGAACTGGGAGCCTTGTTATGCTGATGGGCGGGATGTAAATTGCCAACAGCCACTCGGGAGAAGTGTATGGTGTTTCCTGAAACATCTAAAAAACAAAGCAACAGAGCCTAGGGCACTTCCACTTATGGTCCTATAGCTTAGGGAAATTAAAATCAAAAAGACACAGCCACCCCAAAGGTTGGGACGGCTCTGTTTACAAGAACCTGGTTTACGGTACAAGTTCAATATCGCAGAAAGTGAAAAATGGATAAAGAAGTTGTGGTACTTACGTACAATGCAGTATCACTCAGCAATGAAATCTATGTCATCAGGCCCATAGCAGCATAATGAGTGGATTCAGGTATGATGATTCTAACTGAAATAAGTCACACAGGAAAAGAAACATCATAAGATATCACTAATACACGGAATGTAACCTTGGCTACACAGGAACTGAATTCCAAAACAGAACAGGGTCTCAAATTTAGAAACCCAACTTATGCTTGCTTAAGGGGAAAGGTGAGTTGGGGTGCTGCATAAAACCAGAGATTGAAATGAGCACAGATAAAGTTCCTTAAGCCAAATATGGAATAGACAAGAGCTACTCCTTGCTCAACGAAATGGACTCAACACCCCATATTAAATGCCTAAGAGTGTACCTGACTAGGAAGTATCTTAAAACCTATGGATTGCTATGTCTCTGAAAGAGAATCAAGTGTGTGTACAGGGGCATAAACGCAGCAGTGATAGGATTGGAGAGGTTCGGTGAGCAAATGAAGACCCTTTGAAGTCATATTGCATGGTACCCATTCCACGGGTCTCAACTCTCCAGGTTTAAGGGATTCTTCCTTCAGCTAAAACATGCATGTGGAACCCAGAGTATGATCAACCGTGTGATCGGGAGACGTGTTCCAATATGTGTCAGTTTTCGTCCCCTGGTACTCGGGTGCAACATTCCAGACGCTTTACTAACACTCTCCCGACTTGGAGAGTCAGTGCCTTTAACCTCCTGTTTGGCCCAGTTTGCAATTTCTGCGGAAGATGAACAGGAATAGGGAGAACCAATGAGAGACTAGCTGGAGGTGTCTGGACGGGCAAATTTAACTCTCATTTCCCACCAGGAAGAGGAATTAACCAAAGGCTCAGCGTGCCGTGCCGGAACCAGATTAGGGCCTGAAGCCATCCTGCAGTGTTGCGGCCAGCTCACGAGAAAGCGAGTTGAAGAAAGGAGCTCAGGGGCACTGTAATTCACAAACCTGCAGAGTTATAAATGACAGCTATCGTCCAAAAATATACTGAAGTAAGGCTGCCAAGAGGACTTGAAAGCGGGGCAGAATTGCAGGAAACCGATTTCAGGAGGTAGACTGGAATTGCATTGAAAGCATAGGAAAAGAGGCAGAACGTCCACAATGATGCACTTGGCCAAAAAGGGCGTATGCGTTTTTTCCTGAATATATTCAGGAAAAAACGCATACGCCCTTTTTGGCCAACCAAGCAAGCTTGCAAAGGAAATCTGCACTACAATGAAGTCTCACTTCCCCCCGGTCAAAAGGGCCATCTGAAAAAAGTGTAAAATCCAGAAAGGCAGGACAGGCCATGGAGAACTGGGAGCCTTGTTATGCTGATGGGCGGGATGTAAATTGCCAACAGCCACTCGGGAGAAGTGTATGGTGTTTCCTGAAACATCTAAAAAACAAAGCAACAGAGCCTAGGGCACTTCCACTTATGGTCCTATAGCTTAGGGAAATTAAAATCAAAAAGACACAGCCACCCCAAAGGTTGGGACGGCTCTGTTTACAAGAACCTGGTTTACGGTACAAGTTCAATATCGCAGAAAGTGAAAAATGGATAAAGAAGTTGTGGTACTTACGTACAATGCAGTATCACTCAGCAATGAAATCTATGTCATCAGGCCCGTAGCAGCATAATGAGTGGATTCAGGTATGATGATTCTAACTGAAATAAGTCACACAGGAAAAGAAACATCATAAGATATCACTAATACACGGAATGTAACCTTGGCTACACAGGAACTGAATTCCAAAACAGAACAGGGTCTCAAATTTAGAAACCCAACTTATGCTTGCTTAAGGGGAAAGGTGAGTTGGGGTGCTGCATAAAACCAGAGATTGAAATGAGCACAGATAAAGTTCCTTAAGCCAAATATGGAATAGACAAGAGCTACTCCTTGCTCAACGAAATGGACTCAACACCCCATATTAAATGCCTAAGAGTGTACCTGACTAGGAAGTATCTTAAAACCTATGGATTGCTATGTCTCTGAAAGAGAATCAAGTGTGTGTACAGGGGCATAAACGCAGCAGTGATAGGATTGGAGAGGTTCGGTGAGCAAATGAAGACCCTTTGAAGTCATATTGCATGGTACCCATTCCACGGGTCTCAACTCTCCAGGTTTAAGGGATTCTTCCTTCAGCTAAAACATGCATGTGGAACCCAGAGTATGATCAACCGTGTGATCGGGAGACGTGTTCCAATATGTGTCAGTTTTCGTCCCCTGGTACTCGGGTGCAACATTCCAGACGCTTTACTAACACTCTCCCGACTTGGAGAGTCAGTGCCTTTAACCTCCTGTTTGGCCCAGTTTGCAATTTCTGCGGAAGATGAACAGGAATAGGGAGAACCAATGACAGACTAGCTGCAGGTGTCTGGACGGGCAAATTTAACTCTCATTTCCCACCAGGAAGAGGAATTAACCAAAAGCTCAGCGTGCCGTGCCGGAACCAGATTAGGGCCTGAAGCCATCCTGCGGTGTTGCGGCCAGCTCACGAGAAAGCGAGTTGAAGAAAGGAGCTCAGGGGCACTGTAATTCACAAACCTGCAGAGTTATAAATGACAGCTATCGTCCAAAAATATACTGAAGTAAGGCTGCCAAGAGGACTTGAAAGCGGGGCAGAATTGCAGGAAACCGATTTCAGGAGGTAGACTGGAATTGCATTGAAAGCATAGGAAAAGAGGCAGAACGTCCACAATGATGCACTTGGCCAAAAAGGGCGTATGCGTTTTTTCCTGAATATATTCAGGAAAAAACGCATACGCCCTTTTTGGCCAACCAAGCAAGCTTGCAAAGGAAATCTGCACTACAATGAAGTCTCACTTCCCCCCGGTCAAAAGGGCCATCTGAAAAAAGTGTAAAATCCAGAAAGGCAGGACAGGCCATGGAGAACTGGGAGCCTTGTTATGCTGATGGGCGGGATGTAAATTGCCAACAGCCACTCGGGAGAAGTGTATGGTGTTTCCTGAAACATCTAAAAAACAAAGCAACAGAGCCTAGGGCACTTCCACTTATGGTCCTATAGCTTAGGGAAATTAAAATCAAAAAGACACAGCCACCCCAAAGGTTGGGACGGCTCTGTTTACAAGAACCTGGTTTACGGTACAAGTTCAATATCGCAGAAAGTGAAAAATGGATAAAGAAGTTGTGGTACTTACGTACAATGCAGTATCACTCAGCAATGAAATCTATGTCATCAGGCCCGTAGCAGCATAATGAGTGGATTCAGGTATGATGATTCTAACTGAAATAAGTCACACAGGAAAAGAAACATCATAAGATATCACTAATACACGGAATGTAACCTTGGCTACACAGGAACTGAATTCCAAAACAGAACAGGGTCTCAAATTTAGAAACCCAACTTATGCTTGCTTAAGGGGAAAGGTGAGTTGGGGTGCTGCATAAAACCAGAGATTGAAATGAGCACAGATAAAGTTCCTTAAGCCAAATATGGAATAGACAAGAGCTACTCCTTGCTCAACGAAATGGACTCAACACCCCATATTAAATGCCTAAGAGTGTACCTGACTAGGAAGTATCTTAAAACCTATGGATTGCTATGTCTCTGAAAGAGAATCAAGTGTGTGTACAGGGGCATAAACGCAGCAGTGATAGGATTGGAGAGGTTCGGTGAGCAAATGAAGACCCTTTGAAGTCATATTGCATGGTACCCATTCCACGGGTCTCAACTCTCCAGGTTTAAGGGATTCTTCCTTCAGCTAAAACATGCATGTGGAACCCAGAGTATGATCAACCGTGTGATCGGGAGACGTGTTCCAATATGTGTCAGTTTTCGTCCCCTGGTACTCGGGTGCAACATTCCAGACGCTTTACTAACACTCTCCCGACTTGGAGAGTCAGTGCCTTTAACCTCCTGTTTGGCCCAGTTTGCAATTTCTGCGGAAGATGAACAGGAATAGGGAGAACCAATGAGAGACTAGCTGGAGGTGTCTGGACGGGCAAATTTAACTCTCATTTCCCACCAGGAAGAGGAGTTAACCAAAGGCTCAGCGTGCCGTGCCGGAACCAGATTAGGGCCTGAAGCCATCCTGCGGTGTTGCGGCCAGCTCACGAGAAAGCGAGTTGAAGAAAGGAGCTCAGGGGCACTGTAATTCACAAACCTGCAGAGTTATAAATGACAGCTATCGTCCAAAAATATACTGAAGTAAGGCTGCCAAGAGGACTTGAAAGCGGGGCAGAATTGCAGGAAACCGATTTCAGGAGGTAGACTGGAATTGCATTGAAAGCATAGGAAAAGAGGCAGAACGTCCACAATGATGCACTTGGCCAAAAAGGGCGTATGCGTTTTTTCCTGAATATATTCAGGAAAAAACGCATACGCCCTTTTTGGCCAACCAAGCAAGCTTGCAAAGGAAATCTGCACTACAATGAAGTCTCACTTCCCCCCGGTCAAAAGGGCCATCTGAAAAAAGTGTAAAATCCAGAAAGGCAGGACAGGCCATGGAGAACTGGGAGCCCTGTTATGCTGATGGGCGGGATGTAAATTGCCAACAGCCACTCGGGAGAAGTGTATGGTGTTTCCTGAAACATCTAAAAAACAAAGCAACAGAGCCTAGGGCACTTCCACTTATGGTCCTATAGCTTAGGGAAATTAAAATCAAAAAGACACAGCCACCCCAAAGGTTGGGACGGCTCTGTTTACAAGAACCTGGTTTACGGTACAAGTTCAATATCGCAGAAAGTGAAAAATGGATAAAGAAGTTGTGGTACTTACGTACAATGCAGTATCACTCAGCAATGAAATCTATGTCATCAGGCCCGTAGCAGCATAATGAGTGGATTCAGGTATGATGATTCTAACTGAAATAAGTCACACAGGAAAAGAAACATCATAAGATATCACTAATACACGGAATGTAAACTTGGCTACATAGGAACTGAATTACAAAACAGAACAGGGTCTCAAATTTAGAAAACCAACTTATGCTTGCTTAAGGGGAAAGGTGAGTTGGGGTGCTGCATAAAACCAGAGATTGAAATGAGCACAGATAAAGTTCCTTAAGCCAAATATGGAATAGACAAGAGCTACTCCTTGCTCAACGAAATGGACTCAACACCCCATATTAAATGCCTAAGAGTGTACCTGACTAGGAAGTATCTTAAAACCTATGGATTGCTATGTCTCTGAAAGAGAATCAAGTGTGTGTACAGGGGCATAAACGCAGCAGTGATAGGATTGGAGAGGTTCGGTGAGCAAATGAAGACCCTTTGAAGTCATATTGCATGGTACCCATTCCACGGGTCTCAACTCTCCAGGTTTAAGGTATTCTTCCTTCAGCTAAAACATGCATGTGGAACCCAGAGTATGATCAACCGTGTGATCGGGAGACGTGTTCCAATATGTGTCAGTTTTCGTCCCCTGGTACTCGGGTGCAACATTCCAGACGCTTTACTAACACTCTCCCGACTTGGAGAGTCAGTGCCTTTAACCTCCTGTTTGGCCCAGTTTGCAATTTCTGCGGAAGATGAACAGGAATAGGGAGAACCAATGACAGACTAGCTGGAGGTGTCTGGACGGGCAAATTTAACTCTCATTTCCCACCAGGAAGAGGAATTAACCAAAGGCTCAGCGTGCCGTGCCGGAACCAGATTAGGGCCTGAAGCCATCCTGCGGTGTTGCGGCCAGCTCACGAGAAAGCGAGTTGAAGAAAGGAGCTCAGGGGCACTGTAATTCACAAACCTGCAGAGTTATAAATGACAGCTATCGTCCAAAAATATACTGAAGTAAGGCTGCCAAGAGGACTTGAAAGCGGGGCAGAATTGCAGGAAACCGATTTCAGGAGGTAGACTGGAATTGCATTGAAAGCATAGGAAAAGAGGCAGAACGTCCACAATGATGCACTTGGCCAAAAAGGGCGTATGCGTTTTTTCCTGAATATATTCAGGAAAAAACGCATACGCCCTTTTTGGCCAACCAAGCAAGCTTGCAAAGGAAATCTGCACTACAATGAAGTCTCACTTCCCCCCGGTCAAAAGGGCCATCTGAAAAAAGTGTAAAATCCAGAAAGGCAGGACAGGCCATGGAGAACTGGGAGCCTTGTTATGCTGATGGGCGGGATGTAAATTGCCAACAGCCACTCGGGAGAAGTGTATGGTGTTTCCTGAAACATCTAAAAAACAAAGCAACAGAGCCTAGGGCACTTCCACTTATGGTCCTATAGCTTAGGGAAATTAAAATCAAAAAGACACAGCCACCCCAAAGGTTGGGACGGCTCTGTTTACAAGAACCTGGTTTACGGTACAAGTTCAATATCGCAGAAAGTGAAAAATGGATAAAGAAGTTGTGGTACTTACGTACAATGCAGTATCACTCAGCAATGAAATCTATGTCATCAGGCCCGTAGCAGCATAATGAGTGGATTCAGGTATGATGATTCTAACTGAAATAAGTCACACAGAAAAAGAAACATCATAAGATATCACTAATACACGGAATGTAACCTTGGCTACACAGGAACTGAATTCCAAAACAGAACAGGGTCTCAAATTTAGAAAACCAACTTATGCTTGCTTAAGGGGAAAGGTGAGTTGGGGTGCTGCATAAAACCAGAGATTGAAATGAGCACAGATAAAGTTCCTTAAGCCAAATATGGAATAGACAAGAGCTACTCCTTGCTCAACGAAATGGACTCAACACCCCATATTAAATGCCTAAGAGTGTACCTGACTAGGAAGTATCTTAAAACCTATGGATTGCTATGTCTCTGAAAGAGAATCAAGTGTGTGTACAGGGGCATAAACGCAGCAGTGATAGGACTGGAGAGATTTGGTGAGCAAATGAAGACACTTTGAAGTCATATTGCATGGTACCCATTCCACGGGTCTCAACTCTCCAGGTTTAAGGTATTCTTCCTTCAGCTAAAACATGCATGTGGAACCCAGAGTATGATCAACCGTGTGATCGGGAGACGTGTTCCAATATGTGTCAGTTTTCGTCCCCTGGTACTCGGGTGCAACATTCCAGACGCTTTACTAACACTCTCCCGACTTGGAGAGTCAGTGCCTTTAACCTCCTGTTTGGCCCAGTTTGCAATTTCTGCGGAAGATGAACAGGAATAGGGAGAACCAATGACAGACTAGCTGGAGGTGTCTGGACGGGCAAATTTAACTCTCATTTCCCACCAGGAAGAGGAATTAACCAAAGGCTCAGCGTGCCGTGCCGGAACCAGATTAGGGCCTGAAGCCATCCTGCGGTGTTGCGGCCAGATCACGAGAAAGCGAGTTGAAGAAAGGAGCTCAGGGGCACTGTAATTCACAAACCTGCAGAGTTATAAATGACAGCTATCGTCCAAAAATATACTGAAGTAAGGCTGCCAAGAGGACTTGAAAGCGGGGCAGAATTGCAGGAAACCGATTTCAGGAGGTAGACTGGAATTGCATTGAAAGCATAGGAAAAGAGGCAGAACGTCCACAATGATGCACTTGGCCAAAAAGGGCGTATGCGTTTTTTCCTGAATATATTCAGGAAAAAACGCATACGCCCTTTTTGGCCAACCAAGCAAGCTTGCAAAGGAAATCTGCACTACAATGAAGTCTCACTTCCCCCCGCTCAAAAGGGCCATCTGAAAAAAGTGTAAAATCCAGAAAGGCAGGACAGGCCATGGAGAACTGGGAGCCTTGTTATGCTGATGGGCGGGATGTAAATTGCCAACAGCCACTTGGGAGAAGTGTATGGTGTTTCCTGAAACATCTAAAAAACAAAGCAACAGAGCCTAGGGCACTTCCACTTATGGTCCTATAGCTTAGGGAAATTAAAATCAAAAGACACAGCCACCCCAAATGTTGGGACGGCTCTGTTTACAAGAACCTGGTTTACGGTACAAGTTCAATATCGCAGAAAGTGAAAAATGGATAAAGAAGTTGTGGTACTTACGTACAATGCAGTATCACTCAGCAATGAAATCTATGTCATCAGGCCCGTAGCAGCATAATGAGTGGATTCAGGTACGATGATTCTAACTGAAATAAGTCACACAGGAAAAGAAACATCATAAGATATCACTAATAC
The DNA here is from genome assembly GCF_949774975.1 of Lagenorhynchus albirostris. Taxonomy (NCBI): domain Eukaryota; kingdom Metazoa; phylum Chordata; class Mammalia; order Artiodactyla; family Delphinidae; genus Lagenorhynchus; species Lagenorhynchus albirostris. The sequence goes on along the minus strand of NW_026783505.1, from coordinate 127,503 downwards.
ACGGAATGTAACCTTGGCTACACAGGAACTGAATTACAAAACAGAACAGGGTCTCAAATTTAGAAAACCAACTTATGCTTGCTTAAGGGGAAAGGTGAGTTGGGGTACTGCATAAAACCAGAGATTGAAATGAGCACAGATAAAGTTCCTTAAGCCAAATATGGAATAGACAAGAGCTACTCCTTGCTCAACGAAATGGACTCAACACCCCATATTAAATGCCTAAGAGTGTACATGACTAGGAAGTATCTTAAAACCTATGGATTGCTATGTCTCTGAAAGAGAATCAAGTGTGTGTACAGGGGCATAAACGCAGCAGTGATAGGACTGGAGAGATTCGGTGAGCAAATGAAGACACTTTGAAGTCATATTGCATGGTACCCATTCCACGGGTCTCAACTCTCCAGGTTTAAGGTATTCTTCCTTCAGCTAAAACATGCATGTGGAACCCAGAGTATGATCAACCGTGTGATCGGGAGACGTGTTCCAATATGTGTCAGTTTTCGTCCCCTGGTACTCGGGTGCAACATTCCAGACGCTTTACTAACACTCTCCCGACTTGGAGAGTCAGTGCCTTTAACCTCCTGTTTGGCCCAGTTTGCAATTTCTGCGGAAGATGAACAGGAATAGGGAGAACCAATGAGAGACTAGCTGGAGGTGTCTGGACGGGCAAATTTAACTCTCATTTCCCACCAGGAAGAGGAATTAACCAAAGGCTCAGCGTGCCGTGCCGGAACCAGATTAGGGCCTGAAGCCATCCTGCGGTGTTGCGGCCAGCTCACGAGAAAGCGAGTTGAAGAAAGGAGCTCAGGGGCACTGTAATTCACAAACCTGCAGAGTTATAAATGACAGCTATCGTCCAAAAATATACTGAAGTAAGGCTGCCAAGAGGACTTGAAAGCGGGGCAGAATTGCAGGAAACCGATTTCAGGAGGTAGACTGGAATTGCATTGAAAGCATAGGAAAAGAGGCAGAACGTCCACAATGATGCACTTGGCCAAAAAGGGCGTATGCGTTTTTTCCTGAATATATTCAGGAAAAAACGCATACGCCCTTTTTGGCCAACCAAGCAAGCTTGCAAAGGAAATCTGCACTACAATGAAGTCTCACTTCCCCCCGGTCAAAAGGGCCATCTGAAAAAAGTGTAAAATCCAGAAAGGCAGGACAGGCCATGGAGAACTGGGAGCCTTGTTATGCTGATGGGCGGGATGTAAATTGCCAACAGCCACTCGGGAGAAGTGTATGGTGTTTCCTGAAACATCTAAAAAACAAAGCAACAGAGCCTAGGGCACTTCCACTTATGGTCCTATAGCTTAGGGAAATTAAAATCAAAAGACACAGCCACCCCAAAGGTTGGGACGGCTCTGTTTACAAGAACCTGGTTTACGGTACAAGTTCAATATCGCAGAAAGTGAAAAATGGATAAAGAAGTTGTGGTACTTACGTACAATGCAATATCACTCAGCAATGAAATCTATGTCATCAGGCCCGTAGCAGCATAATGAGTGGATTCAGGTACGATGATTCTAACTGAAATAAGTCACACAGAAAAAGAAACATCATAAGATATCACTAATACACGGAATGTAAACTTGGCTACACAGGAACTGAATTACAAAACAGAACAGGGTCTCAAATTTAGAAAACCAACTTATGCTTGCTTAAGGGGAAAGGTGAGTTGGGGTAATGCATAAAACCAGAGATTGAAATGAGCACAGATAAAGTTCCTTAAGCCAAATATGGAATAGACAAGAGCTACTCCTTGCTCAACGAAATGGACTCAACACCCCATATTAAATGCCTAAGAGTGTACCTGACTAGGAAGTATCTTAAAACCTATGGATTGCTATGTCTCTGAAAGAGAATCAAGTGTGTGTACAGGGGCATAAACGCAGCAGTGATAGGATTGGAGAGGTTCGGTGAGCAAATGAAGACCCTTTGAAGTCATATTGCATGGTACCCATTCCACGGGTCTCAACTCTCCAGGTTTAAGGGATTCTTCCTTCAGCTAAAACATGCATGTGGAACCCAGAGTATGATCAACCGTGTGATCGGGAGACGTGTTCCAATATGTCTCAGTTTTCGTCCCCTGGTACTCGGTGCAACATTCCAGACGCTTTACTAACACTCTCCCGACTTGGAGAGTCAGTGCCTTTAACCTCCTGTTTGGCCCAGTTTGCAATTTCTGCGGAAGATGAACAGGAATAGGGAGAACCAATGAGAGACTAGCTGGAGGTGTCTGGACGGGCAAATTTAACTCTCATTTCCCACCAGGAAGAGGAATTAACCAAAGGCTCAGCGTGCCGTGCCGGAACCAGATTAGGGCCTGAAGCCATCCTGCGGTGTTGCGGCCAGCTCACGAGAAAGCGAGTTGAAGAAAGGAGCTCAGGGGCACTGTAATTCACAAACCTGCAGAGTTATAAATGACAGCTATCGTCCAAAAATATACTGAAGTAAGGCTGCCAAGAGGACTTGAAAGAGGGGCAGAATTGCAGGAAACCGATTTCAGGAGGTAGACTGGAATTGCATTGAAAGCATAGGAAAAGAGGCAGAACGTCCACAATGATGCACTTGGCCAAAAAGGGCGTATGCGTTTTTTCCTGAATATATTCAGGAAAAAACGCATACGCCCTTTTTGGCCAACCAAGCAAGCTTGCAAATGAAATCTGCACTACAATGAAGTCTCACTTCCCCCCGGTCAAAAGGGCCATCTGAAAAATGTGTAAAATCCAGAAAGGCAGGACAGGCCATGGAGAACTGGGAGCCTTGTTATGCTGATGGGCGGGATGTAAATTGCCAACAGCCACTCGGGAGAAGTGTATGGTGTTTCCTGAAACATCTAAAAAACAAAGCAACAGAGCCTAGGGCACTTCCACTTATGGTCCTATAGCTTAGGGAAATTAAAATCAAAAGACACAGCCACCCCAAAGGTTGGGACGGCTCTGTTTACAAGAACCTGGTTTACGGTACAAGTTCAATATCGCAGAAAGTGAAAAATGGATAAAGAAGTTGTGGTACTTACGTACAATGCAGTATCACTCAGCAATGAAATCTATGTCATCAGGCCCGTAGCAGCATATTGAGTGGATTCAGGTATGATGATTCTAACTGAAATAAGTCACACAGGAAAAGAAACATCATAAGATATCACTAATACACGGAATGTAACCTTGGCTACACAGGAACTGAATTACAAAACAGAACAGGGTCTCAAATTTAGAAAACCAACTTATGCTTGCTTAAGGGGAAAGGTGAGTTGGGGTGCTGCATAAAACCAGAGATTGAAATGAGCACAGATAAAGTTCCTTAAGCCAAATATGGAATAGACAAGAGCTACTCCTTGCTCAACGAAATGGATTCAACACCCCATATTAAACACCTAAGAATAAACCTGACTAGGAAATATCTTAAAACCTATGGATTGCTATGTCTCCGAAAGAGAATCAAGCGTGTGTACAGGGGCATAAACGCAGCAGTGATAGGACTGGAGAGGTTCGGTGAGCAAATGAAGACCCTTTGAAGTCATATTGCATGGTACCCATTCCACGGGTCTCAACTCTACAGGTTTAAGGTATTCTTCCTTCAGCTAAAACATGCATGTGGAACCCAGAGTATGATCAACCGTGTGATCGGGAGACGTGTTCCAATATGTGTCAGTTTTCGTCCCCTGGTACTCGGGTGCAACATTCCAGACGCTTTACTAACACTCTCCCGACTTGGAGAGTCAGTGCCTTTAACCTCCTGTTTGGCCCAGTTTGCAATTTCTGCGGAAGATGAACAGGAATAGGGAGAACCAATGAGAGACTAGCTGGAGGTGTCTGGACGGGCAAATTTAACTCTCATTTCCCACCAGGAAGAGGAATTAACCAAAGGCTCAGCGTGCCGTGCCGGAACCAGATTAGGGCCTGAAGCCATCCTGCGGTGTTGCGGCCAGCTCACGAGAAAGCGAGTTGAAGAAAGGAGCTCAGGGGCACTGTAATTCACAAACCTGCAGAGTTATAAATGACAGCTATCGTCCAAAAATATACTGAAGTAAGGCTGCCAAGAGGACTTGAAAGCGGGGCAGAATTGCAGGAAACCGATTTCAGGAGGTAGACTGGAATTGCATTGAAAGCATAGGAAAAGAGGCAGAACGTCCACAATGATGCACTTGGCCAAAAAGGGCGTATGCGTTTTTTCCTGAATATATTCAGGAAAAAACGCATACGCCCTTTTTGGCCAACCAAGCAAGCTTGCAAAGGAAATCTGCACTACAATGAAGTCTCACTTCCCCCCGGTCAAAAGGGCCATCTGAAAAATGTGTAAAATCCAGAAAGGCAGGACAGGCCATGGAGAACTGGGAGCCTTGTTATGCTGATGGGCGGGATGTAAATTGCCAACAGCCACTCGGGAGAAGTGTATGGTGTTTCCTGAAACATCTAAAAAACAAAGCAACAGAGCCTAGGGCACTTCCACTTATGGTCCTATAGCTTAGGGAAATGAAAATCAAAAGACACAGCCACCCCAAAGGTTGGGACGGCTCTGTTTACAAGAACCTGGTTTACGGTACAAGTTCAATATCGCAGAAAGTGAAAAATGGATAAAGAAGTTGTGGTACTTACGTACAATGCAATATCACTCAGCAATGAAATCTATGTCATCAGGCCCGTAGCAGCATAATGAGTGGATTCAGGTACGATGATTCTAACTGAAATAAGTCACACAGAAAAAGAAACATCATAAGATATCACTAATACACGGAATGTAAACTTGGCTACACAGGAACTGAATTCCAAAACAGAACAGGGTCTCAAATTTAGAAAACCAACTTATGCTTGCTTAAGGGGAAAGGTGAGTTGGGGTAATGCATAAAACCAGAGATTGAAATGAGCACAGATAAAGTTCCTTAAGCCAAATATGGAATAGACAAGAGCTACTCCTTGCTCAACGAAATGGACTCAACACCCCATATTAAATGCCTAAGAGTGTACCTGACTAGGAAGTATCTTAAAACCTATGGATTGCTATGTCTCTGAAAGAGAATCAAGTGTGTGTACAGGGGCATAAACGCAGCAGTGATAGGATTGGAGAGGTTCGGTGAGCAAATGAAGACCCTTTGAAGTCATATTGCATGGTACCCATTCCACGGGTCTCAACTCTCCAGGTTTAAGGGATTCTTCCTTCAGCTAAAACATGCATGTGGAACCCAGAGTATGATCAACCGTGTGATCGGGAGACGTGTTCCAATATGTGTCAGTTTTCGTCCCCTGGTACTCGGGTGCAACATTCCAGACGCTTTACTAACACTCTCCCGACTTGGAGAGTCAGTGCCTTTAACCTCCTGTTTGGCCCAGTTTGCAATTTCTGCGGAAGATGAACAGGAATAGGGAGAACCAATGAGAGACTAGCTGGAGGTGTCTGGACGGGCAAATTTAACTCTCATTTCCCACCAGGAAGAGGAATTAACCAAAGGCTCAGCGTGCCGTGCCGGAACCAGATTAGGGCCTGAAGCCATCCTGCGGTGTTGCGGCCAGCTCACGAGATAGCGAGTTGAAGAAAGGAGCTCAGGGGCACTGTAATTCACAAACCTGCAGAGTTATAAATGACAGCTATCGTCCACAAATATACTGAAGTAAGGCTGCCAAGAGGACTTGAAAGCGGGGCAGAATTGCAGGAAACCGATTTCAGGAGGTAGACTGGAATTGCATTGAAAGCATAGGAAAAGAGGCAGAACGTCCACAATGATGCACTTGGCCAAAAAGGGCGTATGCGTTTTTTCCTGAATATATTCAGGAAAAAACGCATACGCCCTTTTTGGCCAACCAAGCAAGCTTGCAAAGGAAATCTGCACTACAATGAAGTCTCACTTCCCCCCGGTCAAAAGGGCCATCTGAAAAAAGTGTAAAATCCAGAAAGGCAGGACAGGCCATGGAGAACTGGGAGCCTTGTTATGCTGATGGGCGGGATGTCAATTGCCAACAGCCACTCGGGAGAAGTGTATGGTGTTTCCTGAAACATCTAAAAAACAAAGCAACAGAGCCTAGGGCACTTCCACTTATGGTCCTATAGCTTAGGGAAATTAAAATCAAAAGACACAGCCACCCCAAAGGTTGGGACGGCTCTGTTTACAAGAACCTGGTTTACGGTACAAGTTCAATATCGCAGAAAGTGAAAAATGGATAAAGAAGTTGTGGTACTTACGTACAATGCAGTATCACTCAGCAATGAAATCTATGTCATCAGGCCCGTAGCAGCATATTGAGTGGATTCAGGTATGATGATTCTAACTGAAATAAGTCACACAGGAAAAGAAACATCATAAGATATCACTAATACACGGAATGTAACCTTGGCTACACAGGAACTGAATTACAAAACAGAACAGGGTCTCAAATTTAGAAAACCAACTTATGCTTGCTTAAGGGGAAAGGTGAGTTGGGGTGCTGCATAAAACCAGAGATTGAAATGAGCACAGATAAAGTTCCTTAAGCCAAATATGGAATAGACAAGAGCTACTCCTTGCTCAACGAAATGGATTCAACACCCCATATTAAACACCTAAGAATAAACCTGACTAGGAAATATCTTAAAACCTATGGATTGCTATGTCTCCGAAAGAGAATCAAGCGTGTGTACAGGGGCATAAACGCAGCAGTGATAGGACTGGAGAGGTTCGGTGAGCAAATGAAGACCCTTTGAAGTCATATTGCATGGTACCCATTCCACGGGTCTCAACTCTACAGGTTTAAGGTATTCTTCCTTCAGCTAAAACATGCATGTGGAACCCAGAGTATGATCAACCGTGTGATCGGGAGACGTGTTCCAATATGTGTCAGTTTTCGTCCCCTGGTACTCGGGTGCAACATTCCAGACGCTTTACTAACACTCTCCCGACTTGGAGAGTCAGTGCCTTTAACCTCCTGTTTGGCCCAGTTTGCAATTTCTGCGGAAGATGAACAGGAATAGGGAGAACCAATGACAGACTAGCTGGAGGTGTCTGGTCGGGCAAATTTAACTCTCATTTCCCACCAGGAAGAGGAGTTAACCAAAGGCTCAGCGTGCCGTGCCGGAACCAGATTAGGGCCTGAAGCCATCCTGCGGTGTTGCGGCCAGCTCACGAGAAAGCGAGTTGAAGAAAGGAGCTCAGGGGCACTGTAATTCACAAACCTGCAGAGTTATAAATGACAGCTATCGTCCAAAAATATACTGAAGTAAGGCTGCCAAGAGGACTTGAAAGCGGGGCAGAATTGCAGGAAACCGATTTCAGGAGGTAGACTGGAATTGCATTGAAAGCATAGGAAAAGAGGCAGAACGTCCACAATGATGCACTTGGCCAAAAAGGGCGTATGCGTTTTTTCCTGAATATATTCAGGAAAAAACGCATACGCCCTTTTTGGCCAACCAAGCAAGCTTGCAAAGGAAATCTGCACTACAATGAAGTCTCACTTCCCCCCGGTCAAAAGGGCCATCTGAAAAAAGTGTAAAATCCAGAAAGGCAGGACAGGCCATGGAGAACTGGGAGCCTTGTTATGCTGATGGGCGGGATGTAAATTGCCAACAGCCACTCGGGAGAAGTGTATGGTGTTTCCTGAAACATCTAAAAAACAAAGCAACAGAGCCTAGGGCACTTCCACTTATGGTCCTATAGCTTAGGGAAATTAAAATCAAAAAGACACAGCCACCCCAAAGGTTGGGACGGCTCTGTTTACAAGAACCTGGTTTACGGTACAAGTTCAATATCGCAGAAAGTGAAAAATGGATAAAGAAGTTGTGGTACTTACGTACAATGCAGTATCACTCAGCAATGAAATCTATGTCATCAGGCCCGTAGCAGCATAATGAGTGGATTCAGGTATGATGATTCTAACTGAAATAAGTCACACAGGAAAAGAAACATCATAAGATATCACTAATACACGGAATGTAACCTTGGCTACACAGGAACTGAATTCCAAAACAGAACAGGGTCTCAAATTTAGAAACCCAACTTATGCTTGCTTAAGGGGAAAGGTGAGTTGGGGTGCTGCATAAAACCAGAGATTGAAATGAGCACAGATAAAGTTCCTTAAGCCAAATATGGAATAGACAAGAGCTACTCCTTGCTCAACGAAATGGACTCAACACCCCATATTAAATGCCTAAGAGTGTACCTGACTAGGAAGTATCTTAAAACCTATGGTTTGCTATGTCTCTGAAAGAGAATCAAGGGTGTGTACAGGGGCATAAACGCAGCAGTGATAGGATTGGAGAGGTTCGGTGAGCAAATGAAGACCCTTTGAAGTCATATTGCATGGTACCCATTCCACGGGTCTCAACTCTCCAGGTTTAAGGGATTCTTCCTTCAGCTAAAACATGCATGTGGAACCCAGAGTATGATCAACCGTGTGATCGGGAGACGTGTTCCAATATGTGTCAGTTTTCGTCCCCTGGTACTCGGGTGCAACATTCCAGACGCTTTACTAACACTCTCCCGACTTGGAGAGTCAGTGCCTTTAACCTCCTGTTTGGCCCAGTTTGCAATTTCTGCGGAAGATGAACAGGAATAGGGAGAACCAATGACAGACTAGCTGGAGGTGTCTGGACGGGCAAATTTAACTCTCATTTCCCACCAGGAAGAGGAATTAACCAAAGGCTCAGCGTGCCGTGCCGGAACCAGATTAGGGCCTGAAGCCATCCTGCGGTGTTGCGGCCAGCTCACGAGAAAGCGAGTTGAAGAAAGGAGCTCAGGGGCACTGTAATTCACAAACCTGCAGAGTTATAAATGACAGCTATCGTCCAAAAATATACTGAAGTAAGGCTGCCAAGAGGACTTGAAAGCGGGGCAGAATTGCAGGAAACCGATTTCAGGAGGTAGACTGGAATTGCATTGAAAGCATAGGAAAAGAGGCAGAACGTCCACAATGATGCACTTGGCCAAAAAGGGCGTATGCGTTTTTTCCTGAATATATTCAGGAAAAAACGCATACGCCCTTTTTGGCCAACCAAGCAAGCTTGCAAAGGAAATCTGCACTACAATGAAGTCTCACTTCCCCCCGGTCAAAAGGGCCATCTGAAAAAAGTGTAAAATCCAGAAAGGCAGGACAGGCCATGGAGAACTGGGAGCCTTGTTATGCTGATGGGCGGGATGTAAATTGCCAACAGCCACTCGGGAGAAGTGTATGGTGTTTCCTGAAACATCTAAAAAACAAAGCAACAGAGCCTAGGGCACTTCCACTTATGGTCCTATAGCTTAGGGAAATTAAAATCAAAAAGACACAGCCACCCCAAAGGTTGGGACGGCTCTGTTTACAAGAACCTGGTTTACGGTACAAGTTCAATATCGCAGAAAGTGAAAAATGGATAAAGAAGTTGTGGTACTTACGTACAATGCAGTATCACTCAGCAATGAAATCTATGTCATCAGGCCCGTAGCAGCATAATGAGTGGATTCAGGTATGATGATTCTAACTGAAATAAGTCACACAGGAAAAGAAACATCATAAGATATCACTAATACACGGAATGTAACCTTGGCTACACAGGAACTGAATTACAAAACAGAACAGGGTCTCAAATTTAGAAACCCAACTTATGCTTGCTTAAGGGGAAAGGTGAGTTGGGGTGCTGCATAAAACCAGAGATTGAAATGAGCACAGATAAAGTTCCTTAAGCCAAATATGGAATAGACAAGAGCTACTCCTTGCTCAACGAAATGGACTCAACACCCCATATTAAATGCCTAAGAGTGTACCTGACTAGGAAGTATCTTAAAACCTATGGATTGCTATGTCTCTGAAAGAGAATCAAGTGTGTGTACAGGGGCATAAACGCAGCAGTGATAGGATTGGAGAGGTTCGGTGAGCAAATGAAGACCCTTTGAAGTCATATTGCATGGTACCCATTCCACGGGTCTCAACTCTCCAGGTTTAAGGGATTCTTCCTTCAGCTAAAACATGCATGTGGAACCCAGAGTATGATCAACCGTGTGATCGGGAGACGTGTTCCAATATGTCTCAGTTTTCGTCCCCTGGTACTCGGGTGCAACATTCCAGACGCTTTACTAACACTCTCCCGACTTGGAGAGTCAGTGCCTTTAACCTCCTGTTTGGCCCAGTTTGCAATTTCTGCGGAAGATGAACAGGAATAGGGAGAACCAATGAGAGACTAGCTGGAGGTGTCTGGACGGGCAAATTTAACTCTCATTTCCCACTAGGAAGAGGAGTTAACCAAAGGCTCAGCGTGCCGTGCCGGAACCAGATTAGGGCCTGAAGCCATCCTGCGGTGTTGCGGCCAGCTCACGAGAAAGCGAGTTGAAGAAAGGAGCTCAGGGGCACTGTAATTCACAAACCTGCAGAGTTATAAATGACAGCTATCGTCCAAAAATATACTGAAGTAAGGCTGCCAAGAGGACTTGAAAGCGGGGCAGAATTGCAGGAAACCGATTTCAGGAGGTAGACTGGAATTGCATTGAAAGCATAGGAAAAGAGGCAGAACGTCCACAATGATGCACTTGGCCAAAAAGGGCGTATGCGTTTTTTCCTGAATATATTCAGGAAAAAACGCATACGCCCTTTTTGGCCAACCAAGCAAGCTTGCAAAGGAAATCTGCACTACAATGAAGTCTCACTTCCCCCCGCTCAAAAGGGCCATCTGAAAAAAGTGTAAAATCCAGAAAGGCAGGACAGGCCATGGAGAACTGGGAGCCTTGTTATGCTGATGGGCGGGATGTAAATTGCCAACAGCCACTCGGGAGAAGTGTATGGTGTTTCCTGAAACATCTAAAAAACAAAGCAACAGAGCCTAGGGCACTTCCACTTATGGTCCTATAGCTTAGGGAAATTAAAATCAAAAAGACACAGCCACCCCAAAGGTTGGGACGGCTCTGTTTACAAGAACCTGGTTTACGGTACAAGTTCAATATCGCAGAAAGTGAAAAATGGATAAAGAAGTTGTGGTACTTACGTACAATGCAGTATCACTCAGCAATGAAATCTATGTCATCAGGCCCGTAGCAGCATAATGAGTGGATTCAGGTATGATGATTCTAACTGAAATAAGTCACACAGGAAAAGAAACATCATAAGATATCACTAATACACGGAATGTAACCTTGGCTACACAGGAACTGAATTCCAAAACAGAACAGGGTCTCAAATTTAGAAACCCAACTTATGCTTGCTTAAGGGGAAAGGTGAGTTGGGGTGCTGCATAAAACCAGAGATTGAAATGAGCACAGATAAAGTTCCTTAAGCCAAATATGGAATAGACAAGAGCTACTCCTTGCTCAACGAAATGGACTCAACACCCCATATTAAATGCCTAAGAGTGTACCTGACTAGGAAGTATCTTAAAACCTATGGATTGCTATGTCTCTGAAAGAGAATCAAGTGTGTGTACAGGGGCATAAACGCAGCAGTGATAGGATTGGAGAGGTTCGGTGAGCAAATGAAGACCCTTTGAAGTCATATTGCATGGTACCCATTCCACGGGTCTCAACTCTCCAGGTTTAAGGGATTCTTCCTTCAGCTAAAACATGCATGTGGAACCCAGAGTATGATCAACCGTGTGATCGGGAGACGTGTTCCAATATGTGTCAGTTTTCGTCCCCTGGTACTCGGGTGCAACATTCCAGACGCTTTACTAACACTCTCCCGACTTGGAGAGTCAGTGCCTTTAACCTCCTGTTTGGCCCAGTTTGCAATTTCTGCGGAAGATGAACAGGAATAGGGAGAACCAATGAGAGACTAGCTGGAGGTGTCTGGACGGGCAAATTTAACTCTCATTTCCCACCAGGAAGAGGAATTAACCAAAGGCTCAGCGTGCCGTGCCGGAACCAGATTAGGGCCTGAAGCCATCCTGCGGTGTTGCGGCCAGCTCACGAGAAAGCGAGTTGAAGAAAGGAGCTCAGGGGCACTGTAATTCACAAACCTGCAGAGTTATAAATGACAGCTATCGTCCAAAAATATACTGAAGTAAGGCTGCCAAGAGGACTTGAAAGCGGGGCAGAATTGCAGGAAACCGATTTCAGGAGGTAGACTGGAATTGCATTGAAAGCATAGGAAAAGAGGCAGAACGTCCACAATGATGCACTTGGCCAAAAAGGGCGTATGCGTTTTTTCCTGAATATATTCAGGAAAAAACGCATACGCCCTTTTTGGCCAACCAAGCAAGCTTGCAAAGGAAATCTGCACTACAATGAAGTCTCACTTCCCCCCGGTCAAAAGGGCCATCTGAAAAAAGTGTAAAATCCAGAAAGGCAGGACAGGCCATGGAGAACTGGGAGCCTTGTTATGCTGATGGGCGGGATGTAAATTGCCAACAGCCACTCGGGAGAAGTGTATGGTGTTTCCTGAAACATCTAAAAAACAAAGCAACAGAGCCTAGGGCACTTCCACTTATGGTCCTATAGCTTAGGGAAATTAAAATCAAAAAGACACAGCCACCCCAAAGGTTGGGACGGCTCTGTTTACAAGAACCTGGTTTACGGTACAAGTTCAATATCGCAGAAAGTGAAAAATGGATAAAGAAGTTGTGGTACTTACGTACAATGCAGTATCACTCAGCAATGAAATCTATGTCATCAGGCCCGTAGCAGCATAATGAGTGGATTCAGGTATGATGATTCTAACTGAAATAAGTCACACAGGAAAAGAAACATCATAAGATATCACTAATACACGGAATGTAACCTTGGCTACACAGGAACTGAATTCCAAAACAGAACAGGGTCTCAAATTTAGAAACCCAACTTATGCTTGCTTAAGGGGAAAGGTGAGTTGGGGTGCTGCATAAAACCAGAGATTGAAATGAGCACAGATAAAGTTCCTTAAGCCAAATATGGAATAGACAAGAGCTACTCCTTGCTCAACGAAATGGACTCAACACCCCATATTAAATGCCTAAGAGTGTACCTGACTAGGAAGTATCTTAAAACCTATGGATTGCTATGTCTCTGAAAGAGAATCAAGTGTGTGTACAGGGGCATAAACGCAGCAGTGATAGGATTGGAGAGGTTCGGTGAGCAAATGAAGACCCTTTGAAGTCATATTGCATGGTACCCATTCCACGGGTCTCAACTCTCCAGGTTTAAGGTATTCTTCCTTCAGCTAAAACATGCATGTGGAACCCAGAGTATGATCAACCGTGTGATCGGGAGACGTGTTCCAATATGTGTCAGTTTTCGTCCCCTGGTACTCGGGTGCAACATTCCAGACGCTTTACTAACACTCTCCCGACTTGGAGAGTCAGTGCCTTTAACCTCCTGTTTGGCCCAGTTTGCAATTTCTGCGGAAGATGAACAGGAATAGGGAGAACCAATGACAGACTAGCTGGAGGTGTCTGGTCGGGCAAATTTAACTCTCATTTCCCACCAGGAAGAGGAGTTAACCAAAGGCTCAGCGTGCCGTGCCGGAACCAGATTAGGGCCTGAAGCCATCCTGCGGTGTTGCGGCCAGCTCACGAGAAAGCGAGTTGAAGAAAGGAGCTCAGGGGCACTGTAATTCACAAACCTGCAGAGTTATAAATGACAGCTATCGTCCAAAAATATACTGAAGTAAGGCTGCCAAGAGGACTTGAAAGCGGGGCAGAATTGCAGGAAACCGATTTCAGGAGGTAGACTGGAATTGCATTGAAAGCATAGGAAAAGAGGCAGAACGTCCACAATGATGCACTTGGCCAAAAAGGGCGTATGCGTTTTTTCCTGAATATATTCAGGAAAAAACGCATACGCCCTTTTTGGCCAACCAAGCAAGCTTGCAAAGGAAATCTGCACTACAATGAAGTCTCACTTCCCCCCGGTCAAAAGGGCCATCTGAAAAAAGTGTAAAATCCAGAAAGGCAGGACAGGCCATGGAGAACTGGGAGCCTTGTTATGCTGATGGGCGGGATGTAAATTGCCAACAGCCACTCGGGAGAAGTGTATGGTGTTTCCTGAAACATCTAAAAAACAAAGCAACAGAGCCTAGGGCACTTCCACTTATGGTCCTATAGCTTAGGGAAATTAAAATCAAAAAGACACAGCCACCCCAAAGGTTGGGACGGCTCTGTTTACAAGAACCTGGTTTACGGTACAAGTTCAATATCGCAGAAAGTGAAAAATGGATAAAGAAGTTGTGGTACTTACGTGCAATGCAGTATCACTCAGCAATGAAATCTATGTCATCAGGCCCATAGCAGCATAATGAGTGGATTCAGGTATGATGATTCTAACTGAAATAAGTCACACAGGAAAAGAAACATCATAAGATATCACTAATACACGGAATGTAAACTTGGCTACACAGGAACTGAATTCCAAAACAGAACAGGGTCTCAAATTTAGAAACCCAACTTATGCTTGCTTAAGGGGAAAGGTGAGTTGGGGTGCTGCATAAAACCAGAGATTGAAATGAGCACAGATAAAGTTCCTTAAGCCAAATATGGAATAGACAAGAGCTACTCCTTGCTCAACGAAATGGACTCAACACCCCATATTAAATGCCTAAGAGTGTACCTGACTAGGAAGTATCTTAAAACCTATGGATTGCTATGTCTCTGAAAGAGAATCAAGTGTGTGTACAGGGGCATAAACGCAGCAGTGATAGGATTGGAGAGGTTCGGTGAGCAAATGAAGACCCTTTGAAGTCATATTGCATGGTACCCATTCCACGGGTCTCAACTCTCCAGGTTTAAGGGATTCTTCCTTCAGCTAAAACATGCATGTGGAACCCAGAGTATGATCAACCGTGTGATCGGGAGACGTGTTCCAATATGTGTCAGTTTTCGTCCCCTGGTACTCGGGTGCAACATTCCAGACGCTTTACTAACACTCTCCCGACTTGGAGAGTCAGTGCCTTTAACCTCCTGTTTGGCCCAGTTTGCAATTTCTGCGGAAGATGAACAGGAATAGGGAGAACCAATGACAGACTAGCTAGAGGTGTCTGGTCGGGCAAATTTAACTCTCATTTCCCACCAGGAAGAGGAGTTAACCAAAGGCTCAGCGTGCCGTGCCGGAACCAGATTAGGGCCTGAAGCCATCCTGCGGTGTTGCGGCCAGCTCACGAGAAAGCGAGTTGAAGAAAGGAGCTCAGGGGCACTGTAATTCACAAACCTGCAGAGTTATAAATGACAGCTATCGTCCAAAAATATACTGAAGTAAGGCTGCCAAGAGGACTTGAAAGCGGGGCAGAATTGCAGGAAACCGATTTCAGGAGGTAGACTGGAATTGCATTGAAAGCATAGGAAAAGAGGCAGAACGTCCACAATGATGCACTTGGCCAAAAAGGGCGTATGCGTTTTTTCCTGAATATATTCAGGAAAAAACGCATACGCCCGTTTTGGCCAACCAAGCAAGCTTGCAAAGGAAATCTGCACTACAATGAAGTCTCACTTCCCCCCGGTCAAAAGGGCCATCTGAAAAAAGTGTAAAATCCAGAAAGGCAGGACAGGCCATGGAGAACTGGGAGCCTTGTTATGCTGATGGGCGGGATGTAAATTGCCAACAGCCACTCGGGAGAAGTGTATGGTGTTTCCTGAAACATCTAAAAAACAAAGCAACAGAGCCTAGGGCACTTCCACTTATGGTCCTATAGCTTAGGGAAATTAAAATCAAAAAGACACAGCCACCCCAAAGGTTGGGACGGCTCTGTTTACAAGAACCTGGTTTACGGTACAAGTTCAATATCGCAGAAAGTGAAAAATGGATAAAGAAGTTGTGGTACTTACGTACAATGCAGTATCACTCAGCAATGAAATCTATGTCATCAGGCCCGTAGCAGCATAATGAGTGGATTCAGGTATGATGATTCTAACTGAAATAAGTCACACAGGAAAAGAAACATCATAAGATATCACTAATACACGGAATGTAACCTTGGCTACACAGGAACTGAATTCCAAAACAGAACAGGGTCTCAAATTTAGAAACCCAACTTATGCTTGCTTAAGGGGAAAGGTGAGTTGGGGTGCTGCATAAAACCAGAGATTGAAATGAGCACAGATAAAGTTCCTTAAGCCAAATATGGAATAGACAAGAGCTACTCCTTGCTCAACGAAATGGACTCAACACCCCATATTAAATGCCTAAGAGTGTACCTGACTAGGAAGTATCTTAAAACCTATGGTTTGCTATGTCTCTGAAAGAGAATCAAGGGTGTGTACAGGGGCATAAACGCAGCAGTGATAGGATTGGAGAGGTTCGGTGAGCAAATGAAGACCCTTTGAAGTCATATTGCATGGTACCCATTCCACGGGTCTCAACTCTCCAGGTTTAAGGGATTCTTCCTTCAGCTAAAACATGCATGTGGAACCCAGAGTATGATCAACCGTGTGATCGGGAGACGTGTTCCAATATGTGTCAGTTTTCGTCCCCTGGTACTCGGGTGCAACATTCCAGACGCTTTACTAACACTCTCCCGACTTGGAGAGTCAGTGCCTTTAACCTCCTGTTTGGCCCAGTTTGCAATTTCTGCGGAAGATGAACAGGAATAGGGAGAACCAATGAGAGACTAGCTGGAGGTGTCTGGACGGGCAAATTTAACTCTCATTTCCCACCAGGAAGAGGAATTAACCAAAGGCTCAGCGTGCCGTGCCGGAACCAGATTAGGGCCTGAAGCCATCCTGCGGTGTTGCGGCCAGCTCACGAGAAAGCGAGTTGAAGAAAGGAGCTCAGGGGCACTGTAATTCACAAACCTGCAGAGTTATAAATGACAGCTATCGTCCAAAAATATACTGAAGTAAGGCTGCCAAGAGGACTTGAAAGCGGGGCAGAATTGCAGGAAACCGATTTCAGGAGGTAGACTGGAATTGCATTGAAAGCATAGGAAAAGAGGCAGAACGTCCACAATGATGCACTTGGCCAAAAAGGGCGTATGCGTTTTTTCCTGAATATATTCAGGAAAAAACGCATACGCCCTTTTTGGCCAACCAAGCAAGCTTGCAAAGGAAATCTGCACTACAATGAAGTCTCACTTCCCCCCGGTCAAAAGGGCCATCTGAAAAAAGTGTAAAATCCAGAAAGGCAGGACAGGCCATGGAGAACTGGGAGCCTTGTTATGCTGATGGGCGGGATGTAAATTGCCAACAGCCACTCGGGAGAAGTGTATGGTGTTTCCTGAAACATCTAAAAAACAAAGCAACAGAGCCTAGGGCACTTCCACTTATGGTCCTATAGCTTAGGGAAATTAAAATCAAAAAGACACAGCCACCCCAAAGGTTGGGACGGCTCTGTTTACAAGAACCTGGTTTACGGTACAAGTTCAATATCGCAGAAAGTGAAAAATGGATAAAGAAGTTGTGGTACTTACGTACAATGCAGTATCACTCAGCAATGAAATCTATGTCATCAGGCCCGTAGCAGCATAATGAGTGGATTCAGGTATGATGATTCTAACTGAAATAAGTCACACAGGAAAAGAAACATCATAAGATATCACTAATACACGGAATGTAACCTTGGCTACACAGGAACTGAATTACAAAACAGAACAGGGTCTCAAATTTAGAAACCCAACTTATGCTTGCTTAAGGGGAAAGGTGAGTTGGGGTGCTGCATAAAACCAGAGATTGAAATGAGCACAGATAAAGTTCCTTAAGCCAAATATGGAATAGACAAGAGCTACTCCTTGCTCAACGAAATGGACTCAACACCCCATATTAAATGCCTAAGAGTGTACCTGACTAGGAAGTATCTTAAAACCTATGGATTGCTATGTCTCTGAAAGAGAATCAAGTGTGTGTACAGGGGCATAAACGCAGCAGTGATAGGATTGGAGAGGTTCGGTGAGCAAATGAAGAGCCTTTGAAGTCATATTGCATGGTACCCATTCCACGGGTCTCAACTCTCCAGGTTTAAGGGATTCTTCCTTCAGCTAAAACATGCATGTGGAACCCAGAGTATGATCAACCGTGTGATCGGGAGACGTGTTCCAATATGTGTCAGTTTTCGTCCCCTGGTACTCGGGTGCAACATTCCAGACGCTTTACTAACACTCTCCCGACTTGGAGAGTCAGTGCCTTTAACCTCCTGTTTGGCCCAGTTTGCAATTTCTGCGGAAGATGAACAGGAATAGGGAGAACCAATGACAGACTAGCTGCAGGTGTCTGGACGGGCAAATTTAACTCTCATTTCCCACTAGGAAGAGGAGTTAACCAAAGGCTCAGCGTGCCGTGCCGGAACCAGATTAGGGCCTGAAGCCATCCTGCGGTGTTGCGGCCAGCTCACGAGAAAGCGAGTTGAAGAAAGGAGCTCAGGGGCACTGTAATTCACAAACCTGCAGAGTTATAAATGACAGCTATCGTCCAAAAATATACTGAAGTAAGGCTGCCAAGAGGACTTGAAAGCGGGTCAGAATTGCAGGAAACCGATTTCAGGAGGTAGACTGGAATTGCATTGAAAGCATAGGAAAAGAGGCAGAACGTCCACAATGATGCACTTGGCCAAAAAGGGCGTATGCGTTTTTTCCTGAATATATTCAGGAAAAAACGCATACGCCCTTTTTGGCCAACCAAGCAAGCTTGCAAAGGAAATCTGCACTACAATGAAGTCTCACTTCCCCCCGGTCAAAAGGGCCATCTGAAAAAAGTGTAAAATCCAGAAAGGCAGGACAGGCCATGGAGAACTGGGAGCCTTGTTATGCTGATGGGCGGGATGTAAATTGCCAACAGCCACTCGGGAGAAGTGTATGGTGTTTCCTGAAACATCTAAAAAACAAAGCAACAGAGCCTAGGGCACTTCCACTTATGGTCCTATAGCTTAGGGAAATTAAAATCAAAAAGACACAGCCACCCCAAAGGTTGGGACGGCTCTGTTTACAAGAACCTGGTTTACGGTACAAGTTCAATATCGCAGAAAGTGAAAAATGGATAAAGAAGTTGTGGTACTTACGTACAATGCAGTATCACTCAGCAATGAAATCTATGTCATCAGGCCCGTAGCAGCATAATGAGTGGATTCAGGTATGATGATTCTAACTGAAATAAGTCACACAGGAAAAGAAACATCATAAGATATCACTAATACACGGAATGTAACCTTGGCTACACAGGAACTGAATTCCAAAACAGAACAGGGTCTCAAATTTAGAAACCCAACTTATGCTTGCTTAAGGGGAAAGGTGAGTTGGGGTGCTGCATAAAACCAGAGATTGAAATGAGCACAGATAAAGTTCCTTAAGCCAAATATGGAATAGACAAGAGCTACTCCTTGCTCAACGAAATGGACTCAACACCCCATATTAAATGCCTAAGAGTGTACCTGACTAGGAAGTATCTTAAAACCTATGGATTGCTATGTCTCTGAAAGAGAATCAAGTGTGTGTACAGGGGCATAAACGCAGCAGTGATAGGATTGGAGAGGTTCGGTGAGCAAATGAAGACCCTTTGAAGTCATATTGCATGGTACCCATTCCACGGGTCTCAACTCTCCAGGTTTAAGGGATTCTTCCTTCAGCTAAAACATGCATGTGGAACCCAGAGTATGATCAACCGTGTGATCGGGAGACGTGTTCCAATATGTGTCAGTTTTCGTCCCCTGGTACTCGGGTGCAACATTCCAGACGCTTTACTAACACTCTCCCGACTTGGAGAGTCAGTGCCTTTAACCTCCTGTTTGGCCCAGTTTGCAATTTCTGCGGAAGATGAACAGGAATAGGGAGAACCAATGAGAGACTAGCTGGAGGTGTCTGGACGGGCAAATTTAACTCTCATTTCCCACCAGGAAGAGGAATTAACCAAAGGCTCAGCGTGCCGTGCCGGAACCAGATTAGGGCCTGAAGCCATCCTGCAGTGTTGCGGCCAGCTCACGAGAAAGCGAGTTGAAGAAAGGAGCTCAGGGGCACTGTAATTCACAAACCTGCAGAGTTATAAATGACAGCTATCGTCCAAAAATATACTGAAGTAAGGCTGCCAAGAGGACTTGAAAGCGGGGCAGAATTGCAGGAAACCGATTTCAGGAGGTAGACTGGAATTGCATTGAAAGCATAGGAAAAGAGGCAGAACGTCCACAATGATGCACTTGGCCAAAAAGGGCGTATGCGTTTTTTCCTGAATATATTCAGGAAAAAACGCATACGCCCTTTTTGGCCAACCAAGCAAGCTTGCAAAGGAAATCTGCACTACAATGAAGTCTCACTTCCCCCCGGTCAAAAGGGCCATCTGAAAAAAGTGTAAAATCCAGAAAGGCAGGACAGGCCATGGAGAACTGGGAGCCTTGTTATGCTGATGGGCGGGATGTAAATTGCCAACAGCCACTCGGGAGAAGTGTATGGTGTTTCCTGAAACATCTAAAAAACAAAGCAACAGAGCCTAGGGCACTTCCACTTATGGTCCTATAGCTTAGGGAAATTAAAATCAAAAAGACACAGCCACCCCAAAGGTTGGGACGGCTCTGTTTACAAGAACCTGGTTTACGGTACAAGTTCAATATCGCAGAAAGTGAAAAATGGATAAAGAAGTTGTGGTACTTACGTACAATGCAGTATCACTCAGCAATGAAATCTATGTCATCAGGCCCGTAGCAGCATAATGAGTGGATTCAGGTATGATGATTCTAACTGAAATAAGTCACACAGGAAAAGAAACATCATAAGATATCACTAATACACGGAATGTAACCTTGGCTACACAGGAACTGAATTCCAAAACAGAACAGGGTCTCAAATTTAGAAACCCAACTTATGCTTGCTTAAGGGGAAAGGTGAGTTGGGGTGCTGCATAAAACCAGAGATTGAAATGAGCACAGATAAAGTTCCTTAAGCCAAATATGGAATAGACAAGAGCTACTCCTTGCTCAACGAAATGGACTCAACACCCCATATTAAATGCCTAAGAGTGTACCTGACTAGGAAGTATCTTAAAACCTATGGATTGCTATGTCTCTGAAAGAGAATCAAGTGTGTGTACAGGGGCATAAACGCAGCAGTGATAGGATTGGAGAGGTTCGGTGAGCAAATGAAGACCCTTTGAAGTCATATTGCATGGTACCCATTCCACGGGTCTCAACTCTCCAGGTTTAAGGGATTCTTCCTTCAGCTAAAACATGCATGTGGAACCCAGAGTATGATCAACCGTGTGATCGGGAGACGTGTTCCAATATGTGTCAGTTTTCGTCCCCTGGTACTCGGGTGCAACATTCCAGACGCTTTACTAACACTCTCCCGACTTGGAGAGTCAGTGCCTTTAACCTCCTGTTTGGCCCAGTTTGCAATTTCTGCGGAAGATGAACAGGAATAGGGAGAACCAATGAGAGACTAGCTGGAGGTGTCTGGACGGGCAAATTTAACTCTCATTTCCCACCAGGAAGAGGAATTAACCAAAGGCTCAGCGTGCCGTGCCGGAACCAGATTAGGGCCTGAAGCCATCCTGCAGTGTTGCGGCCAGCTCACGAGAAAGCGAGTTGAAGAAAGGAGCTCAGGGGCACTGTAATTCACAAACCTGCAGAGTTATAAATGACAGCTATCGTCCAAAAATATACTGAAGTAAGGCTGCCAAGAGGACTTGAAAGCGGGTCAGAATTGCAGGAAACCGATTTCAGGAGGTAGACTGGAATTGCATTGAAAGCATAGGAAAAGAGGCAGAACGTCCACAATGATGCACTTGGCCAAAAAGGGCGTATGCGTTTTTTCCTGAATATATTCAGGAAAAAACGCATACGCCCTTTTTGGCCAACCAAGCAAGCTTGCAAAGGAAATCTGCACTACAATGAAGTCTCACTTCCCCCCGGTCAAAAGGGCCATCTGAAAAAAGTGTAAAATCCAGAAAGGCAGGACAGGCCATGGAGAACTGGGAGCCTTGTTATGCTGATGGGCGGGATGTAAATTGCCAACAGCCACTCGGGAGAAGTGTATGGTGTTTCCTGAAACATCTAAAAAACAAAGCAACAGAGCCTAGGGCACTTCCACTTATGGTCCTATAGCTTAGGGAAATTAAAATCAAAAAGACACAGCCACCCCAAAGGTTGGGACGGCTCTGTTTACAAGAACCTGGTTTACGGTACAAGTTCAATATCGCAGAAAGTGAAAAATGGATAAAGAAGTTGTGGTACTTACGTACAATGCAGTATCACTCAGCAATGAAATCTATGTCATCAGGCCCGTAGCAGCATAATGAGTGGATTCAGGTATGATGATTCTAACTGAAATAAGTCACACAGGAAAAGAAACATCATAAGATATCACTAATACACGGAATGTAAACTTGGCTACATAGGAACTGAATTACAAAACAGAACAGGGTCTCAAATTTAGAAAACCAACTTATGCTTGCTTAAGGGGAAAGGTGAGTTGGGGTGCTGCATAAAACCAGAGATTGAAATGAGCACAGATAAAGTTCCTTAAGCCAAATATGGAATAGACAAGAGCTACTCCTTGCTCAACGAAATGGACTCAACACCCCATATTAAATGCCTAAGAGTGTACCTGACTAGGAAGTATCTTAAAACCTATGGATTGCTATGTCTCTGAAAGAGAATCAAGTGTGTGTACAGGGGCATAAACGCAGCAGTGATAGGATTGGAGAGGTTCGGTGAGCAAATGAAGACCCTTTGAAGTCATATTGCATGGTACCCATTCCACGGGTCTCAACTCTCCAGGTTTAAGGGATTCTTCCTTCAGCTAAAACATGCATGTGGAACCCAGAGTATGATCAACCGTGTGATCGGGAGACGTGTTCCAATATGTGTCAGTTTTCGTCCCCTGGTACTCGGGTGCAACATTCCAGACGCTTTACTAACACTCTCCCGACTTGGAGAGTCAGTGCCTTTAACCTCCTGTTTGGCCCAGTTTGCAATTTCTGCGGAAGATGAACAGGAATAGGGAGAACCAATGACAGACTAGCTGGAGGTGTCTGGACGGGCAAATTTAACTCTCATTTCCCACCAGGAAGAGGAATTAACCAAAGGCTCAGCGTGCCGTGCCGGAACCAGATTAGGGCCTGAAGCCATCCTGCGGTGTTGCGGCCAGCTCACGAGAAAGCGAGTTGAAGAAAGGAGCTCAGGGGCACTGTAATTCACAAACCTGCAGAGTTATAAATGACAGCTATCGTCCAAAAATATACTGAAGTAAGGCTGCCAAGAGGACTTGAAAGCGGGGCAGAATTGCAGGAAACCGATTTCAGGAGGTAGACTGGAATTGCATTGAAAGCATAGGAAAAGAGGCAGAACGTCCACAATGATGCACTTGGCCAAAAAGGGCGTATGCGTTTTTTCCTGAATATATTCAGGAAAAAACGCATACGCCCTTTTTGGCCAACCAAGCAAGCTTGCAAAGGAAATCTGCACTACAATGAAGTCTCACTTCCCCCCGGTCAAAAGGGCCATCTGAAAAAAGTGTAAAATCCAGAAAGGCAGGACAGGCCATGGAGAACTGGGAGCCTTGTTATGCTGATGGGCGGGATGTAAATTGCCAACAGCCACTCGGGAGAAGTGTATGGTGTTTCCTGAAACATCTAAAAAACAAAGCAACAGAGCCTAGGGCACTTCCACTTATGGTCCTATAGCTTAGGGAAATTAAAATCAAAAAGACACAGCCACCCCAAAGGTTGGGACGGCTCTGTTTACAAGAACCTGGTTTACGGTACAAGTTCAATATCGCAGAAAGTGAAAAATGGATAAAGAAGTTGTGGTACTTACGTACAATGCAGTATCACTCAGCAATGAAATCTATGTCATCAGGCCCGTAGCAGCATAATGAGTGGATTCAGGTATGATGATTCTAACTGAAATAAGTCACACAGAAAAAGAAACATCATAAGATATCACTAATACACGGAATGTAACCTTGGCTACACAGGAACTGAATTCCAAAACAGAACAGGGTCTCAAATTTAGAAAACCAACTTATGCTTGCTTAAGGGGAAAGGTGAGTTGGGGTGCTGCATAAAACCAGAGATTGAAATGAGCACAGATAAAGTTCCTTAAGCCAAATATGGAATAGACAAGAGCTACTCCTTGCTCAACGAAATGGACTCAACACCCCATATTAAATGCCTAAGAGTGTACCTGACTAGGAAGTATCTTAAAACCTATGGATTGCTATGTCTCTGAAAGAGAATCAAGTGTGTGTACAGGGGCATAAACGCAGCAGTGATAGGATTGGAGAGGTTCGGTGAGCAAATGAAGACCCTTTGAAGTCATATTGCATGGTACCCATTCCACGGGTCTCAACTCTCCAGGTTTAAGGGATTCTTCCTTCAGCTAAAACATGCATGTGGAACCCAGAGTATGATCAACCGTGTGATCGGGAGACGTGTTCCAATATGTGTCAGTTTTCGTCCCCTGGTACTCGGGTGCAACATTCCAGACGCTTTACTAACACTCTCCCGACTTGGAGAGTCAGTGCCTTTAACCTCCTGTTTGGCCCAGTTTGCAATTTCTGCGGAAGATGAACAGGAATAGGGAGAACCAATGACAGACTAGCTGGAGGTGTCTGGACGGGCAAATTTAACTCTCATTTCCCACCAGGAAGAGGAATTAACCAAAGGCTCAGCGTGCCGTGCCGGAACCAGATTAGGGCCTGAAGCCATCCTGCGGTGTTGCGGCCAGCTCACGAGAAAGCGAGTTGAAGAAAGGAGCTCAGGGGCACTGTAATTCACAAACCTGCAGAGTTATAAATGACAGCTATCGTCCAAAAATATACTGAAGTAAGGCTGCCAAGAGGACTTGAAAGCGGGGCAGAATTGCAGGAAACCGATTTCAGGAGGTAGACTGGAATTGCATTGAAAGCATAGGAAAAGAGGCAGAACGTCCACAATGATGCACTTGGCCAAAAAGGGCGTATGCGTTTTTTCCTGAATATATTCAGGAAAAAACGCATACGCCCTTTTTGGCCAACCAAGCAAGCTTGCAAAGGAAATCTGCACTACAATGAAGTCTCACTTCCCCCCGGTCAAAAGGGCCATCTGAAAAAAGTGTAAAATCCAGAAAGGCAGGACAGGCCATGGAGAACTGGGAGCCTTGTTATGCTGATGGGCGGGATGTAAATTGCCAACAGCCACTCGGGAGAAGTGTATGGTGTTTCCTGAAACATCTAAAAAACAAAGCAACAGAGCCTAGGGCACTTCCACTTATGGTCCTATAGCTTAGGGAAATTAAAATCAAAAAGACACAGCCACCCCAAAGGTTGGGACGGCTCTGTTTACAAGAACCTGGTTTACGGTACAAGTTCAATATCGCAGAAAGTGAAAAATGGATAAAGAAGTTGTGGTACTTACGTACAATGCAGTATCACTCAGCAATGAAATCTATGTCATCAGGCCCGTAGCAGCATAATGAGTGGATTCAGGTATGATGATTCTAACTGAAATAAGTCACACAGAAAAAGAAACATCATAAGATATCACTAATACACGGAATGTAACCTTGGCTACACAGGAACTGAATTCCAAAACAGAACAGGGTCTCAAATTTAGAAAACCAACTTATGCTTGCTTAAGGGGAAAGGTGAGTTGGGGTGCTGCATAAAACCAGAGATTGAAATGAGCACAGATAAAGTTCCTTAAGCCAAATATGGAATAGACAAGAGCTACTCCTTGCTCAACGAAATGGACTCAACACCCCATATTAAATGCCTAAGAGTGTACCTGACTAGGAAGTATCTTAAAACCTATGGATTGCTATGTCTCTGAAAGAGAATCAAGTGTGTGTACAGGGGCATAAACGCAGCAGTGATAGGATTGGAGAGGTTCGGTGAGCAAATGAAGACCCTTTGAAGTCATATTGCATGGTACCCATTCCACGGGTCTCAACTCTCCAGGTTTAAGGGATTCTTCCTTCAGCTAAAACATGCATGTGGAACCCAGAGTATGATCAACCGTGTGATCGGGAGACGTGTTCCAATATGTGTCAGTTTTCGTCCCCTGGTACTCGGGTGCAACATTCCAGACGCTTTACTAACACTCTCCCGACTTGGAGAGTCAGTGCCTTTAACCTCCTGTTTGGCCCAGTTTGCAATTTCTGCGGAAGATGAACAGGAATAGGGAGAACCAATGACAGACTAGCTGGAGGTGTCTGGACGGGCAAATTTAACTCTCATTTCCCACCAGGAAGAGGAATTAACCAAAGGCTCAGCGTGCCGTGCCGGAACCAGATTAGGGCCTGAAGCCATCCTGCGGTGTTGCGGCCAGCTCACGAGAAAGCGAGTTGAAGAAAGGAGCTCAGGGGCACTGTAATTCACAAACCTGCAGAGTTATAAATGACAGCTATCGTCCAAAAATATACTGAAGTAAGGCTGCCAAGAGGACTTGAAAGCGGGGCAGAATTGCAGGAAACCGATTTCAGGAGGTAGACTGGAATTGCATTGAAAGCATAGGAAAAGAGGCAGAACGTCCACAATGATGCACTTGGCCAAAAAGGGCGTATGCGTTTTTTCCTGAATATATTCAGGAAAAAACGCATACGCCCTTTTTGGCCAACCAAGCAAGCTTGCAAAGGAAATCTGCACTACAATGAAGTCTCACTTCCCCCCGGTCAAAAGGGCCATCTGAAAAAAGTGTAAAATCCAGAAAGGCAGGACAGGCCATGGAGAACTGGGAGCCTTGTTATGCTGATGGGCGGGATGTAAATTGCCAACAGCCACTCGGGAGAAGTGTATGGTGTTTCCTGAAACATCTAAAAAACAAAGCAACAGAGCCTATGCACTTCCACTTATGGTCCTATAGCTTAGGGAAATTAAAATCAAAAGACACAGCCACCCCAAAGGTTGGGACGGCTCTGTTTACAAGAACCTGGTTTACGGTACAAGTTCAATATCGCAGAAAGTGAAAAATGGATAAAGAAGTTGTGGTACTTACGTACAATGCAGTATCACTCAGCAATGAAATCTATGTCATCAGGCCCGTAGCAGCATAATGAGTGGATTCAGGTATGATGATTCTAACTGAAATAAGTCACACAGGAAAAGAAACATCATAAGATATCACTAATACACGGAATGTAACCTTGGCTACACAGGAACTGAATTACAAAACAGAACAGGGTCTCAAATTTAGAAACCCAACTTATGCTTGCTTAAGGGGAAAGGTGAGTTGGGGTGCTGCATAAAACCAGAGATTGAAATGAGCACAGATAAAGTTCCTTAAGCCAAATATGGAATAGACAAGAGCTACTCCTTGCTCAACGAAATGGACTCAACACCCCATATTAAATGCCTAAGAGTGTACCTGACTAGGAAGTATCTTAAAACCTATGGATTGCTATGTCTCTGAAAGAGAATCAAGTGTGTGTACAGGGGCATAAACGCAGCAGTGATAGGATTGGAGAGGTTCGGTGAGCAAATGAAGACCCTTTGAAGTCATATTGCATGGTACCCATTCCACGGGTCTCAACTCTCCAGGTTTAAGGGATTCTTCCTTCAGCTAAAACATGCATGTGGAACCCAGAGTATGATCAACCGTGTGATCGGGAGACGTGTTCCAATATGTGTCAGTTTTCGTCCCCTGGTACTCGGGTGCAACATTCCAGACGCTTTACTAACACTCTCCCGACTTGGAGAGTCAGTGCCTTTAACCTCCTGTTTGGCCCAGTTTGCAATTTCTGCGGAAGATGAACAGGAATAGGGAGAACCAATGAGAGACTAGCTGGAGGTGTCTGGACGGGCAAATTTAACTCTCATTTCGCACCAGGAAGAGGAATTAACCAAAGGCTCAGCGTGCCGTGCCGGAACCAGATTAGGGCCTGAAGCCATCCTGCGGTGTTGCGGCCAGCTCACGAGAAAGCGAGTTGAAGAAAGGAGCTCAGGGGCACTGTAATTCACAAACCTGCAGAGTTATAAATGACAGCTATCGTCCAAAAATATACTGAAGTAAGGCTGCCAAGAGGACTTGAAAGCGGGGCAGAATTGCAGGAAACCGATTTCAGGAGGTAGACTGGAATTGCATTGAAAGCATAGGAAAAGAGGCAGAACGTCCACAATGATGCACTTGGCCAAAAAGGGCGTATGCGTTTTTTCCTGAATATATTCAGGAAAAAACGCATACGCCCTTTTTGGCCAACCAAGCAAGCTTGCAAAGGAAATCTGCACTACAATGAAGTCTCACTTCCCCCCGGTCAAAAGGGCCATCTGAAAAAAGTGTAAAATCCAGAAAGGCAGGACAGGCCATGGAGAACTGGGAGCCTTGTTATGCTGATGGGCGGGATGTAAATTGCCAACAGCCACTCGGGAGAAGTGTATGGTGTTTCCTGAAACATCTAAAAAACAAAGCAACAGAGCCTAGGGCACTTCCACTTATGGTCCTATAGCTTAGGGAAATTAAAATCAAAAGACACAGCCACCCCAAAGGTTGGGACGGCTCTGCTTACAAGAACCTGGTTTACGGTACAAGTTCAATATCGCAGAAAGTGAAAAATGGATAAAGAAGTTGTGGTACTTACGTACAATGCAATATCACTCAGCAATGAAATCTATGTCATCAGGCCCGTAGCAGCATAATGAGTGGATTCAGGTACGATGATTCTAACTGAAATAAGTCACACAGAAAAAGAAACATCATAAGATATCACTAATACACGGAATGTAACCTTGGCTACACAGGAACTGAATTACAAAACAGAACAGGGTCTCAAATTTAGAAACCCAACTTATGCTTGCTTAAGGGGAAAGGTGAGTTGGGGTGCTGCATAAAACCAGAGATTGAAATGAGCACAGATAAAGTTCCTTAAGCCAAATATGGAATAGACAAGAGCTACTCCTTGCTCAACG
This sequence comes from Lagenorhynchus albirostris, assembly GCF_949774975.1. NCBI lineage: Eukaryota > Metazoa > Chordata > Mammalia > Artiodactyla > Delphinidae > Lagenorhynchus > Lagenorhynchus albirostris. Next base: position 98,878 of record NW_026783505.1, on the reverse strand, counting down.
AAATGGACTCAACACCCCATATTAAATGCCTAAGAGTGTACCTGACTAGGAAGTATCTTAAAACCTATGGATTGCTATGTCTCTGAAAGAGAATCAAGTGTGTGTACAGGGGCATAAACGCAGCAGTGATAGGATTGGAGAGGTTCGGTGAGCAAATGAAGACCCTTTGAAGTCATATTGCATGGTACCCATTCCACGGGTCTCAACTCTCCAGGTTTAAGGGATTCTTCCTTCAGCTAAAACATGCATGTGGAACCCAGAGTATGATCAACCGTGTGATCGGGAGACGTGTTCCAATATGTGTCAGTTTTCGTCCCCTGGTACTCGGGTGCAACATTCCAGACGCTTTACTAACACTCTCCCGACTTGGAGAGTCAGTGCCTTTAACCTCCTGTTTGGCCCAGTTTGCAATTTCTGCGGAAGATGAACAGGAATAGGGAGAACCAATGAGAGACTAGCTGGAGGTGTCTGGACGGGCAAATTTAACTCTCATTTCCCACCAGGAAGAGGAATTAACCAAAGGCTCAGCGTGCCGTGCCGGAACCAGATTAGGGCCTGAAGCCATCCTGCGGTGTTGCGGCCAGCTCACGAGAAAGCGAGTTGAAGAAAGGAGCTCAGGGGCACTGTAATTCACAAACCTGCAGAGTTATAAATGACAGCTATCGTCCAAAAATATACTGAAGTAAGGCTGCCAAGAGGACTTGAAAGCGGGGCAGAATTGCAGGAAACCGATTTCAGGAGGTAGACTGGAATTGCATTGAAAGCATAGGAAAAGAGGCAGAACGTCCACAATGATGCACTTGGCCAAAAAGGGCGTATGCGTTTTTTCCTGAATATATTCAGGAAAAAACGCATACGCCCTTTTTGGCCAACCAAGCAAGCTTGCAAAGGAAATCTGCACTACAATGAAGTCTCACTTCCCCCCGGTCAAAAGGGCCATCTGAAAAAAGTGTAAAATCCAGAAAGGCAGGACAGGCCATGGAGAACTGGGAGCCTTGTTATGCTGATGGGCGGGATGTCAATTGCCAACAGCCACTCGGGAGAAGTGTATGGTGTTTCCTGAAACATCTAAAAAACAAAGCAACAGAGCCTAGGGCACTTCCACTTATGGTCCTATAGCTTAGGGAAATTAAAATCAAAAAGACACAGCCACCCCAAAGGTTGGGACGGCTCTGTTTACAAGAACCTGGTTTACGGTACAAGTTCAATATCGCAGAAAGTGAAAAATGGATAAAGAAGTTGTGGTACTTACGTACAATGCAGTATCACTCAGCAATGAAATCTATGTCATCAGGCCCGTAGCAGCATAATGAGTGGATTCAGGTATGATGATTCTAACTGAAATAAGTCACACAGAAAAAGAAACATCATAAGATATCACTAATACACGGAATGTAACCTTGGCTACACAGGAACTGAATTCCAAAACACAACAGGGTCTCAAATTTAGAAAACCAACTTATGCTTGCTTAAGGGGAAAGGTGAGTTGGGGTGCTGCATAAAACCAGAGATTGAAATGAGCACAGATAAAGTTCCTTAAGCCAAATATGGAATAGACAAGAGCTACTCCTTGCTCAACGAAATGGACTCAACACCCCATATTAAATGCCTAAGAGTGTACCTGACTAGGAAGTATCTTAAAACCTATGGATTGCTATGTCTCTGAAAGAGAATCAAGTGTGTGTACAGGGGCATAAACGCAGCAGTGATAGGATTGGAGAGGTTCGGTGAGCAAATGAAGACCCTTTGAAGTCATATTGCATGGTACCCATTCCACGGGTCTCAACTCTCCAGGTTTAAGGGATTCTTCCTTCAGCTAAAACATGCATGTGGAACCCAGAGTATGATCAACCGTGTGATCGGGAGACGTGTTCCAATATGTGTCAGTTTTCGTCCCCAGGTACTCGGGTGCAACATTCCAGACGCTTTACTAACACTCTCCCGACTTGGAGAGTCAGTGCCTTTAACCTCCTGTTTGGCCCAGTTTGCAATTTCTGCGGAAGATGAACAGGAATAGGGAGAACCAATGAGAGACTAGCTGGAGGTGTCTGGACGGGCAAATTTAACTCTCATTTCCCACCAGGAAGAGGAATTAACCAAAGGCTCAGCGTGCCGTGCCGGAACCAGATTAGGGCCTGAAGCCATTCTGCGGTGTTGCGGCCAGCTCACGAGAAAGCGAGTTGAAGAAAGGAGCTCAGGGGCACTGTAATTCACAAACCTGCAGAGTTATAAATGACAGCTATCGTCCAAAAATATACTGAAGTAAGACTGCCAAGAGGACATGAAAGCGGGGCAGAATTGCAGGAAACCGATTTCAGGAGGTAGACTGGAATTGCATTTAAAGCATAGGAAAAGAGGCAGAACGTCCACAATGATGCACTTGGCCAAAAAGGGCGTATGCGTTTTTTCCTGAATATATTCAGGAAAAAACGCATACGCCCTTTTTGGCCAACCAAGCAAGCTTGCAAAGGAAATCTGCACTACAATGAAGTCTCACTTCCCCCCGGTCAAAAGGGCCATCTGAAAAAAGTGTAAAATCCAGAAAGGCAGGACAGGCCATGGAGAACTGGGAGCCTTGTTATGCTGATGGGCGGGATGTAAATTGCCAACAGCCACTCGGGAGAAGTGTATGGTGTTTCCTGAAACATCTAAAAAACAAAGCAACAGAGCCTAGGGCACTTCCACTTATGGTCCTATAGCTTAGGGAAATTAAAATCAAAAAGACACAGCCACCCCAAAAGTTGGCACGGCTGTGTTTACAAGAACCTGGTTTACGGTACAAGTTCAATATCGCAGAAAGCGAAAAATGGATAAAGAAGTTGTGGTACTTACGTACAATGCAATATCACTCAGCAAGGAAATCTATGTCATCAGGCCCGTAGCAGCATAATGAGTGGATTCAGGTATGATGATTCTAACTGAAATAAATCACACAGAAAAAGAAACATCATAAGATATCACTAATACACGGAATGTAAACTTGGCTACACAGGAACTGAATTACAAAACAGAACAGGGTCTCAAATTTAGAAAACCAACTTATGCTTGCTTAAGGGGAAAGGTGAGTTGGGGTGCTGCATAAAACCAGAGATTGAGATGAGCACAGATAAAGTTCCTTAAGCCAAATATGGAATAGACAAGAGCTACTCCTTGCTCAACGAAATGGACTCAACACCCATATTAAACGCCTAAGGATGTACCTGACTAGGAAGTATCTTAAAACCTATGGATTGCTATGTCTCCAAAAGAGAATCAAGCATGTGTACAGGGGCATAAACGCAGCAGTGATAGGACTGGAGAGGTTCGGTGAGCAAATGAAGACCCTTTGAAGTCATATTGCATGGTACCCATTCCACGGGTCTCAACTCTCCAGGTTTAAGGTATTCTTCCTTCAGCTAAAACATGCATGTGGAACCCAGAGTATGATCAACCGTGTGATCGGGAGACGTGTTCCAATATGTGTCAGTTTTCGTCCCCTGGTACTCGGGTGCAACATTCCAGACGCTTTACTAACACTCTCCCGACTTGGAGAGTCAGTGCCTTTAACCTCCTGTTTGGCCCAGTTTGCAATTTCTGCGGAAGATGAACAGGAATAGGGAGAACCAATGACAGACCAGATGGAGGTGTCTGGATGGGCAAATTTAACTCTCATTTCGCACCAGGAAGAGGAATTAACCAAAGGCTCAGCGTGCCGTGCCGGAACCAGATTAGGGCCTGAAGCAATCTTGCGGTGTTGCGGCCAGCTCACGAGAAAACGAGTTGAAGAAAGGAGCTCAGGGGCACTGTAATTCACAAACCTGCAGAGTTATAAATGACAGCTATCGTCCAAAAATATACTGAAGTAAGGCTGCCAAGAGGACTTGAAAGCGGGGCAGAATTGCAGGAAACCTATTTCAGGAGGTAGACTGGAATTGCATTTAAAGCATAGGAAAAGAGGCAGAACGTCCACAATGATGCACTTGGCCAAAAAGGGCGTATGCGTTTTTTCCTGAATATATTCAGGAAAAAACGCATACGCCCTTTTTGGCCAACCAAGCAAGCTTGCAAAGGAAATCTGCACTACAATGAAGTCTCACTTCCCCCCAGTCAAAAGGGCCATCTGAAAAAAGTGTAAAATCCAGAAAGGCAGGACAGGCCATGGAGAACTGGGAGCCTTGTTATGCTGATGGGCGGGATGTCAATTGCCAACAGCCACTCGGGAGAAGTGTATGGTGTTTCCTGAAACATCTAAAAAACAAAGCAACAGAGCCTAGGGCACTTCCACTTATGGTCCTATAGCTTAGGGAAATTAAAATCAAAAAGACACAGCCACCCCAAAGGTTGGGACGGCTCTGTTTACAAGAACCTGGTTTACGGTACAAGTTCAATATCGCAGAAAGTGAAAAATGGATAAAGAAGTTGTGGTACTTACGTACAATGCAGTATCACTCAGCAATGAAATCTATGTCATCAGGCCCGTAGCAGCATAATGAGTGGATTCAGGTATGATGATTCTAACTGAAATAAGTCACACAGAAAAAGAAACATCATAAGATATCACTAATACACGGAATGTAACCTTGGCTACACAGGAACTGAATTACAAAACAGAACAGGGTCTCAAATTTAGAAAACCAACTTATGCTTGCTTAAGGGGAAAGGTGAGTTGGGGTGCTGCATAAAACCAGAGATTGAAATGAGCACAGATAAAGTTCCTTAAGCCAAATATGGAATAGACAAGAGCTACTCCTTGCTCAACGAAATGGACTCAACACCCCATATTAAATGCCTAAGAGTGTACCTGACTAGGAAGTATCTTAAAACCTATGGATTGCTATGTCTCTGAAAGAGAATCAAGTGTGTGTACAGGGGCATAAACGCAGCAGTGATAGGATTGGAGAGGTTCGGTGAGCAAATGAAGACCCTTTGAAGTCATATTGCATGGTACCCATTCCACGGGTCTCAACTCTCCAGGTTTAAGGGATTCTTCCTTCAGCTAAAACATGCATGTGGAACCCAGAGTATGATCAACCGTGTGATCGGGAGACGTGTTCCAATATGTGTCAGTTTTCGTCCCCTGGTACTCGGGTGCAACATTCCAGACGCTTTACTAACACTCTCCCGACTTGGAGAGTCAGTGCCTTTAACCTCCTGTTTGGCCCAGTTTGCAATTTCTGCGGAAGATGAACAGGAATAGGGAGAACCAATGAGAGACTAGCTGGAGGTGTCTGGACGGGCAAATTTAACTCTCATTTCCCACCAGGAAGAGGAATTAACCAAAGGCTCAGCGTGCCGTGCCGGAACCAGATTAGGGCCTGAAGCCATCCTGCGGTGTTGCGGCCAGCTCACGAGAAAGCGAGTTGAAGAAAGGAGCTCAGGGGCACTGTAATTCACAAACCTGCAGAGTTATAAATGACAGCTATCGTCCAAAAATATACTGAAGTAAGGCTGCCAAGAGGACTTGAAAGCGGGGCAGAATTGCAGGAAACCGATTTCAGGAGGTAGACTGGAATTGCATTGAAAGCATAGGAAAAGAGGCAGAACGTCCACAATGATGCACTTGGCCAAAAAGGGCGTATGCGTTTTTTCCTGAATATATTCAGGAAAAAACGCATACGCCCTTTTTGGCCAACCAAGCAAGCTTGCAAAGGAAATCTGCACTACAATGAAGTCTCACTTCCCCCCGGTCAAAAGGGCCATCTGAAAAAAGTGTAAAATCCAGAAAGGCAGGACAGGCCATGGAGAACTGGGAGCCTTGTTATGCTGATGGGCGGGATGTAAATTGCCAACAGCCACTCGGGAGAAGTGTATGGTGTTTCCTGAAACATCTAAAAAACAAAGCAACAGAGCCTAGGGCACTTCCACTTATGGTCCTATAGCTTAGGGAAATTAAAATCAAAAGACACAGCCACCCCAAAGGTTGGGACGGCTCTGCTTACAAGAACCTGGTTTACGGTACAAGTTCAATATCGCAGAAAGTGAAAAATGGATAAAGAAGTTGTGGTACTTACGTACAATGCAATATCACTCAGCAATGAAATCTATGTCATCAGGCCCGTAGCAGCATAATGAGTGGATTCAGGTACGATGATTCTAACTGAAATAAATCACACAGAAAAAGAAACATCATAAGATATCACTAATACACGGAATGTAACCTTGGCTACACAGGAACTGAATTACAAAACAGAACAGGGTCTCAAATTTAGAAACCCAACTTATGCTTGCTTAAGGGGAAAGGTGAGTTGGGGTGCTGCATAAAACCAGAGATTGAAATGAGCACAGATAAAGTTCCTTAAGCCAAATATGGAATAGACAAGAGCTACTCCTTGCTCAACGAAATGGACTCAACACCCCATATTAAATGCCTAAGAGTGTACCTGACTAGGAAGTATCTTAAAACCTATGGATTGCTATGTCTCTGAAAGAGAATCAGGTGTGTGTACAGGGGCATAAACGCAGCAGTGATAGGATTGGAGAGGTTCGGTGAGCAAATGAAGACCCTTTGAAGTCATATTGCATGGTACCCATTCCACGGGTCTCAACTCTCCAGGTTTAAGGGATTCTTCCTTCAGCTAAAACATGCATGTGGAACCCAGAGTATGATCAACCGTGTGATCGGGAGACGTGTTCCAATATGTGTCAGTTTTCGTCCCCTGGTACTCGGGTGCAACATTCCAGACGCTTTACTAACACTCTCCCGACTTGGAGAGTCAGTGCCTTTAACCTCCTGTTTGGCCCAGTTTGCAATTTCTGCGGAAGATGAACAGGAATAGGGAGAACCAATGACAGACTAGCTGGAGGTGTCTGGACGGGCAAATTTAACTCTCATTTCCCACCAGGAAGAGGAGTTAACCAAAGGCTCAGCGTGCCGTGCCGGAACCAGATTAGGGCCTGAAGCCATCCTGCAGTGTTGCGGCCAGCTCACGAGAAAGCGAGTTGAAGAAAGGAGCTCAGGGGCACTGTAATTCACAAACCTGCAGAGTTATAAATGACAGCTATCGTCCAAAAATATACTGAAGTAAGGCTGCCAAGAGGACTTGAAAGCGGGGCAGAATTGCAGGAAACCGATTTCAGGAGGTAGACTGGAATTGCATTTAAAGCATAGGAAAAGAGGCAGAACGTCCACAATGATGCACTTGGCCAAAAAGGGCGTATGCGTTTTTTCCTGAATATATTCAGGAAAAAACGCATACGCCCTTTTTGGCCAACCAAGCAAGCTTGCAAAGGAAATCTGCACTACAATGAAGTCTCACTTCCCCCCGGTCAAAAGGGCCATCTGAAAAAAGTGTAAAATCCAGAAAGGCAGGACAGGCCATGGAGAACTGGGAGCCTTGTTATGCTGATGGGCGGGATGTCAATTGCCAACAGCCACTCGGGAGAAGTGTATGGTGTTTCCTGAAACATCTAAAAAACAAAGCAACAGAGCCTAGGGCACTTCCACTTATGGTCCTATAGCTTAGGGAAATTAAAATCAAAAAGACACAGCCACCCCAAAGGTTGGGACGGCTCTGTTTACAAGAACCTGGTTTACGGTACAAGTTCAATATCGCAGAAAGTGAAAAATGGATAAAGAAGTTGTGGTACTTACGTACAATGCAGTATCACTCAGCAATGAAATCTATGTCATCAGGCCCGTAGCAGCATAATGAGTGGATTCAGGTATGATGATTCTAACTGAAATAAGTCACACAGGAAAAGAAACATCATAAGATATCACTAATACACGGAATGTAACCTTGGCTACACAGGAACTGAATTCCAAAACAGAACAGGGTCTCAAATTTAGAAACCCAACTTATGCTTGCTTAAGGGGAAAGGTGAGTTCGGGTGCTGCATAAAACCAGATATTGAAATGAGCACAGATAAAGTTCCTTAAGCCAAATATGGAATAGACAAGAGCTACTCCTTGCTCAACGAAATGGACTCAACACCCCATATTAAATGCCTAAGAGTGTACCTGACTAGGAAGTATCTTAAAACCTATGGATTGCTATGTCTCTGAAAGAGAATCAAGTGGGTGTACAGGGGCATAAACGCAGCAGTGATAGGATTGGAGAGGTTCGGTGAGCAAATGAAGACCCTTTGAAGTCATATTGCATGGTACCCATTCCACGGGTCTCAACTCTCCAGGTTTAAGGGATTCTTCCTTCAGCTAAAACATGCATGTGGAACCCAGAGTATGATCAACCGTGTGATCGGGAGACGTGTTCCAATATGTGTCAGTTTTCGTCCCCTGGTACTCGGGTGCAACATTCCAGACGCTTTACTAACACTCTCCCGACTTGGAGAGTCAGTGCCTTTAACCTCCTGTTTGGCCCAGTTTGCAATTTCTGCGGAAGATGAACAGGAATAGGGAGAACCAATGACAGACCAGATGGAGGTGTCTGGATGGGCAAATTTAACTCTCATATGCACCAGGAAGAGGAATTAACCAAAGGCTCAGCGTGCCGTGCCGGAACCAGATTAGGGCCTGAAGCAATCCTGCGGTGTTGCGGCCAGCTCACGAGAAAACGAGTTGAAGAAAGGAGCTCAGGGGCACTGTAATTCACAAACCTGCAGAGTTATAAATGACAGCTATCGTCCAAAAATATACTGAAGTAAGGCTGCCAAGAGGACTTGAAAGCGGGGCAGAATTGCAGGAAACCGATTTCAGGAGGTAGACTGGAATTGCATTTAAAGCATAGGAAAAGAGGCAGAACGTCCACAATGATGCACTTGGCCAAAAAGGGCGTATGCGTTTTTTCCTGAATATATTCAGGAAAAAACGCATACGCCCTTTTTGGCCAACCAAGCAAGCTTGCAAAGGAAATCTGCACTACAATGAAGTCTCACTTCCCCCCGGTCAAAAGGGCCATCTGAAAAAAGTGTAAAATCCAGAAAGGCAGGACAGGCCATGGAGAACTGGGAGCCTTGTTATGCTGATGGGCGGGATGTCAATTGCCAACAGCCACTCGGGAGAAGTGTATGGTGTTTCCTGAAACATCTAAAAAACAAAGCAACAGAGCCTAGGGCACTTCCACTTATGGTCCTATAGCTTAGGGAAATTAAAATCAAAAAGACACAGCCACCCCAAAGGTTGGGACGGCTCTGTTTACAAGAACCTGGTTTACGGTACAAGTTCAATATCGCAGAAAGTGAAAAATGGATAAAGAAGTTGTGGTACTTACGTACAATGCAGTATCACTCAGCAATGAAATCTATGTCATCAGGCCCGTAGCAGCATAATGAGTGGATTCAGGTATGATGATTCTAACTGAAATAAGTCACACAGAAAAAGAAACATCATAAGATATCACTAATACACGGAATGTAACCTTGGCTACACAGGAACTGAATTACAAAACACAACAGGGTCTCAAATTTAGAAAACCAACTTATGCTTGCTTAAGGGGAAAGGTGAGTTGGGGTGCTGCATAAAACCAGAGATTGAAATGAGCACAGATAAAGTTCCTTAAGCCAAATATGGAATAGACAAGAGCTACTCCTTGCTCAACGAAATGGACTCAACACCCCATATTAAATGCCTAAGAGTGTACCTGACTAGGAAGTATCTTAAAACCTATGGATTGCTATGTCTCTGAAAGAGAATCAAGTGTGTGTACAGGGGCATAAACGCAGCAGTGATAGGATTGGAGAGGTTCGGTGAGCAAATGAAGACCCTTTGAAGTCATAGTGCATGGTACCCATTCCACGGGTCTCAACTCTCCAGGTTTAAGGTATTCTTCCTTCAGCTAAAACATGCATGTGGAACCCAGAGTATGATCAACCGTGTGATCGGGAGACGTGTTCCAATATGTGTCAGTTTTCGTCCCCAGGTACTCGGGTGCAACATTCCAGACGCTTTACTAACACTCTCCCGACTTGGAGAGTCAGTGCCTTTAACCTCCTGTTTGGCCCAGTTTGCAATTTCTGCGGAAGATGAACAGGAATAGGGAGAACCAATGAGAGACTAGCTGGAGGTGTCTGGACGGGCAAATTTAACTCTCATTTCCCACCAGGAAGAGGAATTAACCAAAGGCTCAGCGTGCCGTGCCGGAACCAGATTAGGGCCTGAAGCCATCCTGCGGTGTTGCGGCCAGCTCACGAGAAAGCGAGTTGAAGAAAGGAGCTCAGGGGCACTGTAATTCACAAACCTGCAGAGTTATAAATGACAGCTATCGTCCAAAAATATACTGAAGTAAGGCTGCCAAGAGGACATGAAAGCGGGGCAGAATTGCAGGAAACCGATTTCAGGAGGTAGACTGGAATTGCATTTAAAGCATAGGAAAAGAGGCAGAACGTCCACAATGATGCACTTGGCCAAAAAGGGCGTATGCGTTTTTTCCTGAATATATTCAGGAAAAAACGCATACGCCCTTTTTGGCCAACCAAGCAAGCTTGCAAAGGAAATCTGCACTACAATGAAGTCTCACTTCCCCCCGGTCAAAAGGGCCATCTGAAAAAAGTGTAAAATCCAGAAAGGCAGGACAGGCCATGGAGAACTGGGAGCCTTGTTATGCTGATGGGCGGGATGTCAATTGCCAACAGCCACTCGGGAGAAGTGTATGGTGTTTCCTGAAACATCTAAAAAACAAAGCAACAGAGCCTAGGGCACTTCCACTTATGGTCCTATAGCTTAGGGAAATTAAAATCAAAAAGACACAGCCACCCCAAAAGTTGGCACGGCTGTGTTTACAAGAACCTGGTTTACGGTACAAGTTCAATATCGCAGAAAGCGAAAAATGGATAAAGAAGTTGTGGTACTTACGTACAATGCAATATCACTCAGCAAGGAAATCTATGTCATCAGGCCCGTAGCAGCATAATGAGTGGATTCAGGTATGATGATTCTAACTGAAATAAATCACACAGAAAAAGAAACATCATAAGATATCACTAATACACGGAATGTAAACTTGGCTACACAGGAACTGAATTACAAAACAGAACAGGGTCTCAAATTTAGAAAACCAACTTATGCTTGCTTAAGGGGAAAGGTGAGTTGGGGTGCTGCATAAAACCAGAGATTGAGATGAGCACAGATAAAGTTCCTTAAGCCAAATATGGAATAGACAAGAGCTACTCCTTGCTCAACGAAATGGACTCAACACCCATATTAAACGCCTAAGGATGTACCTGACTAGGAAGTATCTTAAAACCTATGGATTGCTATGTCTCCAAAAGAGAATCAAGCATGTGTACAGGGGCATAAACGCAGCAGTGATAGGACTGGAGAGGTTCGGTGAGCAAATGAAGACCCTTTGAAGTCATATTGCATGGTACCCATTCCACGGGTCTCAACTCTCCAGGTTTAAGGTATTCTTCCTTCAGCTAAAACATGCATGTGGAACCCAGAGTATGATCAACCGTGTGATCGGGAGACGTGTTCCAATATGTGTCAGTTTTCGTCCCCTGGTACTCGGGTGCAACATTCCAGACGCTTTACTAACACTCTCCCGACTTGGAGAGTCAGTGCCTTTAACCTCCTGTTTGGCCCAGTTTGCAATTTCTGCGGAAGATGAACAGGAATAGGGAGAACCAATGACAGACTAGCTGGAGGTGTCTGGACGGGCAAATTTAACTCTCATTTCCCACCAGGAAGAGGAATTAACCAAAGGCTCAGCGTGCCGTGCCGGAACCAGATTAGGGCCTGAAGCCATCCTGCGCTGTTGCGGCCAGCTCACGAGAAAGCGAGTTGAAGAAAGGAGCTCAGGGGCACTGTAATTCACAAACCTGCAGAGTTATAAATGACAGCTATCGTCCAAAAATATACTGAAGTAAGACTGCCAAGAGGACATGAAAGCGGGGCAGAATTGCAGGAAACCGATTTCAGGAGGTAGACTGGAATTGCATTTAAAGCATAGGAAAAGAGGCAGAACGTCCACAATGATGCACTTGGCCAAAAAGGGCGTATGCGTTTTTTCCTGAATATATTCAGGAAAAAACGCATACGCCCTTTTTGGCCAACCAAGCAAGCTTGCAAAGGAAATCTGCACTACAATGAAGTCTCACTTCCCCCCGGTCAAAAGGGCCATCTGAAAAAAGTGTAAAATCCAGAAAGGCAGGACAGGCCATGGAGAACTGGGAGCCTTGTTATGCTGATGGGCGGGATGTCAATTGCCAACAGCCACTCGGGAGAAGTGTATGGTGTTTCCTGAAACATCTAAAAAACAAAGCAACAGAGCCTAGGGCACTTCCACTTATGGTCCTATAGCTTAGGGAAATTAAAATCAAAAAGACACAGCCACCCCAAAAGTTGGCACGGCTGTGTTTACAAGAACCTGGTTTACGGTACAAGTTCAATATCGCAGAAAGCGAAAAATGGATAAAGAAGTTGTGGTACTTACGTACAATGCAATATCACTCAGCAAGGAAATCTATGTCATCAGGCCCGTAGCAGCATAATGAGTGGATTCAGGTATGATGATTCTAACTGAAATAAGTCACACAGGAAAAGAAACATCATAAGATATCACTAATACACGGAATGTAAACTTGGCTACACAGGAACTGAATTACAAAACAGAACAGGGTCTCAAATTTAGAAAACCAACTTATGCTTGCTTAAGGGGAAAGGTGAGTTGGGGTGCTGCATAAAACCAGAGATTGAGATGAGCACAGATAAAGTTCCTTAAGCCAAATATGGAATAGACAAGAGCTACTCCTTGCTCAACGAAATGGACTCAACACCCATAGTAAACGCCTAAGGATGTACCTGACTAGGAAGTATCTTAAAACCTATGGATTGCTATGTCTCCAAAAGAGAATCAAGCATGTGTACAGGGGCATAAACGCAGCAGTGATAGGACTGGAGAGGTTCGGTGAGCAAATGAAGACCCTTTGAAGTCATATTGCATGGTACCCATTCCACGGGTCTCAACTCTCCAGGTTTAAGGTATTCTTCCTTCAGCTAAAACATGCATGTGGAACCCAGAGTATGATCAACCGTGTGATCGGGAGACGTGTTCCAATATGTGTCAGTTTTCGTCCCCTGGTACTCGGGTGCAACATTCCAGACGCTTTACTAACACTCTCCCGACTTGGAGAGTCAGTGCCTTTAACCTCCTGTTTGGCCCAGTTTGCAATTTCTGCGGAAGATGAACAGGAATAGGGAGAACCAATGACAGACTAGCTGGAGGTGTCTGGACGAGCAAATTTAACTCTCATTTCCCACCAGGAATGGGAATTAACCAAAGGCTCAGCGTGCCGTGCCGGAACCAGATTAGGGCCTGAAGCAATCCTGCGGTGTTGCGGCCAGCTCACGAGAAAACGAGTTGAAGAAAGGAGCTCAGGGGCACTGTAATTCACAAACCTGCAGAGTTATAAATGACAGCTATCGTCCAAAAATATACTGAAGTAAGGCTGCCAAGAGGACTTGAAAGCGGGGCAGAATTGCAGGAAACCGATTTCAGGAGGTAGACTGGAATTGCATTTAAAGCATAGGAAAAGAGGCAGAACGTCCACAATGATGCACTTGGCCAAAAAGGGCGTATGCGTTTTTTCCTGAATATATTCAGGAAAAAACGCATACGCCCTTTTTGGCCAACCAAGCAAGCTTGCAAAGGAAATCTGCACTACAATGAAGTCTCACTTCCCCCCGGTCAAAAGGGCAATCTGAAAAAAGTGTAAAATCCAGAAAGGCAGGACAGGCCATGGAGAACTGGGAGCCTTGTTATGCTGATGGGCGGGATGTAAATTGCCAACAGCCACTCGGGAGAAGTGTATGGTGTTTCCTGAAACATCTAAAAAACAAAGCAACAGAGCCTAGGGCACTTCCACTTATGGTCCTATAGCTTAGGGAAATTAAAATCAAAAAGACACAGCCACCCCAAAAGTTGGGACGGCTCTGTTTACAAGAACCTGGTTTACGGTACAAGTTCAATATCGCAGAAAGTGAAAAATGGATAAAGAAGTTGTGGTACTTACGTACAATGCAATATCACTCAGCAAGGAAATCTATGTCATCAGGCCCGTAGCAGCATAATGAGTGGATTCAGGTATGATGATTCTAACTGAAATAAGTCACACAGAAAAAGAAACATCATAAGATATCACTAATACACGGAATGTAAACTTGGCTACACAGGAACTGAATTACAAAACAGAACAGGGTCTCAAATTTAGAAACCCAACTTATGCTTGCTTAAAGGGAAAGGTGAGTTGGGGTGCTGCATAAAACCAGAGATTGAGATGAGCACAGATAAAGTTCCTTAAGCCAAATATGGAATAGACAAGAGCTACTCCTTGCTCAACGAAATGGATTCAACACCCCATATTAAACACCTAAGAATATACCTGACTAGGAAGTATCTTAAAACCTATGGATTGCTATGTCTCCGAAAGAGAATCAAGCGTGTGTACAGGGGAATTAACGCAGCAGTGATAGGATTGGAGATGTTCGGTGAGCAAATGAAGACCCTTTGAAGTCATATTGCATGGTACCCATTCCACGGGTCTCAACTCTCCAGGTTTAAGGTATTCTTCCTTCAGCTAAAACATGCATGTGGAACCCAGAGTATGATCAACCGTGTGATCGGGAGACGTGTTCCAATATGTGTCAGTTTTCGTCCCCTGGTACTCGGGTGCAACATTCCAGACGCTTTACTAACACTCTCCCGACTTGGAGAGTCAGTGCCTTTAACCTCCTGTTTGGCCCAGTTTGCAATTTCTGCGGAAGATGAACAGGAATAGGGAGAACCAATGACAGACCAGATGGAGGTGTCTGGATGGGCAAATTTAACTCTCATTTCGCACCAGGAAGAGGAATTAACCAAAGGCTCAGCGTGCCATGCCGGAACCAGATTAGGGCCTGAAGCCATCCTGCGGTGTTGCGGCCAGCTCACGAGAAAACGAGTTGAAGAAAGGAGCTCAGGGGCACTGTAATTCACAAACCTGCAGAGTTATAAATGACAGCTATCGTCCAAAAATATACTGAAGTAAGGCTGCCAAGAGGACTTGAAAGCGGGGCAGAATTGCAGGAAACCGATTTCAGGAGGTAGACTGGAATTGCATTGAAAGCATAGGAAAAGAGGCAGAACGTCCACAATGATGCACTTGGCCAAAAAGGGCGTATGCGTTTTTTCCTGAATATATTCAGGAAAAAACGCATACGCCCTTTTTGGCCAACCAAGCAAGCTGGGAAAGGAAATCTGCACTACAATGAAGTCTCACTTCCCCCCGGTCAAAAGGGCCATCTGAAAAAAGTGTAAAATCCAGAAAGGCAGGACAGGCCATGGAGAACTGGGAGCCTTGTTATGCTGATGGGCGGGATGTAAATTGCCAACAGCCACTCGGGAGAAGTGTATGGTGTTTCCTGAAACATCTAAAAAACAAAGCAACAGAGCCTAGGGCACTTCCACTTATGGTCCTATAGCTTAGGGAAATTAAAATCAAAAAGACACAGCCACCCCAAAAGTTGGGACGGCTCTGTTTACAAGAACCTGGTTTACGGTACAAGTTCTATATCGCAGAAAGTGAAAAATGGATAAAGAAGTTGTGGTACTTACGTACAATGCAATATCACTCAGCAAGGAAATCTATGTCATCAGGCCCGTAGCAGCATAATGAGTGGATTCAGGTATGATGATTCTAACTGAAATAAGTCACACAGAAAAAGAAACATCATAAGATATCACTAATACACGGAATGTAAACTTGGCTACATAGGAACTGAATTACAAAACAGAAGAGGGTCTCAAATTTAGAAACCCAACTTATGCTTGCTTAAGGGGAAAGGTGAGTTGGGGTGTTGCATAAAACCAGAGATTGAAATGAGCACAGATAAAGTTCCTTAAGCCAAATATGGAATAGACAAGAGCTACTCCTTGCTCAACGAAATGGATTCAACACCCCACATTAAACGCCTAAGAATATACCTGACTAGGAAGTATCTTAAAACCTATGGATTGCTATGTCTCCGAAAGAGAATCAAGCGTGTGTGTAGGGGCAAAAACGCAGCAGTGATAGGATTGGAGAGGTTCGGTGAGCAAATGAAGACCCTTTGAAATCATATTGCATGGTACCCATTCCACGGGTCTCAACTCTCCAGGTTTAAGGTATTCTTCCTTCAGCTAAAACATGCATGTGGAACCCAGAGTATGATCAACCGTGTGATCGGGAGACGTGTTCCAATATGTGTCAGTTTTCGTCCCCTGGTACTCGGGTGCAACATTCCAGACGCTTTACTAACACTCTCCCGACTTGGAGAGTCAGTGCCTTTAACCTCCTGTTTGGCCCAGTTTGCAATTTCTGCGGAAGATGAACAGGAATAGGGAGAACCAATGACAGACTAGCTGGAGGTGTCTGGACGGGCAAATTTAACTCTCATTTCCCACCAGGAAGAGGAATTAACCAAAGGCTCAGCGTGCCGTGCCGGAACCAGATTAGGGCCTGAAGCCATCCTGCGGTGTTGCGGCCAGCTCACGAGAAAGCGAGTTGAAGAAAGGAGCTCAGGGGCACTGTAATTCACAAACCTGCAGAGTTATAAATGACAGCTATCGTCCAAAAATATACTGAAGTAAGGCTGCCAAGAGGACTTGAAAGCGGGGCAGAATTGCAGGAAACCGATTTCAGGAGGTAGACTGGAATTGCATTGAAAGCATAGGAAAAGAGGCAGAACGTCCACAATGATGCACTTGGCCAAAAAGGGCGTATGCGTTTTTTCCTGAATATATTCAGGAAAAAACGCATACGCCCTTTTTGGCCAACCAAGCAAGCTTGCAAAGGAAATCTGCACTACAATGAAGTCTCACTTCCCCCCGGTCAAAAGGGCCATCTGAAAAAAGTGTAAAATCCAGAAAGGCAGGACAGGCCATGGAGAACTGGGAGCCTTGTTATGCTGATGGGCGGGATGTAAATTGCCAACAGCCACTCGGGAGAAGTGTATGGTGTTTCCTGAAACATCTAAAAAACAAAGCAACAGAGCCTAGGGCACTTCCACTTATGGTCCTATAGCTTAGGGAAATTAAAATCAAAAAGACACAGCCACCCCAAAGGTTGGGACGGCTCTGTTTACAAGAACCTGGTTTACGGTACAAGTTCAATATCGCAGAAAGTGAAAAATGGATAAAGAAGTTGTGGTACTTACGTACAATGCAGTATCACTCAGCAATGAAATCTATGTCATCAGGCCCGTAGCAGCATAATGAGTGGATTCAGGTATGATGATTCTAACTGAAATAAGTCACACAGGAAAAGAAACATCATAAGATATCACTAATACACGGAATGTAACCTTGGCTACACAGGAACTGAATTACAAAACAGAACAGGGTCTCAAATTTAGAAACCCAACTTATGCTTGCTTAAGGGGAAAGGTGAGTTGGGGTGCTGCATAAAACCAGAGATTGAAATGAGCACAGATAAAGTTCCTTAAGCCAAATATGGAATAGACAAGAGCTACTCCTTGCTCAACGAAATGGACTCAACACCCCATATTAAATGCCTAAGAGTGTACCTGACTAGGAAGTATCTTAAAACCTATGGATTGCTATGTCTCTGAAAGAGAATCAAGTGTGTGTACAGGGGCATAAACGCAGCAGTGATAGGATTGGAGAGGTTCGGTGAGCAAATGAAGACCCTTTGAAGTCATATTGCATGGTACCCATTCCACGGGTCTCAACTCTCCAGGTTTAAGGGATTCTTCCTTCAGCTAAAACATGCATGTGGAACCCAGAGTATGATCAACCGTGTGATCGGGAGACGTGTTCCAATATGTGTCAGTTTTCGTCCCCTGGTACTCGGGTGCAACATTCCAGACGCTTTACTAACACTCTCCCGACTTGGAGAGTCAGTGCCTTTAACCTCCTGTTTGGCCCAGTTTGCAATTTCTGCGGAAGATGAACAGGAATAGGGAGAACCAATGACAGACTAGCTGGAGGTGTCTGGACGGGCAAATTTAACTCTCATTTCCCACCAGGAAGAGGACTTAACCAAAGGCTCAGCGTGCCGTGCCGGAACCAGATTAGGGCCTGAAGCCATCCTGCGGTGTTGCGGCCAGCTCACGAGAAAGCGAGTTGAAGAAAGGAGCTCAGGGGCACTGTAATTCACAAACCTGCAGAGTTATAAATGACAGCTATCGTCCAAAAATATACTGAAGTAAGGCTGCCAAGAGGACTTGAAAGCGGGGCAGAATTGCAGGAAACCGATTTCAGGAGGTAGACTGGAATTGCATTGAAAGCATAGGAAAAGAGGAAGAACGTCCACAATGATGCACTTGGCCAAAAAGGGCGTATGCGTTTTTTCCTGAATATATTCAGGAAAAAACGCATACGCCCTTTTTGGCCAACCAAGCAAGCTTGCAAAGGAAATCTGCACTACAATGAAGTCTCACTTCCCCCCGGTCAAAAGGGCCATCTGAAAAAAGTGTAAAATCCAGAAAGGCAGGACAGGCCATGGAGAACTGGGAGCCTTGTTATGCTGATGGGCGGGATGTAAATTGCCAACAGCCACTCGGGAGAAGTGTATGGTGTTTCCTGAAACATCTAAAAAACAAAGCAACAGAGCCTAGGGCACTTCCACTTATGGTCCTATAGCTTAGGGAAATTAAAATCAAAAAGACACAGCCACCCCAAAGGTTGGGACGGCTCTGTTTACAAGAACCTGGTTTACGGTACAAGTTCAATATCGCAGAAAGTGAAAAATGGATAAAGAAGTTGTGGTACTTACGTACAATGCAGTATCACTCAGCAATGAAATCTATGTCATCAGGCCCGTAGCAGCATAATGAGTGGATTCAGGTATGATGATTCTAACTGAAATAAGTCACACAGGAAAAGAAACATCATAAGATATCACTAATACACGGAATGTAACCTTGGCTACACAGGAACTGAATTACAAAACAGAACAGGGTCTCAAATTTAGAAAACCAACTTATGCTTGCTTAAGGGGAAAGGTGAGTTGGGGTGCTGCATAAAACCAGAGATTGAAATGAGCACAGATAAAGTTCCTTAAGCCAAATATGGAATAGACAAGAGCTACTCCTTGCTCAACGAAATGGACTCAACACCCCATATTAAATGCCTAAGAGTGTACCTGACTAGGAAGTATCTTAAAACCTATGGATTGCTATGTCTCTGAAAGAGAATCAAGTGTGTGTACAGGGGCATAAACGCAGCAGTGATAGGATTGGAGAGGTTCGGTGAGCAAATGAAGACCCTTTGAAGTCATATTGCATGGTACCCATTCCACGGGTCTCAACTCTCCAGGTTTAAGGGATTCTTCCTTCAGCTAAAACATGCATGTGGAACCCAGAGTATGATCAACCGTGTGATCGGGAGACGTGTTCCAATATGTGTCAGTTTTCGTCCCCTGGTACTCGGGTGCAACATTCCAGACGCTTTACTAACACTCTCCCGACTTGGAGAGTCAGTGCCTTTAACCTCCTGTTTGGCCCAGTTTGCAATTTCTGCGGAAGATGAACAGGAATAGGGAGAACCAATGACAGACTAGCTGGAGGTGTCTGGACGGGCAAATTTAACTCTCATTTCCCACCAGGAAGAGGAATTAACCAAAGGCTCAGCCTGCCGTGCCGGAACCAGATTAGGGCCTGAAGCCATCCTGCGGTGTTGCGGCCAGCTCACGAGAAAGCGAGTTGAAGAAAGGAGCTCAGGGGCACTGTAATTCACAAACCTGCAGAGTTATAAATGACAGCTATCGTCCAAAAATATACTGAAGTAAGGCTGCCAAGAGGACTTGAAAGCGGGGCAGAATTGCAGGAAACCGATTTCAGGAGGTAGACTGGAATTGCATTGAAAGCATAGGAAAAGAGGCAGAACGTCCACAATGATGCACTTGGCCAAAAAGGGCGTATGCGTTTTTTCCTGAATATATTCAGGAAAAAACGCATACGCCCTTTTTGGCCAACCAAGCAAGCTTGCAAAGGAAATCTGCACTACAATGAAGTCTCACTTCCCCCCGGTCAAAAGGGCCATCTGAAAAAAGTGTAAAATCCAGAAAGGCAGGACAGGCCATGGAGAACTGGGAGCCTTGTTATGCTGATGGGCGGGATGTAAATTGCCAACAGCCACTCGGGAGAAGTGTATGGTGTTTCCTGAAACATCTAAAAAACAAAGCAACAGAGCCTAGGGCACTTCCACTTATGGTCCTATAGCTTAGGGAAATTAAAATCAAAAAGACACAGCCACCCCAAAGGTTGGGACGGCTCTGTTTACAAGAACCTGGTTTACGGTACAAGTTCAATATCGCAGAAAGTGAAAAATGGATAAAGAAGTTGTGGTACTTACGTACAATGCAGTATCACTCAGCAATGAAATCTATGTCATCAGGCCCGTAGCAGCATAATGAGTGGATTCAGGTATGATGATTCTAACTGAAATAAGTCACACAGGAAAAGAAACATCATAAGATATCACTAATACACGGAATGTAACCTTGGCTACACAGGAACTGAATTCCAAAACAGAACAGGGTCTCAAATTTAGAAACCCAACTTATGCTTGCTTAAGGGGAAAGGTGAGTTGGGGTGCTGCATAAAACCAGAGATTGAAATGAGCACAGATAAAGTTCCTTAAGCCAAATATGGAATAGACAAGAGCTACTCCTTGCTCAACGAAATGGACTCAACACCCCATATTAAATGCCTAAGAGTGTACCTGACTAGGAAGTATCTTAAAACCTATGGATTGCTATGTCTCTGAAAGAGAATCAAGTGTGTGTACAGGGGCATAAACGCAGCAGTGATAGGATTGGAGAGGTTCGGTGAGCAAATGAAGACCCTTTGAAGTCATATTGCATGGTACCCATTCCACGGGTCTCAACTCTCCAGGTTTAAGGGATTCTTCCTTCAGCTAAAACATGCATGTGGAACCCAGAGTATGATCAACCGTGTGATCGGGAGACGTGTTCCAATATGTGTCAGTTTTCGTCCCCTGGTACTCGGGTGCAACATTCCAGACGCTTTACTAACACTCTCCCGACTTGGAGAGTCAGTGCCTTTAACCTCCTGTTTGGCCCAGTTTGCAATTTCTGCGGAAGATGAACAGGAATAGGGAGAACCAATGACAGACTAGCTGGAGGTGTCTGGACGGGCAAATTTAACTCTCATTTCCCACCAGGAAGAGGAATTAACCAAAGGCTCAGCGTGCCGTGCCGGAACCAGATTAGGGCCTGAAGCCATCCTGCGGTGTTGCGGCCAGCTCACGAGAAAGCGAGTTGAAGAAAGGAGCTCAGGGGCACTGTAATTCACAAACCTGCAGAGTTATAAATGACAGCTATCGTCCAAAAATATACTGAAGTAAGGCTGCCAAGAGGACTTGAAAGCGGGGCAGAATTGCAGGAAACCGATTTCAGGAGGTAGACTGGAATTGCATTGAAAGCATAGGAAAAGAGGCAGAACGTCCACAATGATGCACTTGGCCAAAAAGGGCGTATGCGTTTTTTCCTGAATATATTCAGGAAAAAACGCATACGCCCTTTTTGGCCAACCAAGCAAGCTTGCAAAGGAAATCTGCACTACAATGAAGTCTCACTTCCCCCCGGTCAAAAGGGCCATCTGAAAAAAGTGTAAAATCCAGAAAGGCAGGACAGGCCATGGAGAACTGGGAGCCTTGTTATGCTGATGGGCGGGATGTAAATTGCCAACAGCCACTCGGGAGAAGTGTATGGTGTTTCCTGAAACATCTAAAAAACAAAGCAACAGAGCCTAGGGCACTTCCACTTATGGTCCTATAGCTTAGGGAAATTAAAATCAAAAAGACACAGCCACCCCAAAGGTTGGGACGGCTCTGTTTACAAGAACCTGGTTTACGGTACAAGTTCAATATCGCAGAAAGTGAAAAATGGATAAAGAAGTTGTGGTACTTACGTACAATGCAGTATCACTCAGCAATGAAATCTATGTCATCAGGCCCGTAGCAGCATAATGAGTGGATTCAGGTATGATGATTCTAACTGAAATAAGTCACACAGGAAAAGAAACATCATAAGATATCACTAATACACGGAATGTAACCTTGGTTACACAGGAACTGAATTCCAAAACAGAACAGGGTCTCAAATTTAGAAACCCAACTTATGCTTGCTTAAGGGGAAAGGTGAGTTGGGGTGCTGCATAAAACCAGAGATTGAAATGAGCACAGATAAAGTTCCTTAAGCCAAATATGGAATAGACAAGAGCTACTCCTTGCTCAACGAAATGGACTCAACACCCCATATTAAATGCCTAAGAGTGTACCTGACTAGGAAGTATCTTAAAACCTATGGATTGCTATGTCTCTGAAAGAGAATCAAGTGTGTGTACAGGGGCATAAACGCAGCAGTGATAGGATTGGAGAGGTTCGGTGAGCAAATGAAGACCCTTTGAAGTCATATTGCATGGTACCCATTCCACGGGTCTCAACTCTCCAGGTTTAAGGGATTCTTCCTTCAGCTAAAACATGCATGTGGAACCCAGAGTATGATCAACCGTGTGATCGGGAGACGTGTTCCAATATGTGTCAGTTTTCGTCCCCTGGTACTCGGGTGCAACATTCCAGACGCTTTACTAACACTCTCCCGACTTGGAGAGTCAGTGCCTTTAACCTCCTGTTTGGCCCAGTTTGCAATTTCTGCGGAAGATGAACAGGAATAGGGAGAACCAATGACAGACTAGCTGGAGGTGTCTGGACGGGCAAATTTAACTCTCATTTCCCACCAGGAAGAGGAATTAACCAAAGGCTCAGCATGCCATGCCGGAACCAGATTAGGGCCTGAAGCCATCCTGCGGTGTTGCGGCCAGCTCACGAGAAAGCGAGTTGAAGAAAGGAGCTCAGGGGCACTGTAATTCACAAACCTGCAGAGTTATAAATGACAGCTATCGTCCAAAAATATACTGAAGTAAGGCTGCCAAGAGGACTTGAAAGCGGGGCAGAATTGCAGGAAACCGATTTCAGGAGGTAGACTGGAATTGCATTGAAAGCATAGGAAAAGAGGCAGAACGTCCACAATGATGCACTTGGCCAAAAAGGGCGTATGCGTTTTTTCCTGAATATATTCAGGAAAAAACGCATACGCCCTTTTTGGCCAACCAAGCAAGCTTGCAAAGGAAATCTGCACTACAATGAAGTCTCACTTCCCCCCGGTCAAAAGGGCCATCTGAAAAAAGTGTAAAATCCAGAAAGGCAGGACAGGCCATGGAGAACTGGGAGCCTTGTTATGCTGATGGGCGGGATGTAAATTGCCAACAGCCACTCGGGAGAAGTGTATGGTGTTTCCTGAAACATCTAAAAAACAAAGCAACAGAGCCTAGGGCACTTCCACTTATGGTCCTATAGCTTAGGGAAATTAAAATCAAAAAGACACAGCCACCCCAAAGGTTGGGACGGCTCTGTTTACAAGAACCTGGTTTACGGTACAAGTTCAATATCGCAGAAAGTGAAAAATGGATAAAGAAGTTGTGGTACTTACGTACAATGCAGTATCACTCAGCAATGAAATCTATGTCATCAGGCCCGTAGCAGCATAATGAGTGGATTCAGGTATGATGATTCTAACTGAAATAAGTCACACAGGAAAAGAAACATCATAAGATATCACTAATACACGGAATGTAACCTTGGCTACACAGGAACTGAATTCCAAAACAGAACAGGGTCTCAAATTTAGAAACCCAACTTATGCTTGCTTAAGGGGAAAGGTGAGTTGGGGTGCTGCATAAAACCAGAGATTGAAATGAGCACAGATAAAGTTCCTTAAGCCAAATATGGAATAGACAAGAGCTACTCCTTGCTCAACGAAATGGACTCAACACCCCATATTAAATGCCTAAGAGTGTACCTGACTAGGAAGTATCTTAAAACCTATGGATTGCTATGTCTCTGAAAGAGAATCAAGTGTGTGTACAGGGGCATAAACGCAGCAGTGATAGGATTGGAGAGGTTCGGTGAGCAAATGAAGACCCTTTGAAGTCATATTGCATGGTACCCATTCCACGGGTCTCAACTCTCCAGGTTTAAGGGATTCTTCCTTCAGCTAAAACATGCATGTGGAACCCAGAGTATGATCAACCGTGTGATCGGGAGACGTGTTCCAATATGTGTCAGTTTTCGTCCCCTGGTACTCGGGTGCAACATTCCAGACGCTTTACTAACACTCTCCCGACTTGGAGAGTCAGTGCCTTTAACCTCCTGTTTGGCCCAGTTTGCAATTTCTGCGGAAGATGAACAGGAATAGGGAGAACCAATGACAGACTAGCTGGAGGTGTCTGGACGGGCAAATTTAACTCTCATTTCCCACCAGGAAGAGGAATTAACCAAAGGCTCAGCGTGCCGTGCCGGAACCAGATTAGGGCCTGAAGCCATCCTGCGGTGTTGCGGCCAGCTCACGAGAAAGCGAGTTGAAGAAAGGAGCTCAGGGGCACTGTAATTCACAAACCTGCAGAGTTATAAATGACAGCTATCGTCCAAAAATATACTGAAGTAAGGCTGCCAAGAGGACTTGAAAGCGGGGCAGAATTGCAGGAAACCGATTTCAGGAGGTAGACTGGAATTGCATTGAAAGCATAGGAAAAGAGGCAGAACGTCCACAATGATGCACTTGGCCAAAAAGGGCGTATGCGTTTTTTCCTGAATATATTCAGGAAAAAACGCATACGCCCTTTTTGGCCAACCAAGCAAGCTTGCAAAGGAAATCTGCACTACAATGAAGTCTCACTTCCCCCCGGTCAAAAGGGCCATCTGAAAAAAGTGTAAAATCCAGAAAGGCAGGACAGGCCATGGAGAACTGGGAGCCTTGTTATGCTGATGGGCGGGATGTAAATTGCCAACAGCCACTCGGGAGAAGTGTATGGTGTTTCCTGAAACATCTAAAAAACAAAGCAACAGAGCCTAGGGCACTTCCACTTATGGTCCTATAGCTTAGGGAAATTAAAATCAAAAAGACACAGCCACCCCAAAGGTTGGGACGGCTCTGTTTACAAGAACCTGGTTTACGGTACAAGTTCAATATCGCAGAAAGTGAAAAATGGATAAAGAAGTTGTGGTACTTACGTACAATGCAGTATCACTCAGCAATGAAATCTATGTCATCAGGCCCGTAGCAGCATAATGAGTGGATTCAGGTATGATGATTCTAACTGAAATAAGTCACACAGGAAAAGAAACATCATAAGATATCACTAATACACGGAATGTAACCTTGGTTACACAGGAACTGAATTCCAAAACAGAACAGGGTCTCAAATTTAGAAACCCAACTTATGCTTGCTTAAGGGGAAAGGTGAGTTGGGGTGCTGCATAAAACCAGAGATTGAAATGAGCACAGATAAAGTTCCTTAAGCCAAATATGGAATAGACAAGAGCTACTCCTTGCTCAACGAAATGGACTCAACACCCCATATTAAATGCCTAAGAGTGTACCTGACTAGGAAGTATCTTAAAACCTATGGATTGCTATGTCTCTGAAAGAGAATCAAGTGTGTGTACAGGGGCATAAACGCAGCAGTGATAGGATTGGAGAGGTTCGGTGAGCAAATGAAGACCCTTTGAAGTCATATTGCATGGTACCCATTCCACGGGTCTCAACTCTCCAGGTTTAAGGGATTCTTCCTTCAGCTAAAACATGCATGTGGAACCCAGAGTATGATCAACCGTGTGATCGGGAGACGTGTTCCAATATGTGTCAGTTTTCGTCCCCTGGTACTCGGGTGCAACATTCCAGACGCTTTACTAACACTCTCCCGACTTGGAGAGTCAGTGCCTTTAACCTCCTGTTTGGCCCAGTTTGCAATTTCTGCGGAAGATGAACAGGAATAGGGAGAACCAATGAGAGACTAGCTGCAGGTGTCTGGACGGGCAAATTTAACTCTCATTTCCCACCAGGAAGAGGAGTTAACCAAAGGCTCAGCGTGCCGTGCCGGAACCAGATTAGGGCCTGAAGCCATCCTGCGGTGTTGCGGCCAGCTCACGAGAAAGCGAGTTGAAGAAAGGAGCTCAGGGGCACTGTAATTCACAAACCTGCAGAGTTATAAATGACAGCTATCGTCCAAAAATATACTGAAGTAAGGCTGCCAAGAGGACTTGAAAGCGGGGCAGAATTGCAGGAAACCGATTTCAGGAGGTAGACTGGAATTGCATTGAAAGCATAGGAAAAGAGGCAGAACGTCCACAATGATGCACTTGGCCAAAAAGGGCGTATGCGTTTTTTCCTGAATATATTCAGGAAAAAACGCATACGCCCTTTTTGGCCAACCAAGCAAGCTTGCAAAGGAAATCTGCACTACAATGAAGTCTCACTTCCCCCCGGTCAAAAGGGCCATCTGAAAAAAGTGTAAAATCCAGAAAGGCAGGACAGGCCATGGAGAACTGGGAGCCTTGTTATGCTGATGGGCGGGATGTAAATTGCCAACAGCCACTCGGGAGAAGTGTATGGTGTTTCCTGAAACATCTAAAAAACAAAGCAACAGAGCCTAGGGCACTTCCACTTATGGTCCTATAGCTTAGGGAAATTAAAATCAAAAAGACACAGCCACCCCAAAGGTTGGGACGGCTCTGTTTACAAGAACCTGGTTTACGGTACAAGTTCAATATCGCAGAAAGTGAAAAATGGATAAAGAAGTTGTGGTACTTACGTACAATGCAGTATCACTCAGCAATGAAATCTATGTCATCAGGCCCGTAGCAGCATAATGAGTGGATTCAGGTATGATGATTCTAACTGAAATAAGTCACACAGGAAAAGAAACATCATAAGATATCACTAATACACGGAATGTAACCTTGGCTACACAGGAACTGAATTCCAAAACAGAACAGGGTCTCAAATTTAGAAACCCAACTTATGCTTGCTTAAGGGGAAAGGTGAGTTGGGGTGCTGCATAAAACCAGAGATTGAAATGAGCACAGATAAAGTTCCTTAAGCCAAATATGGAATAGACAAGAGCTACTCCTTGCTCAACGAAATGGACTCAACACCCCATATTAAATGCCTAAGAGTGTACCTGACTAGGAAGTATCTTAAAACCTATGGATTGCTATGTCTCTGAAAGAGAATCAAGTGTGTGTACAGGGGCATAAACGCAGCAGTGATAGGATTGGAGAGGTTCGGTGAGCAAATGAAGACCCTTTGAAGTCATATTGCATGGTACCCATTCCACGGGTCTCAACTCTCCAGGTTTAAGGGATTCTTCCTTCAGCTAAAACATGCATGTGGAACCCAGAGTATGATCAACCGTGTGATCGGGAGACGTGTTCCAATATGTGTCAGTTTTCGTCCCCTGGTACTCGGGTGCAACATTCCAGACGCTTTACTAACACTCTCCCGACTTGGAGAGTCAGTGCCTTTAACCTCCTGTTTGGCCCAGTTTGCAATTTCTGCGGAAGATGAACAGGAATAGGGAGAACCAATGACAGACTAGCTGGAGGTGTCTGGACGGGCAAATTTAACTCTCATTTCCCACCAGGAAGAGGAATTAACCAAAGGCTCAGCGTGCCGTGCCGGAACCAGATTAGGGCCTGAAGCCATCCTGCGGTGTTGCGGCCAGCTCACGAGAAAGCGAGTTGAAGAAAGGAGCTCAGGGGCACTGTAATTCACAAACCTGCAGAGTTATAAATGACAGCTATCGTCCAAAAATATACTGAAGTAAGGCTGCCAAGAGGACTTGAAAGCGGGGCAGAATTGCAGGAAACCGATTTCAGGAGGTAGACTGGAATTGCATTGAAAGCATAGGAAAAGAGGCAGAACGTCCACAATGATGCACTTGGCCAAAAAGGGCGTATGCGTTTTTTCCTGAATATATTCAGGAAAAAACGCATACGCCCTTTTTGGCCAACCAAGCAAGCTTGCAAAGGAAATCTGCACTACAATGAAGTCTCACTTCCCCCCGGTCAAAAGGGCCATCTGAAAAAAGTGTAAAATCCAGAAAGGCAGGACAGGCCATGGAGAACTGGGAGCCTTGTTATGCTGATGGGCGGGATGTAAATTGCCAACAGCCACTCGGGAGAAGTGTATGGTGTTTCCTGAAACATCTAAAAAACAAAGCAACAGAGCCTAGGGCACTTCCACTTATGGTCCTATAGCTTAGGGAAATTAAAATCAAAAAGACACAGCCACCCCAAAGGTTGGGACGGCTCTGTTTACAAGAACCTGGTTTACGGTACAAGTTCAATATCGCAGAAAGTGAAAAATGGATAAAGAAGTTGTGGTACTTACGTACAATGCAGTATCACTCAGCAATGAAATCTATGTCATCAGGCCCGTAGCAGCATAATGAGTGGATTCAGGTATGATGATTCTAACTGAAATAAGTCACACAGGAAAAGAAACATCATAAGATATCACTAATACACGGAATGTAACCTTGGTTACACAGGAACTGAATTCCAAAACAGAACAGGGTCTCAAATTTAGAAACCCAACTTATGCTTGCTTAAGGGGAAAGGTGAGTTGGGGTGCTGCATAAAACCAGAGATTGAAATGAGCACAGATAAAGTTCCTTAAGCCAAATATGGAATAGACAAGAGCTACTCCTTGCTCAACGAAATGGACTCAACACCCCATATTAAATGCCTAAGAGTGTACCTGACTAGGAAGTATCTTAAAACCTATGGATTGCTATGTCTCTGAAAGAGAATCAAGTGTGTGTACAGGGGCATAAACGCAGCAGTGATAGGATTGGAGAGGTTCGGTGAGCAAATGAAGACCCTTTGAAGTCATATTGCATGGTACCCATTCCACGGGTCTCAACTCTCCAGGTTTAAGGGATTCTTCCTTCAGCTAAAACATGCATGTGGAACCCAGAGTATGATCAACCGTGTGATCGGGAGACGTGTTCCAATATGTGTCAGTTTTCGTCCCCTGGTACTCGGGTGCAACATTCCAGACGCTTTACTAACACTCTCCCGACTTGGAGAGTCAGTGCCTTTAACCTCCTGTTTGGCCCAGTTTGCAATTTCTGCGGAAGATGAACAGGAATAGGGAGAACCAATGAGAGACTAGCTGCAGGTGTCTGGACGGGCAAATTTAACTCTCATTTCCCACCAGGAAGAGGAGTTAACCAAAGGCTCAGCGTGCCGTGCCGGAACCAGATTAGGGCCTGAAGCCATCCTGCGGTGTTGCGGCCAGCTCACGAGAAAGCGAGTTGAAGAAAGGAGCTCAGGGGCACTGTAATTCACAAACCTGCAGAGTTATAAATGACATCTATCGTCCAAAAATATACTGAAGTAAGGCTGCCAAGAGGACTTGAAAGCGGGGCAGAATTGCAGGAAACCGATTTCAGGAGGTAGACTGGAATTGCATTGAAAGCATAGGAAAAGAGGCAGAACGTCCACAATGATGCACTTGGCCAAAAAGGGCGTATGCGTTTTTTCCTGAATATATTCAGGAAAAAACGCATACGCCCTTTTTGGCCAACCAAGCAAGCTTGCAAAGGAAATCTGCACTACAATGAAGTCTCACTTCCCCCCGGTCAAAAGGGCCATCTGAAAAAAGTGTAAAATCCAGAAAGGCAGGACAGGCCATGGAGAACTGGGAGCCTTGTTATGCTGATGGGCGGGATGTAAATTGCCAACAGCCACTCGGGAGAAGTGTATGGTGTTTCCTGAAACATCTAAAAAACAAAGCAACAGAGCCTAGGGCACTTCCACTTATGGTCCTATAGCTTAGGGAAATTAAAATCAAAAAGACACAGCCACCCCAAAGGTTGGGACGGCTCTGTTTACAAGAACCTGGTTTACGGTACAAGTTCAATATCGCAGAAAGTGAAAAATGGATAAAGAAGTTGTGGTACTTACGTACAATGCAGTATCACTCAGCAATGAAATCTATGTCATCAGGCCCGTAGCAGCATAATGAGTGGATTCAGGTATGATGATTCTAACTGAAATAAGTCACACAGGAAAAGAAACATCATAAGATATCACTAATACACGGAATGTAACCTTGGCTACACAGGAACTGAATTCCAAAACAGAACAGGGTCTCAAATTTAGAAACCCAACTTATGCTTGCTTAAGGGGAAAGGTGAGTTGGGGTGCTGCATAAAACCAGAGATTGAAATGAGCACAGATAAAGTTCCTTAAGCCAAATATGGAATAGACAAGAGCTACTCCTTGCTCAACGAAATGGACTCAACACCCCATATTAAATGCCTAAGAGTGTACCTGACTAGGAAGTATCTTAAAACCTATGGATTGCTATGTCTCTGAAAGAGAATCAAGTGTGTGTACAGGGGCATAAACGCAGCAGTGATAGGATTGGAGAGGTTCGGTGAGCAAATGAAGACCCTTTGAAGTCATATTGCATGGTACCCATTCCACGGGTCTCAACTCTCCAGGTTTAAGGGATTCTTCCTTCAGCTAAAACATGCATGTGGAACCCAGAGTATGATCAACCGTGTGATCGGGAGACGTGTTCCAATATGTGTCAGTTTTCGTCCCCTGGTACTCGGGTGCAACATTCCAGACGCTTTACTAACACTCTCCCGACTTGGAGAGTCAGTGCCTTTAACCTCCTGTTTGGCCCAGTTTGCAATTTCTGCGGAAGATGAACAGGAATAGGGAGAACCAATGAGAGACTAGCTGCAGGTGTCTGGACGGGCAAATTTAACTCTCATTTCCCACCAGGAAGAGGAGTTAACCAAAGGCTCAGCGTGCCGTGCCGGAACCAGATTAGGGCCTGAAGCCATCCTGCGGTGTTGCGGCCAGCTCACGAGAAAGCGAGTTGAAGAAAGGAGCTCAGGGGCACTGTAATTCACAAACCTGCAGAGTTATAAATGACAGCTATCGTCCAAAAATATACTGAAGTAAGGCTGCCAAGAGGACTTGAAAGCGGGGCAGAATTGCAGGAAACCGATTTCAGGAGGTAGACTGGAATTGCATTGAAAGCATAGGAAAAGAGGCAGAACGTCCACAATGATGCACTTGGCCAAAAAGGGCGTATGCGTTTTTTCCTGAATATATTCAGGAAAAAACGCATACGCCCTTTTTGGCCAACCAAGCAAGCTTGCAAAGGAAATCTGCACTACAATGAAGTCTCACTTCCCCCCGGTCAAAAGGGCCATCTGAAAAAAGTGTAAAATCCAGAAAGGCAGGACAGGCCATGGAGAACTGGGAGCCTTGTTATGCTGATGGGCGGGATGTAAATTGCCAACAGCCACTCGGGAGAAGTGTATGGTGTTTCCTGAAACATCTAAAAAACAAAGCAACAGAGCCTAGGGCACTTCCACTTATGGTCCTATAGCTTAGGGAAATTAAAATCAAAAAGACACAGCCACCCCAAAGGTTGGGACGGCTCTGTTTACAAGAACCTGGTTTACGGTACAAGTTCAATATCGCAGAAAGTGAAAAATGGATAAAGAAGTTGTGGTACTTACGTACAATGCAGTATCACTCAGCAATGAAATCTATGTCATCAGGCCCGTAGCAGCATAATGAGTGGATTCAGGTATGATGATTCTAACTGAAATAAGTCACACAGGAAAAGAAACATCATAAGATATCACTAATACACGGAATGTAACCTTGGCTACACAGGAACTGAATTCCAAAACAGAACAGGGTCTCAAATTTAGAAACCCAACTTATGCTTGCTTAAGGGGAAAGGTGAGTTGGGGTGCTGCATAAAACCAGAGATTGAAATGAGCACAGATAAAGTTCCTTAAGCCAAATATGGAATAGACAAGAGCTACTCCTTGCTCAACGAAATGGACTCAACACCCCATATTAAATGCCTAAGAGTGTACCTGACTAGGAAGTATCTTAAAACCTATGGATTGCTATGTCTCTGAAAGAGAATCAAGTGTGTGTACAGGGGCATAAACGCAGCAGTGATAGGATTGGAGAGGTTCGGTGAGCAAATGAAGACCCTTTGAAGTCATATTGCATGGTACCCATTCCACGGGTCTCAACTTTCCAGGTTTAAGGTATTCTTCCTTCAGCTAAAACATGCATGTGGAACCCAGAGTATGATCAACCGTGTGAGCGGGAGACGTGTTCCAATATGTCTCAGTTTTCGTCCCCTGGTACTCGGGTGCAACATTCCAGACGCTTTACTAACACTCTCCCGACTTGGAGAGTCAGTGCCTTTAACCTCCTGTTTGGCCCAGTTTGCAATTTCTGCGGAAGATGAACAGGAATAGGGAGAACCAATGACAGACTAGCTGGAGGTGTCTGGACGGGCAAATTTAACTCTCATTTCCCAGCAGGAAGGGGAATTAACCAAAGGCTCAGCGTGCCGTGCCGGAACCAGATTAGGGCCTGAAGCCATCCTGCGGTGTTGCGGCCAGCTCACTAGAAAGCGAGTTGAAGAAAGGAGCTCAGGGGCAGTGTAATTCACAAACCTGCAGACTTATAAATGACAGCTATCGTCCAAAAATATACTGAAGTAAGGCTGCCAAGAGGACTTGAAAGCGGGGCAGAATTGCAGGAAACCGATTTCAGGAGGTAGACTGGAATTGCATTTAAAGCATAGGAAAAGAGGCAGAACGTCCACAATGATGCACTTGGCCAAAAAGGGCGTATGCGTTTTTTCCTGAATATATTCAGGAAAAAACGCATACGCCTATTTTGGCCAACCAAGCAAGCTTGCAAAGGAAATCTGCACTACAATGAAGTCTCACTTCCCCCCGGTCAAAAGGGCCATCTGAAAAAAGTGTAAAATCCAGAAAGGCAGGACAGGCCATGGAGAACTGGGAGCCTTGTTATGCTGATGGGCGGGATGTAAATTGCCAACAGCCACTCGGGAGAAGTGTATGGTGTTTCCTGAAACATCTAAAAAACAAAGCAACAGAGCCTAGGGCACTTCCACTTATGGTCCTATAGCTTAGGGAAATTAAAATCAAAAAGACACAGCCACCCCAAAGGTTGGGACGGCTCTGTTTACAAGAACCTGGTTTACGGTACAAGTTCAATATCGCAGAAAGTGAAAAATGGATAAAGAAGTTGTGGTACTTACGTACAATGCAGTATCACTCAGCAATGAAATCTATGTCATCAGGCCCGTAGCAGCATAATGAGTGGATTCAGGTATGATGATTCTAACTGAAATAAGTCACAGAGAAAAAGAAACGTCATAAGATATCACTAATACACGGAATGTAAACTTGGCTACACAGGAACTGAATTCCAAAACAGAACAGGGTCTCAAATTTAGAAAACCAACTTATGCTTGCTTAAGGGGAAAGGTGAGTTGGGGTGCTGCATAAAACCAGAGATTGAAATGAGCACAGATAAAGTTCCTTAAGCCAAATATGGAATAGACAAGAGCTACTCCTTGTTAAACGAAATGGACTCAACACCCCATATTAAACGCCTAAGAATGTACCTGACTAGGAAGTATCTTAAAACCTATGGATTGCTATGTCTCCGAAGGAGAATCAAGCGTGTGTACAGGGACATAAACGCAGCAGTGATAGGACTGGAGAGTTTCGGTGAGCAAATGAAGACCCTTTGAAGTCATAGTGCATGGTACCCATTCCACGGGTCTCAACTCTCCAGGTTTAAGGTATTCTTCCTTCAGCTAAAACATGCATGTGGAACCCAGAGTATGATCAACCGTGTGATCGGGAGACGTGTTCCAATATGTGTCAGTTTTCGTCCCCTGGTACTCGGGTGCAACATTCCAGACGCTTTACTAACACTCTCCCGACTTGGAGAGTCAGTGCCTTTAACCTCCTGTTTGGCCCAGTTTGCAATTTCTGCGGAAGATGAACAGGAATAGGGAGAACCAATGACAGACTAGCTGGAGGTGTCTGGACGGGCAAATTTAACTCTCATTTCCCACCAGGAAGAGGAATTAACCAAAGGCTCAGCGTGCCGTGCCGGAACCAGATTAGGGCCTGAAGCCATCGTGCGGTGTTGCGGCCAGCTCACGAGAAAGCGAGTTGAAGAAAGGAGCTCAGGGGCACTGTAATTCACAAACCTGCAGAGTTATAAATGACAGCTATCGTCCAAAAATATACTGAAGTAAGGCTGCCAAGAGGACTTGAAAGCGGGGCAGAATTGCAGGAAACCGATTTCAGGAGGTAGACTGGAATTGCATTGAAAGCATAGGAAAAGAGGCAGAACGTCCACAATGATGCACTTGGCCAAAAAGGGCGTATGCGTTTTTTCCTGAATATATTCAGGAAAAAACGCATACGCCCTTTTTGGCCAACCAAGCAAGCTTGCAAAGGAAATCTGCACTACAATGAAGTCTCACTTCCCCCCGGTCAAAAGGGCCATCTGAAAAAAGTGTAAAATCCAGAAAGGCAGGACAGGCCATGGAGAACTGGGAGCCTTGTTATGCTGATGGGCGGGATGTAAATTGCCAACAGCCACTCGGGAGAAGTGTATGGTGTTTCCTGAAACATCTAAAAAACAAAGCAACAGAGCCTAGGGCACTTCCACTTATGGTCCTATAGCTTAGGGAAATTAAAATCAAAAAGACACAGCCACCCCAAAGGTTGGGACGGCTCTGTTTACAAGAACCTGGTTTACGGTACAAGTTCAATATCGCAGAAAGTGAAAAATGGATAAAGAAGTTGTGGTACTTACGTACAATGCAGTATCACTCAGCAATGAAATCTATGTCATCAGGCCCGTAGCAGCATAATGAGTGGATTCAGGTATGATGATTCTAACTGAAATAAGTCACACAGGAAAAGAAACATCATAAGATATCACTAATACACGGAATGTAACCTTGGCTACACAGGAACTGAATTACAAAACAGAACAGGGTCTCAAATTTAGAAACCCAACTTATGCTTGCTTAAGGGGAAAGGTGAGTTGGGGTGCTGCATAAAACCAGAGATTGAAATGAGCACAGATAAAGTTCCTTAAGCCAAATATGGAATAGACAAGAGCTACTCCTTGCTCAACGAAATGGACTCAACACCCCATATTAAATGCCTAAGAGTGTACCTGACTAGGAAGTATCTTAAAACCTATGGATTGCTATGTCTCTGAAAGAGAATCAAGTGTGTGTACAGGGGCATAAACGCAGCAGTGATAGGATTGGAGAGGTTCGGTGAGCAAATGAAGACCCTTTGAAGTCATATTGCATGGTACCCATTCCACGGGTCTCAACTTTCCAGGTTTAAGGTATTCTTCCTTCAGCTAAAACATGCATGTGGAACCCAGAGTATGATCAACCGTGTGAGCGGGAGACGTGTTCCAATATGTCTCAGTTTTCGTCCCCTGGTACTCGGGTGCAACATTCCAGACGCTTTACTAACACTCTCCCGACTTGGAGAGTCAGTGCCTTTAACCTCCTGTTTGGCCCAGTTTGCAATTTCTGCGGAAGATGAACAGGAATAGGGAGAACCAATGACAGACTAGCTGGAGGTGTCTGGACGGGCAAATTTAACTCTCATTTCCCAGCAGGAAGGGGAATTAACCAAAGGCTCAGCGTGCCGTGCCGGAACCAGATTAGGGCCTGAAGCCATCCTGCGGTGTTGCGGCCAGCTCACGAGAAAGCGAGTTGAAGAAAGGAGCTCAGGGGCAGTGTAATTCACAAACCTGCAGACTTATAAATGACAGCTATCGTCCAAAAATATACTGAAGTAAGGCTGCCAAGAGGACTTGAAAGCGGGGCAGAATTGCAGGAAACCGATTTCAGGAGGTAGACTGGAATTGCATTGAAAGCATAGGAAAAGAGGCAGAACGTCCACAATGATGCACTTGGCCAAAAAGGGCGTATGCGTTTTTTCCTGAATATATTCAGGAAAAAACGCATACGCCTATTTTGGCCAACCAAGCAAGCTTGCAAAGGAAATCTGCACTACAATGAAGTCTCACTTCCCCCCGGTCAAAAGGGCCATCTGAAAAAAGTGTAAAATCCAGAAAGGCAGGACAGGCCATGGAGAACTGGGAGCCTTGTTATGCTGATGGGCGGGATGTAAATTGCCAACAGCCACTCGGGAGAAGTGTATGGTGTTTCCTGAAACATCTAAAAAACAAAGCAACAGAGCCTAGGGCACTTCCACTTATGGTCCTATAGCTTAGGGAAATTAAAATCAAAAAGACACAGCCACCCCAAAGGTTGGGACGGCTCTGTTTACAAGAACCTGGTTTACGGTACAAGTTCAATATCGCAGAAAGTGAAAAATGGATAAAGAAGTTGTGGTACTTACGTACAATGCAGTATCACTCAGCAATGAAATCTATGTCATCAGGCCCGTAGCAGCATAATGAGTGGATTCAGGTATGATGATTCTAACTGAAATAAGTCACAGAGAAAAAGAAACGTCATAAGATATCACTAATACACGGAATGTAAACTTGGCTACACAGGAACTGAATTCCAAAACAGAACAGGGTCTCAAATTTAGAAAACCAACTTATGCTTGCTTAAGGGGAAAGGTGAGTTGGGGTGCTGCATAAAACCAGAGATTGAAATGAGCACAGATAAAGTTCCTTAAGCCAAATATGGAATAGACAAGAGCTACTCCTTGTTAAACGAAATGGACTCAACACCCCATATTAAACGCCTAAGAATGTACCTGACTAGGAAGTATCTTAAAACCTATGGATTGCTATGTCTCCGAAGGAGAATCAAGCGTGTGTACAGGGACATAAACGCAGCAGTGATAGGACTGGAGAGTTTCGGTGAGCAAATGAAGACCCTTTGAAGTCATAGTGCATGGTACCCATTCCACGGGTCTCAACTCTCCAGGTTTAAGGTATTCTTCCTTCAGCTAAAACATGCATGTGGAACCCAGAGTATGATCAACCGTGTGATCGGGAGACGTGTTCCAATATGTGTCAGTTTTCGTCCCCTGGTACTCGGGTGCAACATTCCAGACGCTTTACTAACACTCTCCCGACTTGGAGAGTCAGTGCCTTTAACCTCCTGTTTGGCCCAGTTTGCAATTTCTGCGGAAGATGAACAGGAATAGGGAGAACCAATGACAGACTAGCTGGAGGTGTCTGGACGGGCAAATTTAACTCTCATTTCCCACCAGGAAGAGGAATTAACCAAAGGCTCAGCGTGCCGTGCCGGAACCAGATTAGGGCCTGAAGCCATCCTGCGGTGTTGCGGCCAGCTCACGAGAAAGCGAGTTGAAGAAAGGAGCTCAGGGGCACTGTAATTCACAAACCTGCAGAGTTATAAATGACAGCTATCGTCCAAAAATATACTGAAGTAAGGCTGCCAAGAGGACTTGAAAGCGGGGCAGAATTGCAGGAAACCGATTTCAGGAGGTAGACTGGAATTGCATTGAAAGCATAGGAAAAGAGGCAGAACGTCCACAATGATGCACTTGGCCAAAAAGGGCGTATGCGTTTTTTCCTGAATATATTCAGGAAAAAACGCATACGCCCTTTTTGGCCAACCAAGCAAGCTTGCAAAGGAAATCTGCACTACAATGAAGTCTCACTTCCCCCCGGTCAAAAGGGCCATCTGAAAAAAGTGTAAAATCCAGAAAGGCAGGACAGGCCATGGAGAACTGGGAGCCTTGTTATGCTGATGGGCGGGATGTAAATTGCCAACAGCCACTCGGGAGAAGTGTATGGTGTTTCCTGAAACATCTAAAAAACAAAGCAACAGAGCCTAGGGCACTTCCACTTATGGTCCTATAGCTTAGGGAAATTAAAATCAAAAGACACAGCCACCCCAAAGGTTGGGACGGCTCTGTTTACAAGAACCTGGTTTACGGTACAAGTTCAATATCGCAGAAAGTGAAAAATGGATAAAGAAGTTGTGGTACTTACGTACAATGCAGTATCACTCAGCAATGAAATCTATGTCATCAGGCCCGTAGCAGCATAATGAGTGGATTCAGGTACGATGATTCTAACTGAAATAAGTCACACAGAAAAAGAAACATCATAAGATATCACTAATACACGGAATGTAAACTTGGCTACACAGGAACTGAATTCCAAAACAGAACAGGGTCTCAAATTTAGAAACCCAACTTATGCTTGCTTAAGGGGAAAGGTGAGTTGGGGTGCTGCATAAAACCAGAGATTGAAATGAGCACAGATAAAGTTCCTTAAGCCAAATATGGAATAGACAACAGCTACACCTTGCTCAACAAAATGGACTCAACACCCCATATTAAATGCATAAGAGTGTACCTGACTAGGAAGTATCTTAAAACCTATGGATTGCTATGTATCCGAAAGAGAATCAAGCGTGTGTACAGGGGCATAAACGCAGCAGTGATAGGATTGGAGAAGTTCGGTGAGCAAATGAAGACCCTTTGAAGTCATATTGCATGGTACCCATTCCACGGGTCTCAACTCTCCAGGTTTAAGGGATTCTTCCTACAGCTAAAACATGCATGTGGAACCCAGAGTATGATCAACCGTGTGATCGGGAGACGTGTTCCAATATGTGTTAGTTTTCGTCCCCTGGTACTCGGGTGCAACATTCCAGACGCTTTACTAACACTCTCCCGACTTGGAGAGTCAGTGCCTTTAACCTCCTGTTTGGCCCAGTTTGCAATTTCTGCGGAAGATGAACAGGAATAGGGAGAACCAATGACAGACTAGCTGGAGGTGTCTGGACGGGCAAATTTAACTCTCATTTCCCACCAGGAAGAGGAATTAACCAAAGGCTCAGCGTGCCGTGCCGGAACCAGATTAGGGCCTGAAGCCATCCTGCGGTGTTGCGGCCAGCTCACGAGAAAGCGAGTTGAAGAAAGGAGCTCAGGGGCACTGTAATTCACAAACCTGCAGAGTTATAAATGACAGCTATCGTCCAAAAATATACTGAAGTAAGGCTGCCAAGAGGACTTGAAAGCGGGGCAGAATTGCAGGAAACCGATTTCAGGAGGTAGACTGGAATTGCATTGAAAGCATAGGAAAAGAGGCAGAACGTCCACAATGATGCACTTGGCCAAAAAGGGCGTATGCGTTTTTTCCTGAATATATTCAGGAAAAAACGCATACGCCCTTTTTGGCCAACCAAGCAAGCTTGCAAAGGAAATCTGCACTACAATGAAGTCTCACTTCCCCCCGGTCAAAAGGGCCATCTGAAAAAAGTGTAAAATCCAGAAAGGCAGGACAGGCCATGGAGAACTGGGAGCCTTGTTATGCTGATGGGCGGGATGTAAATTGCCAACAGCCACTCGGGAGAAGTGTATGGTGTTTCCTGAAACATCTAAAAAACAAAGCAACAGAGCCTAGGGCACTTCCACTTATGGTCCAATAGCTTACGGAAATTAAAATCAAAAAGACACAGCCACCCCAAAGGTTGGGACGGCTCTGTTTACAAGAACCTGGTTTACGGTACAAGTTCAATATCGCAGAAAGTGAAAAATGGATAAAGAAGTTGTGGTACTTACGTACAATGCAGTATCACTCAGCAATGAAATCTATGTCATCAGGCCCGTAGCAGCATAATGAGTGGATTCAGGTATGATGATTCTAACTGAAATAAGTCACACAGAAAAGGAAACATCGTAAGGTATCACTAATACACGGAATGTAAACTTGGCTACACAGGAACTGAATTCCAAAACAGAACAGGGTCTCAAATTTAGAAACCCAACTTATGCTTGCTTAAGGGGAAAGGTGAGTTGGGGTGCTGCATAAAACCAGAGATTGAAATGAGCACAGATAAAGTTCCTTAAGCCAAATATGGAATAGACAAGAGCTACTCCTTGCTCAACGAAATGGACTCAACACCCCATATTCAACGCCTAAGAGTGTACCTGACTAGTAAGAATCAAAAAACCTATGGATTGCTATGTCTCCGAAAGAGAATCAAGCGTGTGTACAGGGGCATAAACGCAGCAGTGATAGGATTGGAGAAGTTCGGTGAGCAAATGAAGACCCTTTGAAGTCATATTGCATGGTACCCATTCCACGGGTCTCAACTCTCCAGGTTTAAGGCATTCTTCCTTTAGCTGAAACATGCATGTGAAACCCTGAGTATGATCAACCGTGTGATCGGGAGACGTGTTCCAATATGTGTCAGTTTTCGTCCCCTGGTACTCGGGTGCAACATTCCAGACGCTTTACTAACACTCTCCCGACTTGGAGAGTCAGTGCCTTTAACCTCCTGTTTGGCCCAGTTTGCAATTTCTGCGGAAGATGAACAGGAATAGGGAGAACCAATGACAGACTAGCTGCAGGTGTCTGGACGGGCAAATTTAACTCTCATTTCCCACCAGGAAGAGGAATTAACCAAAGGCTCAGCGTGCCGTGCCGGAACCAGATTAGGGCCTGAAGCCATCCTGCGGTGTTGCGGCCAGCTCACGAGAAAGCGAGTTGAAGAAAGGAGCTCAGGGGCACTGTAATTCACAAACCTGCAGAGTTATAAATGACAGCTATCGTCCAAAAATATACTGAAGTAAGGCTGCCAAGAGGACTTGAAAGCGGGGCAGAATTGCAGGAAACCGATTTCAGGAGGTAGACTGGAATTGCATTGAAAGCATAGGAAAAGAGGCAGAACGTCCACAATGATGCACTTGGCCAAAAAGGGCGTATGCGTTTTTTCCTGAATATATTCAGGAAAAAACGCATACGCCCTTTTTGGCCAACCAAGCAAGCTTGCAAAGGAAATCTGCACTACAATGAAGTCTCACTTCCCCCCGGTCAAAAGGGCCATCTGAAAAAAGTGTAAAATCCAGAAAGGCAGGACAGGCCATGGAGAACTGGGAGCCTTGTTATGCTGATGGGCGGGATGTAAATTGCCAACAGCCACTCGGGAGAAGTGTATGGTGTTTCCTGAAACATCTAAAAAACAAAGCAACAGAGCCTAGGGCACTTCCACTTATGGTCCAATAGCTTACGGAAATTAAAATCAAAAAGACACAGCCACCCCAAAGGTTGGGACGGCTCTGTTTACAAGAACCTGGTTTACGGTACAAGTTCAATATCGCAGAAAGTGAAAAATGGATAAAGAAGTTGTGGTACTTACGTACAATGCAGTATCACTCAGCAATGAAATCTATGTCATCAGGCCCGTAGCAGCATAATGAGTGGATTCAGGTATG
The DNA here is from genome assembly GCF_949774975.1 of Lagenorhynchus albirostris. Taxonomy (NCBI): domain Eukaryota; kingdom Metazoa; phylum Chordata; class Mammalia; order Artiodactyla; family Delphinidae; genus Lagenorhynchus; species Lagenorhynchus albirostris. Next base: position 58,056 of record NW_026783505.1, on the reverse strand, counting down.
ATGATTCTAACTGAAATAAGTCACACAGAAAAGGAAACATCGTAAGGTATCACTAATACACGGAATGTAAACTTGGCTACACAGGAACTGAATTCCAAAACAGAACAGGGTCTCAAATTTAGAAAACCAACTTATGCTTGCTTAAGGGGAAAGGTGAGTTGGGGTGCTGCATAAAACCAGAGATTGAAATGAGCACAGATAAAGTTCCTTAAGCCAAATATGGAATAGACAAGAGCTACTCCTTGCTCAACGAAATGGACTCAACACCCCATATTCAACGCCTAAGAGTGTACCTGACTAGTAAGAATCAAAAAACCTATGGATTGCTATGTCTCCGAAAGAGAATCAAGCGTGTGTACAGGGGCATAAACGCAGCAGTGATAGGATTGGAGAAGTTCGGTGAGCAAATGAAGACCCTTTGAAGTCATATTGCATGGTACCCATTCCACGGGTCTCAACTCTCCAGGTTTAAGGGATTCTTCCTTCAGCTAAAACATGCATGTGGAACCCAGAGTATGATCAACCGTGTGATCGGGAGACGTGTTCCAATATGTGTTAGTTTTCGTCCCCTGGTACTCGGGTGCAACATTCCAGACGCTTTACTAACACTCTCCCGACTTGGAGAGTCAGTGCCTTTAACCTCCTGTTTGGCCCAGTTTGCAATTTCTGCGGAAGATGAACAGGAATAGGGAGAACCAATGACAGACTAGCTGGAGGTGTCTGGACGGGCAAATTTAACTCTCATTTCCCACCAGGAAGAGGAATTAACCAAAGGCTCAGCGTGCCGTGCCGGAACCAGATTAGGGCCTGAAGCCATCCTGCGGTGTTGCGGCCAGCTCACGAGAAAGCGAGTTGAAGAAAGGAGCTCAGGGGCACTGTAATTCACAAACCTGCAGAGTTATAAATGACAGCTATCGTCCAAAAATATACTGAAGTAAGGCTGCCAAGAGGACTTGAAAGCGGGGCAGAATTGCAGGAAACCGATTTCAGGAGGTAGACTGGAATTGCATTTAAAGCATAGGAAAAGAGGCAGAACGTCCACAATGATGCACTTGGCCAAAAAGGGCGTATGCGTTTTTTCCTGAATATATTCAGGAAAAAACGCATACGCCCTTTTTGGCCAACCAAGCAAGCTTGCAAAGGAAATCTGCACTACAATGAAGTCTCACTTCCCCCCGGTCAAAAGGGCCATCTGAAAAAAGTGTAAAATCCAGAAAGGCAGGACAGGCCATGGAGAACTGGGAGCCTTGTTATGCTGATGGGCGGGATGTAAATTGCCAACAGCCACTCGGGAGAAGTGTATGGTGTTTCCTGAAACATCTAAAAAACAAAGCAACAGAGCCTAGGGCACTTCCACTTATGGTCCAATAGCTTACGGAAATTAAAATCAAAAAGACACAGCCACCCCAAAGGTTGGGACGGCTCTGTTTACAAGAACCTGGTTTACGGTACAAGTTCAATATCGCAGAAAGTGAAAAATGGATAAAGAAGTTGTGGTACTTACGTACAATGCAGTATCACTCAGCAATGAAATCTATGTCATCAGGCCCGTAGCAGCATAATGAGTGGATTCAGGTATGATGATTCTAACTGAAATAAGTCACACAGAAAAGGAAACATCGTAAGGTATCACTAATACACGGAATGTAAACTTGGCTACACAGGAACTGAATTCCAAAACAGAACAGGGTCTCAAATTTAGAAAACCAACTTATGCTTGCTTAAGGGGAAAGGTGAGTTGGGGTGCTGCATAAAACCAGAGATTGAAATGAGCACAGATAAAGTTCCTTAAGCCAAATATGGAATAGACAAGAGCTACTCCTTGCTCAACGAAATGGACTCAACACCCCATATTCAACGCCTAAGAGTGTACCTGACTAGTAAGAATCAAAAAACCTATGGATTGCTATGTCTCCGAAAGAGAATCAAGCGTGTGTACAGGGGCATAAACGCAGCAGTGATAGGATTGGAGAAGTTCGGTGAGCAAATGAAGACCCTTTGAAGTCATATTGCATGGTACCCATTCCACGGGTCTCAACTCTCCAGGTTTAAGGCATTCTTCCTTTAGCTGAAACATGCATGTGAAACCCTGAGTATGATCAACCGTGTGATCGGGAGACGTGTTCCAATATGTGTCAGTTTTCGTCCCCTGGTACTCGGGTGCAACATTCCAGACGCTTTACTAACACTCTCCCGACTTGGAGAGTCAGTGCCTTTAACCTCCTGTTTGGCCCAGTTTGCAATTTCTGCGGAAGATGAACAGGAATAGGGAGAACCAATGACAGACTAGCTGGAGGTGTCTGGACGGGCAAATTTAACTCTCATTTCCCACCAGGAAGAGGAATTAACCAAAGGCTCAGCGTGCCGTGCCGGAACCAGATTAGGGCCTGAAGCCATCGTGCGGTGTTGCGGCCAGCTCACGAGAAAGCGAGTTGAAGAAAGGAGCTCAGGGGCACTGTAATTCACAAACCTGCAGAGTTATAAATGACAGCTATCGTCCAAAAATATACTGAAGTAAGGCTGCCAAGAGGACTTGAAAGCGGGGCAGAATTGCAGGAAACCGATTTCAGGAGGTAGACTGGAATTGCATTGAAAGCATAGGAAAAGAGGCAGAACGTCCACAATGATGCACTTGGCCAAAAAGGGCGTATGCGTTTTTTCCTGAATATATTCAGGAAAAAACGCATACGCCCTTTTTGGCCAACCAAGCAAGCTTGCAAAGGAAATCTGCACTACAATGAAGTCTCACTTCCCCCCGGTCAAAAGGGCCATCTGAAAAAAGTGTAAAATCCAGAAAGGCAGGACAGGCCATGGAGAACTGGGAGCCTTGTTATGCTGATGGGCGGGATGTAAATTGCCAACAGCCACTCGGGAGAAGTGTATGGTGTTTCCTGAAACATCTAAAAAACAAAGCAACAGAGCCTAGGGCACTTCCACTTATGGTCCTATAGCTTAGGGAAATTAAAATCAAAAGACACAGCCACCCCAAAGGTTGGGACGGCTCTGTTTACAAGAACCTGGTTTACGGTACAAGTTCAATATCGCAGAAAGTGAAAAATGGATAAAGAAGTTGTGGTACTTACGTACAATGCAGTATCACTCAGCAATGAAATCTATGTCATCAGGCCCGTAGCAGCATAATGAGTGGATTCAGGTACGATGATTCTAACTGAAATAAGTCACACAGAAAAAGAAACATCATAAGATATCACTAATACACGGAATGTAAACTTGGCTACACAGGAACTGAATTCCAAAACAGAACAGGGTCTCAAATTTAGAAACCCAACTTATGCTTGCTTAAGGGGAAAGGTGAGTTGGGGTGCTGCATAAAACCAGAGATTGAAATGAGCACAGATAAAGTTCCTTAAGCCAAATATGGAATAGACAACAGCTACACCTTGCTCAACAAAATGGACTCAACACCCCATATTAAATGCATAAGAGTGTACCTGACTAGGAAGTATCTTAAAACCTATGGATTGCTATGTATCCGAAAGAGAATCAAGCGTGTGTACAGGGGCATAAACGCAGCAGTGATAGGATTGGAGAAGTTCGGTGAGCAAATGAAGACCCTTTGAAGTCATATTGCATGGTACCCATTCCACGGGTCTCAACTCTCCAGGTTTAAGGGATTCTTCCTACAGCTAAAACATGCATGTGGAACCCAGAGTATGATCAACCGTGTGATCGGGAGACGTGTTCCAATATGTGTTAGTTTTCGTCCCCTGGTACTCGGGTGCAACATTCCAGACGCTTTACTAACACTCTCCCGACTTGGAGAGTCAGTGCCTTTAACCTCCTGTTTGGCCCAGTTTGCAATTTCTGCGGAAGATGAACAGGAATAGGGAGAACCAATGACAGACTAGCTGGAGGTGTCTGGACGGGCAAATTTAACTCTCATTTCCCACCAGGAAGAGGAATTAACCAAAGGCTCAGCGTGCCGTGCCGGAACCAGATTAGGGCCTGAAGCCATCCTGCGGTGTTGCGGCCAGCTCACGAGAAAGCGAGTTGAAGAAAGGAGCTCAGGGGCACTGTAATTCACAAACCTGCAGAGTTATAAATGACAGCTATCGTCCAAAAATATACTGAAGTAAGGCTGCCAAGAGGACTTGAAAGCGGGGCAGAATTGCAGGAAACCGATTTCAGGAGGTAGACTGGAATTGCATTGAAAGCATAGGAAAAGAGGCAGAACGTCCACAATGATGCACTTGGCCAAAAAGGGCGTATGCGTTTTTTCCTGAATATATTCAGGAAAAAACGCATACGCCCTTTTTGGCCAACCAAGCAAGCTTGCAAAGGAAATCTGCACTACAATGAAGTCTCACTTCCCCCCGGTCAAAAGGGCCATCTGAAAAAAGTGTAAAATCCAGAAAGGCAGGACAGGCCATGGAGAACTGGGAGCCTTGTTATGCTGATGGGCGGGATGTAAATTGCCAACAGCCACTCGGGAGAAGTGTATGGTGTTTCCTGAAACATCTAAAAAACAAAGCAACAGAGCCTAGGGCACTTCCACTTATGGTCCAATAGCTTACGGAAATTAAAATCAAAAAGACACAGCCACCCCAAAGGTTGGGACGGCTCTGTTTACAAGAACCTGGTTTACGGTACAAGTTCAATATCGCAGAAAGTGAAAAATGGATAAAGAAGTTGTGGTACTTACGTACAATGCAGTATCACTCAGCAATGAAATCTATGTCATCAGGCCCGTAGCAGCATAATGAGTGGATTCAGGTATGATGATTCTAACTGAAATAAGTCACACAGAAAAGGAAACATCGTAAGGTATCACTAATACACGGAATGTAAACTTGGCTACACAGGAACTGAATTCCAAAACAGAACAGGGTCTCAAATTTAGAAACCCAACTTATGCTTGCTTAAGGGGAAAGGTGAGTTGGGGTGCTGCATAAAACCAGAGATTGAAATGAGCACAGATAAAGTTCCTTAAGCCAAATATGGAATAGACAAGAGCTACTCCTTGCTCAACGAAATGGACTCAACACCCCATATTCAACGCCTAAGAGTGTACCTGACTAGTAAGAATCAAAAAACCTATGGATTGCTATGTCTCCGAAAGAGAATCAAGCGTGTGTACAGGGGCATAAACGCAGCAGTGATAGGATTGGAGAAGTTCGGTGAGCAAATGAAGACCCTTTGAAGTCATATTGCATGGTACCCATTCCACGGGTCTCAACTCTCCAGGTTTAAGGCATTCTTCCTTTAGCTGAAACATGCATGTGAAACCCTGAGTATGATCAACCGTGTGATCGGGAGACGTGTTCCAATATGTGTCAGTTTTCGTCCCCTGGTACTCGGGTGCAACATTCCAGACGCTTTACTAACACTCTCCCGACTTGGAGAGTCAGTGCCTTTAACCTCCTGTTTGGCCCAGTTTGCAATTTCTGCGGAAGATGAACAGGAATAGGGAGAACCAATGACAGACTAGCTGCAGGTGTCTGGACGGGCAAATTTAACTCTCATTTCCCACCAGGAAGAGGAATTAACCAAAGGCTCAGCGTGCCGTGCCGGAACCAGATTAGGGCCTGAAGCCATCCTGCGGTGTTGCGGCCAGCTCACGAGAAAGCGAGTTGAAGAAAGGAGCTCAGGGGCACTGTAATTCACAAACCTGCAGAGTTATAAATGACAGCTATCGTCCAAAAATATACTGAAGTAAGGCTGCCAAGAGGACTTGAAAGCGGGGCAGAATTGCAGGAAACCGATTTCAGGAGGTAGACTGGAATTGCATTGAAAGCATAGGAAAAGAGGCAGAACGTCCACAATGATGCACTTGGCCAAAAAGGGCGTATGCGTTTTTTCCTGAATATATTCAGGAAAAAACGCATACGCCCTTTTTGGCCAACCAAGCAAGCTTGCAAAGGAAATCTGCACTACAATGAAGTCTCACTTCCCCCCGGTCAAAAGGGCCATCTGAAAAAAGTGTAAAATCCAGAAAGGCAGGACAGGCCATGGAGAACTGGGAGCCTTGTTATGCTGATGGGCGGGATGTAAATTGCCAACAGCCACTCGGGAGAAGTGTATGGTGTTTCCTGAAACATCTAAAAAACAAAGCAACAGAGCCTAGGGCACTTCCACTTATGGTCCAATAGCTTACGGAAATTAAAATCAAAAAGACACAGCCACCCCAAAGGTTGGGACGGCTCTGTTTACAAGAACCTGGTTTACGGTACAAGTTCAATATCGCAGAAAGTGAAAAATGGATAAAGAAGTTGTGGTACTTACGTACAATGCAGTATCACTCAGCAATGAAATCTATGTCATCAGGCCCGTAGCAGCATAATGAGTGGATTCAGGTATGATGATTCTAACTGAAATAAGTCACACAGAAAAGGAAACATCGTAAGGTATCACTAATACACGGAATGTAAACTTGGCTACACAGGAACTGAATTCCAAAACAGAACAGGGTCTCAAATTTAGAAACCCAACTTATGCTTGCTTAAGGGGAAAGGTGAGTTGGGGTGCTGCATAAAACCAGAGATTGAAATGAGCACAGATAAAGTTCCTTAAGCCAAATATGGAATAGACAAGAGCTACTCCTTGCTCAACGAAATGGACTCAACACCCCATATTCAACGCCTAAGAGTGTACCTGACTAGTAAGAATCAAAAAACCTATGGATTGCTATGTCTCCGAAAGAGAATCAAGCGTGTGTACAGGGGCATAAACGCAGCAGTGATAGGATTGGAGAAGTTCGGTGAGCAAATGAAGACCCTTTGAAGTCATATTGCATGGTACCCATTCCACGGGTCTCAACTCTCCAGGTTTAAGGGATTCTTCCTTCAGCTAAAACATGCATGTGGAACCCAGAGTATGATCAACCGTGTGATCGGGAGACGTGTTCCAATATGTGTTAGTTTTCGTCCCCTGGTACTCGGGTGCAACATTCCAGACGCTTTACTAACACTCTCCCGACTTGGAGAGTCAGTGCCTTTAACCTCCTGTTTGGCCCAGTTTGCAATTTCTGCGGAAGATGAACAGGAATAGGGAGAACCAATGACAGACTAGCTGGAGGTGTCTGGACGGGCAAATTTAACTCTCATTTCCCACCAGGAAGAGGAATTAACCAAAGGCTCAGCGTGCCGTGCCGGAACCAGATTAGGGCCTGAAGCCATCCTGCGGTGTTGCGGCCAGCTCACGAGAAAGCGAGTTGAAGAAAGGAGCTCAGGGGCACTGTAATTCACAAACCTGCAGAGTTATAAATGACAGCTATCGTCCAAAAATATACTGAAGTAAGGCTGCCAAGAGGACTTGAAAGCGGGGCAGAATTGCAGGAAACCGATTTCAGGAGGTAGACTGGAATTGCATTTAAAGCATAGGAAAAGAGGCAGAACGTCCACAATGATGCACTTGGCCAAAAAGGGCGTATGCGTTTTTTCCTGAATATATTCAGGAAAAAACGCATACGCCCTTTTTGGCCAACCAAGCAAGCTTGCAAAGGAAATCTGCACTACAATGAAGTCTCACTTCCCCCCGGTCAAAAGGGCCATCTGAAAAAGTGTAAAATCCAGAAAGGCAGGACAGGCCATGGAGAACTGGGAGCCTTGTTATGCTGATGGGCGGGATGTAAATTGCCAACAGCCACTCGGGAGAAGTGTATGGTGTTTCCTGAAACATCTAAAAAACAAAGCAACAGAGCCTAGGGCACTTCCACTTATGGTCCAATAGCTTACGGAAATTAAAATCAAAAAGACACAGCCACCCCAAAGGTTGGGACGGCTCTGTTTACAAGAACCTGGTTTACGGTACAAGTTCAATATCGCAGAAAGTGAAAAATGGATAAAGAAGTTGTGGTACTTACGTACAATGCAGTATCACTCAGCAATGAAATCTATGTCATCAGGCCCGTAGCAGCATAATGAGTGGATTCAGGTATGATGATTCTAACTGAAATAAGTCACACAGAAAAGGAAACATCGTAAGGTATCACTAATACACGGAATGTAAACTTGGCTACACAGGAACTGAATTCCAAAACAGAACAGGGTCTCAAATTTAGAAAACCAACTTATGCTTGCTTAAGGGGAAAGGTGAGTTGGGGTGCTGCATAAAACCAGAGATTGAAATGAGCACAGATAAAGTTCCTTAAGCCAAATATGGAATAGACAAGAGCTACTCCTTGCTCAACGAAATGGACTCAACACCCCATATTCAACGCCTAAGAGTGTACCTGACTAGTAAGAATCAAAAAACCTATGGATTGCTATGTCTCCGAAAGAGAATCAAGCGTGTGTACAGGGGCATAAACGCAGCAGTGATAGGATTGGAGAAGTTCGGTGAGCAAATGAAGACCCTTTGAAGTCATATTGCATGGTACCCATTCCACGGGTCTCAACTCTCCAGGTTTAAGGCATTCTTCCTTTAGCTGAAACATGCATGTGAAACCCTGAGTATGATCAACCGTGTGATCGGGAGACGTGTTCCAATATGTGTCAGTTTTCGTCCCCTGGTACTCGGGTGCAACATTCCAGACGCTTTACTAACACTCTCCCGACTTGGAGAGTCAGTGCCTTTAACCTCCTGTTTGGCCCAGTTTGCAATTTCTGCGGAAGATGAACAGGAATAGGGAGAACCAATGACAGACTAGCTGGAGGTGTCTGGACGGGCAAATTTAACTCTCATTTCCCACCAGGAAGAGGAATTAACCAAAGGCTCAGCGTGCCGTGCCGGAACCAGATTAGGGCCTGAAGCCATCCTGCGGTGTTGCGGCCAGCTCACGAGAAAGCGAGTTGAAGAAAGGAGCTCAGGGGCACTGTAATTCACAAACCTGCAGAGTTATAAATGACAGCTATCGTCCAAAAATATACTGAAGTAAGGCTGCCAAGAGGACTTGAAAGCGGGGCAGAATTGCAGGAAACCGATTTCAGGAGGTAGACTGGAATTGCATTGAAAGCATAGGAAAAGAGGCAGAACGTCCACAATGATGCACTTGGCCAAAAAGGGCGTATGCGTTTTTTCCTGAATATATTCAGGAAAAAACGCATACGCCCTTTTTGGCCAACCAAGCAAGCTTGCAAAGGAAATCTGCACTACAATGAAGTCTCACTTCCCCCCGGTCAAAAGGGCCATCTGAAAAAGTGTAAAATCCAGAAAGGCAGGACAGGCCATGGAGAACTGGGAGCCTTGTTATGCTGATGGGCGGGATGTAAATTGCCAACAGCCACTCGGGAGAAGTGTATGGTGTTTCCTGAAACATCTAAAAAACAAAGCAACAGAGCCTAGGGCACTTCCACTTATGGTCCAATAGCTTACGGAAATTAAAATCAAAAAGACACAGCCACCCCAAAGGTTGGGACGGCTCTGTTTACAAGAACCTGGTTTACGGTACAAGTTCAATATCGCAGAAAGTGAAAAATGGATAAAGAAGTTGTGGTACTTACGTACAATGCAGTATCACTCAGCAATGAAATCTATGTCATCAGGCCCGTAGCAGCATAATGAGTGGATTCAGGTATGATGATTCTAACTGAAATAAGTCACACAGAAAAGGAAACATCGTAAGGTATCACTAATACACGGAATGTAAACTTGGCTACACAGGAACTGAATTCCAAAACAGAACAGGGTCTCAAATTTAGAAAACCAACTTATGCTTGCTTAAGGGGAAAGGTGAGTTGGGGTGCTGCATAAAACCAGAGATTGAAATGAGCACAGATAAAGTTCCTTAAGCCAAATATGGAATAGACAAGAGCTACTCCTTGCTCAACGAAATGGACTCAACACCCCATATTCAACGCCTAAGAGTGTACCTGACTAGTAAGAATCAAAAAACCTATGGATTGCTATGTCTCCGAAAGAGAATCAAGCGTGTGTACAGGGGCATAAACGCAGCAGTGATAGGATTGGAGAAGTTCGGTGAGCAAATGAAGACCCTTTGAAGTCATATTGCATGGTACCCATTCCACGGGTCTCAACTCTCCAGGTTTAAGGCATTCTTCCTTTAGCTGAAACATGCATGTGAAACCCTGAGTATGATCAACCGTGTGATCGGGAGACGTGTTCCAATATGTGTCAGTTTTCGTCCCCTGGTACTCGGGTGCAACATTCCAGACGCTTTACTAACACTCTCCCGACTTGGAGAGTCAGTGCCTTTAACCTCCTGTTTGGCCCAGTTTGCAATTTCTGCGGAAGATGAACAGGAATAGGGAGAACCAATGACAGACTAGCTGGAGGTGTCTGGACGGGCAAATTTAACTCTCATTTCCCACCAGGAAGAGGAATTAACCAAAGGCTCAGCGTGCCGTGCCGGAACCAGATTAGGGCCTGAAGCCATCCTGCGGTGTTGCGGCCAGCTCACGAGAAAGCGAGTTGAAGAAAGGAGCTCAGGGGCACTGTAATTCACAAACCTGCAGAGTTATAAATGACAGCTATCGTCCAAAAATATACTGAAGTAAGGCTGCCAAGAGGACTTGAAAGCGGGGCAGAATTGCAGGAAACCGATTTCAGGAGGTAGACTGGAATTGCATTGAAAGCATAGGAAAAGAGGCAGAACGTCCACAATGATGCACTTGGCCAAAAAGGGCGTATGCGTTTTTTCCTGAATATATTCAGGAAAAAACGCATACGCCCTTTTTGGCCAACCAAGCAAGCTTGCAAAGGAAATCTGCACTACAATGAAGTCTCACTTCCCCCCGGTCAAAAGGGCCATCTGAAAAAAGTGTAAAATCCAGAAAGGCAGGACAGGCCATGGAGAACTGGGAGCCTTGTTATGCTGATGGGCGGGATGTAAATTGCCAACAGCCACTCGGGAGAAGTGTATGGTGTTTCCTGAAACATCTAAAAAACAAAGCAACAGAGCCTAGGGCACTTCCACTTATGGTCCTATAGCTTAGGGAAATTAAAATCAAAAGACACAGCCACCCCAAAGGTTGGGACGGCTCTGTTTACAAGAACCTGGTTTACGGTACAAGTTCAATATCGCAGAAAGTGAAAAATGGATAAAGAAGTTGTGGTACTTACGTACAATGCAGTATCACTCAGCAATGAAATCTATGTCATCAGGCCCGTAGCAGCATAATGAGTGGATTCAGGTACGATGATTCTAACTGAAATAAGTCACACAGAAAAAGAAACATCATAAGATATCACTAATACACGGAATGTAAACTTGGCTACACAGGAACTGAATTCCAAAACAGAACAGGGTCTCAAATTTAGAAACCCAACTTATGCTTGCTTAAGGGGAAAGGTGAGTTGGGGTGCTGCATAAAACCAGAGATTGAAATGAGCACAGATAAAGTTCCTTAAGCCAAATATGGAATAGACAACAGCTACACCTTGCTCAACAAAATGGACTCAACACCCCATATTAAATGCATAAGAGTGTACCTGACTAGGAAGTATCTTAAAACCTATGGATTGCTATGTATCCGAAAGAGAATCAAGCGTGTGTACAGGGGCATAAACGCAGCAGTGATAGGATTGGAGAAGTTCGGTGAGCAAATGAAGACCCTTTGAAGTCATATTGCATGGTACCCATTCCACGGGTCTCAACTCTCCAGGTTTAAGGGATTCTTCCTTCAGCTAAAACATGCATGTGGAACCCAGAGTATGATCAACCGTGTGATCGGGAGACGTGTTCCAATATGTGTTAGTTTTCGTCCCCTGGTACTCGGGTGCAACATTCCAGACGCTTTACTAACACTCTCCCGACTTGGAGAGTCAGTGCCTTTAACCTCCTGTTTGGCCCAGTTTGCAATTTCTGCGGAAGATGAACAGGAATAGGGAGAACCAATGACAGACTAGCTGGAGGTGTCTGGACGGGCAAATTTAACTCTCATTTCCCACCAGGAAGAGGAATTAACCAAAGGCTCAGCGTGCCGTGCCGGAACCAGATTAGGGCCTGAAGCCATCGTGCGGTGTTGCGGCCAGCTCACGAGAAAGCGAGTTGAAGAAAGGAGCTCAGGGGCACTGTAATTCACAAACCTGCAGAGTTATAAATGACAGCTATCGTCCAAAAATATACTGAAGTAAGGCTGCCAAGAGGACTTGAAAGCGGGGCAGAATTGCAGGAAACCGATTTCAGGAGGTAGACTGGAATTGCATTGAAAGCATAGGAAAAGAGGCAGAACGTCCACAATGATGCACTTGGCCAAAAAGGGCGTATGCGTTTTTTCCTGAATATATTCAGGAAAAAACGCATACGCCCTTTTTGGCCAACCAAGCAAGCTTGCAAAGGAAATCTGCACTACAATGAAGTCTCACTTCCCCCCGGTCAAAAGGGCCATCTGAAAAAAGTGTAAAATCCAGAAAGGCAGGACAGGCCATGGAGAACTGGGAGCCTTGTTATGCTGATGGGCGGGATGTAAATTGCCAACAGCCACTCGGGAGAAGTGTATGGTGTTTCCTGAAACATCTAAAAAACAAAGCAACAGAGCCTAGGGCACTTCCACTTATGGTCCTATAGCTTAGGGAAATTAAAATCAAAAGACACAGCCACCCCAAAGGTTGGGACGGCTCTGTTTACAAGAACCTGGTTTACGGTACAAGTTCAATATCGCAGAAAGTGAAAAATGGATAAAGAAGTTGTGGTACTTACGTACAATGCAGTATCACTCAGCAATGAAATCTATGTCATCAGGCCCGTAGCAGCATAATGAGTGGATTCAGGTACGATGATTCTAACTGAAATAAGTCACACAGAAAAAGAAACATCATAAGATATCACTAATACACGGAATGTAAACTTGGCTACACAGGAACTGAATTCCAAAACAGAACAGGGTCTCAAATTTAGAAACCCAACTTATGCTTGCTTAAGGGGAAAGGTGAGTTGGGGTGCTGCATAAAACCAGAGATTGAAATGAGCACAGATAAAGTTCCTTAAGCCAAATATGGAATAGACAACAGCTACACCTTGCTCAACAAAATGGACTCAACACCCCATATTAAATGCATAAGAGTGTACCTGACTAGGAAGTATCTTAAAACCTATGGATTGCTATGTATCCGAAAGAGAATCAAGCGTGTGTACAGGGGCATAAACGCAGCAGTGATAGGATTGGAGAAGTTCGGTGAGCAAATGAAGACCCTTTGAAGTCATATTGCATGGTACCCATTCCACGGGTCTCAACTCTCCAGGTTTAAGGGATTCTTCCTTCAGCTAAAACATGCATGTGGAACCCAGAGTATGATCAACCGTGTGATCGGGAGACGTGTTCCAATATGTGTTAGTTTTCGTCCCCTGGTACTCGGGTGCAACATTCCAGACGCTTTACTAACACTCTCCCGACTTGGAGAGTCAGTGCCTTTAACCTCCTGTTTGGCCCAGTTTGCAATTTCTGCGGAAGATGAACAGGAATAGGGAGAACCAATGACAGACTAGCTGGAGGTGTCTGGACGGGCAAATTTAACTCTCATTTCCCACCAGGAAGAGGAATTAACCAAAGGCTCAGCGTGCCGTGCCGGAACCAGATTAGGGCCTGAAGCCATCCTGCGGTGTTGCGGCCAGCTCACGAGAAAGCGAGTTGAAGAAAGGAGCTCAGGGGCACTGTAATTCACAAACCTGCAGAGTTATAAATGACAGCTATCGTCCAAAAATATACTGAAGTAAGGCTGCCAAGAGGACTTGAAAGCGGGGCAGAATTGCAGGAAACCGATTTCAGGAGGTAGACTGGAATTGCATTTAAAGCATAGGAAAAGAGGCAGAACGTCCACAATGATGCACTTGGCCAAAAAGGGCGTATGCGTTTTTTCCTGAATATATTCAGGAAAAAACGCATACGCCCTTTTTGGCCAACCAAGCAAGCTTGCAAAGGAAATCTGCACTACAATGAAGTCTCACTTCCCCCCGGTCAAAAGGGCCATCTGAAAAAAGTGTAAAATCCAGAAAGGCAGGACAGGCCATGGAGAACTGGGAGCCTTGTTATGCTGATGGGCGGGATGTAAATTGCCAACAGCCACTCGGGAGAAGTGTATGGTGTTTCCTGAAACATCTAAAAAACAAAGCAACAGAGCCTAGGGCACTTCCACTTATGGTCCAATAGCTTACGGAAATTAAAATCAAAAAGACACAGCCACCCCAAAGGTTGGGACGGCTCTGTTTACAAGAACCTGGTTTACGGTACAAGTTCAATATCGCAGAAAGTGAAAAATGGATAAAGAAGTTGTGGTACTTACGTACAATGCAGTATCACTCAGCAATGAAATCTATGTCATCAGGCCCGTAGCAGCATAATGAGTGGATTCAGGTATGATGATTCTAACTGAAATAAGTCACACAGAAAAGGAAACATCGTAAGGTATCACTAATACACGGAATGTAAACTTGGCTACACAGGAACTGAATTCCAAAACAGAACAGGGTCTCAAATTTAGAAAACCAACTTATGCTTGCTTAAGGGGAAAGGTGAGTTGGGGTGCTGCATAAAACCAGAGATTGAAATGAGCACAGATAAAGTTCCTTAAGCCAAATATGGAATAGACAAGAGCTACTCCTTGCTCAACGAAATGGACTCAACACCCCATATTCAACGCCTAAGAGTGTACCTGACTAGTAAGAATCAAAAAACCTATGGATTGCTATGTCTCCGAAAGAGAATCAAGCGTGTGTACAGGGGCATAAACGCAGCAGTGATAGGATTGGAGAAGTTCGGTGAGCAAATGAAGACCCTTTGAAGTCATATTGCATGGTACCCATTCCACGGGTCTCAACTCTCCAGGTTTAAGGCATTCTTCCTTTAGCTGAAACATGCATGTGAAACCCTGAGTATGATCAACCGTGTGATCGGGAGACGTGTTCCAATATGTGTCAGTTTTCGTCCCCTGGTACTCGGGTGCAACATTCCAGACGCTTTACTAACACTCTCCCGACTTGGAGAGTCAGTGCCTTTAACCTCCTGTTTGGCCCAGTTTGCAATTTCTGCGGAAGATGAACAGGAATAGGGAGAACCAATGACAGACTAGCTGCAGGTGTCTGGACGGGCAAATTTAACTCTCATTTCCCACCAGGAAGAGGAATTAACCAAAGGCTCAGCGTGCCGTGCCGGAACCAGATTAGGGCCTGAAGCCATCCTGCGGTGTTGCGGCCAGCTCACGAGAAAGCGAGTTGAAGAAAGGAGCTCAGGGGCACTGTAATTCACAAACCTGCAGAGTTATAAATGACAGCTATCGTCCAAAAATATACTGAAGTAAGGCTGCCAAGAGGACTTGAAAGCGGGGCAGAATTGCAGGAAACCGATTTCAGGAGGTAGACTGGAATTGCATTGAAAGCATAGGAAAAGAGGCAGAACGTCCACAATGATGCACTTGGCCAAAAAGGGCGTATGCGTTTTTTCCTGAATATATTCAGGAAAAAACGCATACGCCCTTTTTGGCCAACCAAGCAAGCTTGCAAAGGAAATCTGCACTACAATGAAGTCTCACTTCCCCCCGGTCAAAAGGGCCATCTGAAAAAAGTGTAAAATCCAGAAAGGCAGGACAGGCCATGGAGAACTGGGAGCCTTGTTATGCTGATGGGCGGGATGTAAATTGCCAACAGCCACTCGGGAGAAGTGTATGGTGTTTCCTGAAACATCTAAAAAACAAAGCAACAGAGCCTAGGGCACTTCCACTTATGGTCCTATAGCTTAGGGAAATTAAAATCAAAAGACACAGCCACCCCAAAGGTTGGGACGGCTCTGTTTACAAGAACCTGGTTTACGGTACAAGTTCAATATCGCAGAAAGTGAAAAATGGATAAAGAAGTTGTGGTACTTACGTACAATGCAGTATCACTCAGCAATGAAATCTATGTCATCAGGCCCGTAGCAGCATAATGAGTGGATTCAGGTACGATGATTCTAACTGAAATAAGTCACACAGAAAAAGAAACATCATAAGATATCACTAATACACGGAATGTAAACTTGGCTACACAGGAACTGAATTCCAAAACAGAACAGGGTCTCAAATTTAGAAACCCAACTTATGCTTGCTTAAGGGGAAAGGTGAGTTGGGGTGCTGCATAAAACCAGAGATTGAAATGAGCACAGATAAAGTTCCTTAAGCCAAATATGGAATAGACAACAGCTACACCTTGCTCAACAAAATGGACTCAACACCCCATATTAAATGCATAAGAGTGTACCTGACTAGGAAGTATCTTAAAACCTATGGATTGCTATGTATCCGAAAGAGAATCAAGCGTGTGTACAGGGGCATAAACGCAGCAGTGATAGGATTGGAGAAGTTCGGTGAGCAAATGAAGACCCTTTGAAGTCATATTGCATGGTACCCATTCCACGGGTCTCAACTCTCCAGGTTTAAGGGATTCTTCCTTCAGCTAAAACATGCATGTGGAACCCAGAGTATGATCAACCGTGTGATCGGGAGACGTGTTCCAATATGTCTCAGTTTTCGTCCCCTGGTACTCGGGTGCAACATTCCAGACGCTTTACTAACACTCTCCCGACTTGGAGAGTCAGTGCCTTTAACCTCCTGTTTGGCCCAGTTTGCAATTTCTGCGGAAGATGAACAGGAATAGGGAGAACCAATGACAGACTAGCTGGAGGTGTCTGGACGGGCAAATTTAACTCTCATTTCCCACCAGGAAGAGGAATTAACCAAAGGCTCAGCGTGCCGTGCCGGAACCAGATTAGGGCCTGAAGCCATCCTGCGGTGTTGCGGCCAGCTCACGAGAAAGCGAGTTGAAGAAAGGAGCTCAGGGGCACTGTAATTCACAAACCTGCAGAGTTATAAATGACAGCTATCGTCCAAAAATATACTGAAGTAAGGCTGCCAAGAGGACTTGAAAGCGGGGCAGAATTGCAGGAAACCGATTTCAGGAGGTAGACTGGAATTGCATTTAAAGCATAGGAAAAGAGGCAGAACGTCCACAATGATGCACTTGGCCAAAAAGGGCGTATGCGTTTTTTCCTGAATATATTCAGGAAAAAACGCATACGCCCTTTTTGGCCAACCAAGCAAGCTTGCAAAGGAAATCTGCACTACAATGAAGTCTCACTTCCCCCCGGTCAAAAGGGCCATCTGAAAAAAGTGTAAAATCCAGAAAGGCAGGACAGGCCATGGAGAACTGGGAGCCTTGTTATGCTGATGGGCGGGATGTAAATTGCCAACAGCCACTCGGGAGAAGTGTATGGTGTTTCCTGAAACATCTAAAAAACAAAGCAACAGAGCCTAGGGCACTTCCACTTATGGTCCAATAGCTTACGGAAATTAAAATCAAAAAGACACAGCCACCCCAAAGGTTGGGACGGCTCTGTTTACAAGAACCTGGTTTACGGTACAAGTTCAATATCGCAGAAAGTGAAAAATGGATAAAGAAGTTGTGGTACTTACGTACAATGCAGTATCACTCAGCAATGAAATCTATGTCATCAGGCCCGTAGCAGCATAATGAGTGGATTCAGGTATGATGATTCTAACTGAAATAAGTCACACAGAAAAGGAAACATCGTAAGGTATCACTAATACACGGAATGTAAACTTGGCTACACAGGAACTGAATTCCAAAACAGAACAGGGTCTCAAATTTAGAAAACCAACTTATGCTTGCTTAAGGGGAAAGGTGAGTTGGGGTGCTGCATAAAACCAGAGATTGAAATGAGCACAGATAAAGTTCCTTAAGCCAAATATGGAATAGACAAGAGCTACTCCTTGCTCAACGAAATGGACTCAACACCCCATATTCAACGCCTAAGAGTGTACCTGACTAGTAAGAATCAAAAAACCTATGGATTGCTATGTCTCCGAAAGAGAATCAAGCGTGTGTACAGGGGCATAAACGCAGCAGTGATAGGATTGGAGAAGTTCGGTGAGCAAATGAAGACCCTTTGAAGTCATATTGCATGGTACCCATTCCACGGGTCTCAACTCTCCAGGTTTAAGGCATTCTTCCTTTAGCTGAAACATGCATGTGAAACCCTGAGTATGATCAACCGTGTGATCGGGAGACGTGTTCCAATATGTGTCAGTTTTCGTCCCCTGGTACTCGGGTGCAACATTCCAGACGCTTTACTAACACTCTCCCGACTTGGAGAGTCAGTGCCTTTAACCTCCTGTTTGGCCCAGTTTGCAATTTCTGCGGAAGATGAACAGGAATAGGGAGAACCAATGACAGACTAGCTGCAGGTGTCTGGACGGGCAAATTTAACTCTCATTTCCCACCAGGAAGAGGAATTAACCAAAGGCTCAGCGTGCCGTGCCGGAACCAGATTAGGGCCTGAAGCCATCCTGCGGTGTTGCGGCCAGCTCACGAGAAAGCGAGTTGAAGAAAGGAGCTCAGGGGCACTGTAATTCACAAACCTGCAGAGTTATAAATGACAGCTATCGTCCAAAAATATACTGAAGTAAGGCTGCCAAGAGGACTTGAAAGCGGGGCAGAATTGCAGGAAACCGATTTCAGGAGGTAGACTGGAATTGCATTGAAAGCATAGGAAAAGAGGCAGAACGTCCACAATGATGCACTTGGCCAAAAAGGGCGTATGCGTTTTTTCCTGAATATATTCAGGAAAAAACGCATACGCCCTTTTTGGCCAACCAAGCAAGCTTGCAAAGGAAATCTGCACTACAATGAAGTCTCACTTCCCCCCGGTCAAAAGGGCCATCTGAAAAAAGTGTAAAATCCAGAAAGGCAGGACAGGCCATGGAGAACTGGGAGCCTTGTTATGCTGATGGGCGGGATGTAAATTGCCAACAGCCACTCGGGAGAAGTGTATGGTGTTTCCTGAAACATCTAAAAAACAAAGCAACAGAGCCTAGGGCACTTCCACTTATGGTCCTATAGCTTAGGGAAATTAAAATCAAAAGACACAGCCACCCCAAAGGTTGGGACGGCTCTGTTTACAAGAACCTGGTTTACGGTACAAGTTCAATATCGCAGAAAGTGAAAAATGGATAAAGAAGTTGTGGTACTTACGTACAATGCAGTATCACTCAGCAATGAAATCTATGTCATCAGGCCCGTAGCAGCATAATGAGTGGATTCAGGTACGATGATTCTAACTGAAATAAGTCACACAGAAAAAGAAACATCATAAGATATCACTAATACACGGAATGTAAACTTGGCTACACAGGAACTGAATTCCAAAACAGAACAGGGTCTCAAATTTAGAAACCCAACTTATGCTTGCTTAAGGGGAAAGGTGAGTTGGGGTGCTGCATAAAACCAGAGATTGAAATGAGCACAGATAAAGTTCCTTAAGCCAAATATGGAATAGACAACAGCTACACCTTGCTCAACAAAATGGACTCAACACCCCATATTAAATGCATAAGAGTGTACCTGACTAGGAAGTATCTTAAAACCTATGGATTGCTATGTATCCGAAAGAGAATCAAGCGTGTGTACAGGGGCATAAACGCAGCAGTGATAGGATTGGAGAAGTTCGGTGAGCAAATGAAGACCCTTTGAAGTCATATTGCATGGTACCCATTCCACGGGTCTCAACTCTCCAGGTTTAAGGGATTCTTCCTTCAGCTAAAACATGCATGTGGAACCCAGAGTATGATCAACCGTGTGATCGGGAGACGTGTTCCAATATGTGTTAGTTTTCGTCCCCTGGTACTCGGGTGCAACATTCCAGACGCTTTACTAACACTCTCCCGACTTGGAGAGTCAGTGCCTTTAACCTCCTGTTTGGCCCAGTTTGCAATTTCTGCGGAAGATGAACAGGAATAGGGAGAACCAATGACAGACTAGCTGGAGGTGTCTGGACGGGCAAATTTAACTCTCATTTCCCACCAGGAAGAGGAATTAACCAAAGGCTCAGCGTGCCGTGCCGGAACCAGATTAGGGCCTGAAGCCATCCTGCGGTGTTGCGGCCAGCTCACGAGAAAGCGAGTTGAAGAAAGGAGCTCAGGGGCACTGTAATTCACAAACCTGCAGAGTTATAAATGACAGCTATCGTCCAAAAATATACTGAAGTAAGGCTGCCAAGAGGACTTGAAAGCGGGGCAGAATTGCAGGAAACCGATTTCAGGAGGTAGACTGGAATTGCATTGAAAGCATAGGAAAAGAGGCAGAACGTCCACAATGATGCACTTGGCCAAAAAGGGCGTATGCGTTTTTTCCTGAATATATTCAGGAAAAAACGCATACGCCCTTTTTGGCCAACCAAGCAAGCTTGCAAAGGAAATCTGCACTACAATGAAGTCTCACTTCCCCCCGGTCAAAAGGGCCATCTGAAAAAAGTGTAAAATCCAGAAAGGCAGGACAGGCCATGGAGAACTGGGAGCCTTGTTATGCTGATGGGCGGGATGTAAATTGCCAACAGCCACTCGGGAGAAGTGTATGGTGTTTCCTGAAACATCTAAAAAACAAAGCAACAGAGCCTAGGGCACTTCCACTTATGGTCCAATAGCTTACGGAAATTAAAATCAAAAAGACACAGCCACCCCAAAGGTTGGGACGGCTCTGTTTACAAGAACCTGGTTTACGGTACAAGTTCAATATCGCAGAAAGTGAAAAATGGATAAAGAAGTTGTGGTACTTACGTACAATGCAGTATCACTCAGCAATGAAATCTATGTCATCAGGCCCGTAGCAGCATAATGAGTGGATTCAGGTACGATGATTCTAACTGAAATAAGTCACACAGAAAAAGAAACATCATAAGATATCACTAATACACGGAATGTAAACTTGGCTACACAGGAACTGAATTCCAAAACAGAACAGGGTCTCAAATTTAGAAACCCAACTTATGCTTGCTTAAGGGGAAAGGTGAGTTGGGGTGCTGCATAAAACCAGAGATTGAAATGAGCACAGATAAAGTTCCTTAAGCCAAATATGGAATAGACAACAGCTACACCTTGCTCAACAAAATGGACTCAACACCCCATATTAAATGCATAAGAGTGTACCTGACTAGGAAGTATCTTAAAACCTATGGATTGCTATGTATCCGAAAGAGAATCAAGCGTGTGTACAGGGGCATAAACGCAGCAGTGATAGGATTGGAGAAGTTCGGTGAGCAAATGAAGACCCTTTGAAGTCATATTGCATGGTACCCATTCCACGGGTCTCAACTCTCCAGGTTTAAGGGATTCTTCCTTCAGCTAAAACATGCATGTGGAACCCAGAGTATGATCAACCGTGTGATCGGGAGACGTGTTCCAATATGTGTTAGTTTTCGTCCCCTGGTACTCGGGTGCAACATTCCAGACGCTTTACTAACACTCTCCCGACTTGGAGAGTCAGTGCCTTTAACCTCCTGTTTGGCCCAGTTTGCAATTTCTGCGGAAGATGAACAGGAATAGGGAGAACCAATGACAGACTAGCTGGAGGTGTCTGGACGGGCAAATTTAACTCTCATTTCCCACCAGGAAGAGGAATTAACCAAAGGCTCAGCGTGCCGTGCCGGAACCAGATTAGGGCCTGAAGCCATCCTGCGGTGTTGCGGCCAGCTCACGAGAAAGCGAGTTGAAGAAAGGAGCTCAGGGGCACTGTAATTCACAAACCTGCAGAGTTATAAATGACAGCTATCGTCCAAAAATATACTGAAGTAAGGCTGCCAAGAGGACTTGAAAGCGGGGCAGAATTGCAGGAAACCGATTTCAGGAGGTAGACTGGAATTGCATTGAAAGCATAGGAAAAGAGGCAGAACGTCCACAATGATGCACTTGGCCAAAAAGGGCGTATGCGTTTTTTCCTGAATATATTCAGGAAAAAACGCATACGCCCTTTTTGGCCAACCAAGCAAGCTTGCAAAGGAAATCTGCACTACAATGAAGTCTCACTTCCCCCCGGTCAAAAGGGCCATCTGAAAAAAGTGTAAAATCCAGAAAGGCAGGACAGGCCATGGAGAACTGGGAGCCTTGTTATGCTGATGGGCGGGATGTAAATTGCCAACAGCCACTCGGGAGAAGTGTATGGTGTTTCCTGAAACATCTAAAAAACAAAGCAACAGAGCCTAGGGCACTTCCACTTATGGTCCAATAGCTTACGGAAATTAAAATCAAAAAGACACAGCCACCCCAAAGATTGGGACGGCTCTGTTTACAAGAACCTGGTTTACGGTACAAGTTCAATATCGCAGAAAGTGAAAAATGGATAAAGAAGTTGTGGTACTTACGTACAATGCAGTATCACTCAGCAATGAAATCTATGTCATCAGGCCCGTAGCAGCATAATGAGTGGATTCAGGTATGATGATTCTAACTGAAATAAGTCACACAGAAAAGGAAACATCGTAAGGTATCACTAATACACGGAATGTAAACTTGGCTACACAGGAACTGAATTCCAAAACAGAACAGGGTCTCAAATTTAGAAAACCAACTTATGCTTGCTTAAGGGGAAAGGTGAGTTGGGGTGCTGCATAAAACCAGAGATTGAAATGAGCACAGATAAAGTTCCTTAAGCCAAATATGGAATAGACAAGAGCTACTCCTTGCTCAACGAAATGGACTCAACACCCCATATTCAACGCCTAAGAGTGTACCTGACTAGTAAGAATCAAAAAACCTATGGATTGCTATGTCTCCGAAAGAGAATCAAGCGTGTGTACAGGGGCATAAACGCAGCAGTGATAGGATTGGAGAAGTTCGGTGAGCAAATGAAGACCCTTTGAAGTCATATTGCATGGTACCCATTCCACGGGTCTCAACTCTCCAGGTTTAAGGCATTCTTCCTTTAGCTGAAACATGCATGTGAAACCCTGAGTATGATCAACCGTGTGATCGGGAGACGTGTTCCAATATGTGTCAGTTTTCGTCCCCTGGTACTCGGGTGCAACATTCCAGACGCTTTACTAACACTCTCCCGACTTGGAGAGTCAGTGCCTTTAACCTCCTGTTTGGCCCAGTTTGCAATTTCTGCGGAAGATGAACAGGAATAGGGAGAACCAATGACAGACTAGCTGGAGGTGTCTGGACGGGCAAATTTAACTCTCATTTCCCACCAGGAAGAGGAATTAACCAAAGGCTCAGCGTGCCGTGCCGGAACCAGATTAGGGCCTGAAGCCATCCTGCGGTGTTGCGGCCAGCTCACGAGAAAGCGAGTTGAAGAAAGGAGCTCAGGGGCACTGTAATTCACAAACCTGCAGAGTTATAAATGACAGCTATCGTCCAAAAATATACTGAAGTAAGGCTGCCAAGAGGACTTGAAAGCGGGGCAGAATTGCAGGAAACCGATTTCAGGAGGTAGACTGGAATTGCATTGAAAGCATAGGAAAAGAGGCAGAACGTCCACAATGATGCACTTGGCCAAAAAGGGCGTATGCGTTTTTTCCTGAATATATTCAGGAAAAAACGCATACGCCCTTTTTGGCCAACCAAGCAAGCTTGCAAAGGAAATCTGCACTACAATGAAGTCTCACTTCCCCCCGGTCAAAAGGGCCATCTGAAAAAAGTGTAAAATCCAGAAAGGCAGGACAGGCCATGGAGAACTGGGAGCCTTGTTATGCTGATGGGCGGGATGTCAATTGCCAACAGCCACTCGGGAGAAGTGTATGGTGTTTCCTGAAACATCTAAAAAACAAAGCAACAGAGCCTAGGGCACTTCCACTTATGGTCCTATAGCTTAGGGAAATTAAAATCAAAAGACACAGCCACCCCAAAGGTTGGGACGGCTCTGTTTACAAGAACCTGGTTTACGGTACAAGTTCAATATCGCAGAAAGTGAAAAATGGATAAAGAAGTTGTGGTACTTACGTACAATGCAGTATCACTCAGCAATGAAATCTATGTCATCAGGCCCGTAGCAGCATAATGAGTGGATTCAGGTACGATGATTCTAACTGAAATAAGTCACACAGAAAAAGAAACATCATAAGATATCACTAATACACGGAATGTA
Organism: Lagenorhynchus albirostris; assembly: GCF_949774975.1. Classification (NCBI taxonomy): domain Eukaryota; kingdom Metazoa; phylum Chordata; class Mammalia; order Artiodactyla; family Delphinidae; genus Lagenorhynchus; species Lagenorhynchus albirostris. The sequence goes on along the minus strand of NW_026783505.1, from coordinate 34,295 downwards.
AACTTGGCTACACAGGAACTGAATTCCAAAACAGAACAGGGTCTCAAATTTAGAAACCCAACTTATGCTTGCTTAAGGGGAAAGGTGAGTTGGGGTGCTGCATAAAACCAGAGATTGAAATGAGCACAGATAAAGTTCCTTAAGCCAAATATGGAATAGACAACAGCTACACCTTGCTCAACAAAATGGACTCAACACCCCATATTAAATGCATAAGAGTGTACCTGACTAGGAAGTATCTTAAAACCTATGGATTGCTATGTATCCGAAAGAGAATCAAGCGTGTGTACAGGGGCATAAACGCAGCAGTGATAGGATTGGAGAAGTTCGGTGAGCAAATGAAGACCCTTTGAAGTCATATTGCATGGTACCCATTCCACGGGTCTCAACTCTCCAGGTTTAAGGGATTCTTCCTTCAGCTAAAACATGCATGTGGAACCCAGAGTATGATCAACCGTGTGATCGGGAGACGTGTTCCAATATGTCTCAGTTTTCGTCCCCTGGTACTCGGGTGCAACATTCCAGACGCTTTACTAACACTCTCCCGACTTGGAGAGTCAGTGCCTTTAACCTCCTGTTTGGCCCAGTTTGCAATTTCTGCGGAAGATGAACAGGAATAGGGAGAACCAATGACAGACTAGCTGGAGGTGTCTGGACGGGCAAATTTAACTCTCATTTCCCACCAGGAAGAGGAATTAACCAAAGGCTCAGCGTGCCGTGCCGGAACCAGATTAGGGCCTGAAGCCATCCTGCGGTGTTGCGGCCAGCTCACGAGAAAGCGAGTTGAAGAAAGGAGCTCAGGGGCACTGTAATTCACAAACCTGCAGAGTTATAAATGACAGCTATCGTCCAAAAATATACTGAAGTAAGGCTGCCAAGAGGACTTGAAAGCGGGGCAGAATTGCAGGAAACCGATTTCAGGAGGTAGACTGGAATTGCATTGAAAGCATAGGAAAAGAGGCAGAACGTCCACAATGATGCACTTGGCCAAAAAGGGCGTATGCGTTTTTTCCTGAATATATTCAGGAAAAAACGCATACGCCCTTTTTGGCCAACCAAGCAAGCTTGCAAAGGAAATCTGCACTACAATGAAGTCTCACTTCCCCCCGGTCAAAAGGGCCATCTGAAAAAAGTGTAAAATCCAGAAAGGCAGGACAGGCCATGGAGAACTGGGAGCCTTGTTATGCTGATGGGCGGGATGTAAATTGCCAACAGCCACTCGGGAGAAGTGTATGGTGTTTCCTGAAACATCTAAAAAACAAAGCAACAGAGCCTAGGGCACTTCCACTTATGGTCCAATAGCTTACGGAAATTAAAATCAAAAAGACACAGCCACCCCAAAGGTTGGGACGGCTCTGTTTACAAGAACCTGGTTTACGGTACAAGTTCAATATCGCAGAAAGTGAAAAATGGATAAAGAAGTTGTGGTACTTACGTACAATGCAGTATCACTCAGCAATGAAATCTATGTCATCAGGCCCGTAGCAGCATAATGAGTGGATTCAGGTATGATGATTCTAACTGAAATAAGTCACACAGAAAAGGAAACATCGTAAGGTATCACTAATACACGGAATGTAAACTTGGCTACACAGGAACTGAATTCCAAAACAGAACAGGGTCTCAAATTTAGAAAACCAACTTATGCTTGCTTAAGGGGAAAGGTGAGTTGGGGTGCTGCATAAAACCAGAGATTGAAATGAGCACAGATAAAGTTCCTTAAGCCAAATATGGAATAGACAAGAGCTACTCCTTGCTCAACGAAATGGACTCAACACCCCATATTCAACGCCTAAGAGTGTACCTGACTAGTAAGAATCAAAAAACCTATGGATTGCTATGTCTCCGAAAGAGAATCAAGCGTGTGTACAGGGGCATAAACGCAGCAGTGATAGGATTGGAGAAGTTCGGTGAGCAAATGAAGACCCTTTGAAGTCATATTGCATGGTACCCATTCCACGGGTCTCAACTCTCCAGGTTTAAGGCATTCTTCCTTTAGCTGAAACATGCATGTGAAACCCTGAGTATGATCAACCGTGTGATCGGGAGACGTGTTCCAATATGTGTCAGTTTTCGTCCCCTGGTACTCGGGTGCAACATTCCAGACGCTTTACTAACACTCTCCCGACTTGGAGAGTCAGTGCCTTTAACCTCCTGTTTGGCCCAGTTTGCAATTTCTGCGGAAGATGAACAGGAATAGGGAGAACCAATGACAGACTAGCTGGAGGTGTCTGGACGGGCAAATTTAACTCTCATTTCCCACCAGGAAGAGGAATTAACCAAAGGCTCAGCGTGCCGTGCCGGAACCAGATTAGGGCCTGAAGCCATCGTGCGGTGTTGCGGCCAGCTCACGAGAAAGCGAGTTGAAGAAAGGAGCTCAGGGGCACTGTAATTCACAAACCTGCAGAGTTATAAATGACAGCTATCGTCCAAAAATATACTGAAGTAAGGCTGCCAAGAGGACTTGAAAGCGGGGCAGAATTGCAGGAAACCGATTTCAGGAGGTAGACTGGAATTGCATTGAAAGCATAGGAAAAGAGGCAGAACGTCCACAATGATGCACTTGGCCAAAAAGGGCGTATGCGTTTTTTCCTGAATATATTCAGGAAAAAACGCATACGCCCTTTTTGGCCAACCAAGCAAGCTTGCAAAGGAAATCTGCACTACAATGAAGTCTCACTTCCCCCCGGTCAAAAGGGCCATCTGAAAAAAGTGTAAAATCCAGAAAGGCAGGACAGGCCATGGAGAACTGGGAGCCTTGTTATGCTGATGGGCGGGATGTAAATTGCCAACAGCCACTCGGGAGAAGTGTATGGTGTTTCCTGAAACATCTAAAAAACAAAGCAACAGAGCCTAGGGCACTTCCACTTATGGTCCTATAGCTTAGGGAAATTAAAATCAAAAGACACAGCCACCCCAAAGGTTGGGACGGCTCTGTTTACAAGAACCTGGTTTACGGTACAAGTTCAATATCGCAGAAAGTGAAAAATGGATAAAGAAGTTGTGGTACTTACGTACAATGCAGTATCACTCAGCAATGAAATCTATGTCATCAGGCCCGTAGCAGCATAATGAGTGGATTCAGGTACGATGATTCTAACTGAAATAAGTCACACAGAAAAAGAAACATCATAAGATATCACTAATACACGGAATGTAAACTTGGCTACACAGGAACTGAATTCCAAAACAGAACAGGGTCTCAAATTTAGAAACCCAACTTATGCTTGCTTAAGGGGAAAGGTGAGTTGGGGTGCTGCATAAAACCAGAGATTGAAATGAGCACAGATAAAGTTCCTTAAGCCAAATATGGAATAGACAACAGCTACACCTTGCTCAACAAAATGGACTCAACACCCCATATTAAATGCATAAGAGTGTACCTGACTAGGAAGTATCTTAAAACCTATGGATTGCTATGTCTCCGAAAGAGAATCAAGCGTGTGTACAGGGGCATAAACGCAGCAGTGATAGGATTGGAGAAGTTCGGTGAGCAAATGAAGACCCTTTGAAGTCATATTGCATGGTACCCATTCCACGGGTCTCAACTCTCCAGGTTTAAGGCATTCTTCCTTTAGCTGAAACATGCATGTGAAACCCTGAGTATGATCAACCGTGTGATCGGGAGACGTGTTCCAATATGTGTCAGTTTTCGTCCCCTGGTACTCGGGTGCAACATTCCAGACGCTTTACTAACACTCTCCCGACTTGGAGAGTCAGTGCCTTTAACCTCCTGTTTGGCCCAGTTTGCAATTTCTGCGGAAGATGAACAGGAATAGGGAGAACCAATGACAGACTAGCTGGAGGTGTCTGGACGGGCAAATTTAACTCTCATTTCCCACCAGGAAGAGGAATTAACCAAAGGCTCAGCGTGCCGTGCCGGAACCAGATTAGGGCCTGAAGCCATCGTGCGGTGTTGCGGCCAGCTCACGAGAAAGCGAGTTGAAGAAAGGAGCTCAGGGGCACTGTAATTCACAAACCTGCAGAGTTATAAATGACAGCTATCGTCCAAAAATATACTGAAGTAAGGCTGCCAAGAGGACTTGAAAGCGGGGCAGAATTGCAGGAAACCGATTTCAGGAGGTAGACTGGAATTGCATTGAAAGCATAGGAAAAGAGGCAGAACGTCCACAATGATGCACTTGGCCAAAAAGGGCGTATGCGTTTTTTCCTGAATATATTCAGGAAAAAACGCATACGCCCTTTTTGGCCAACCAAGCAAGCTTGCAAAGGAAATCTGCACTACAATGAAGTCTCACTTCCCCCCGGTCAAAAGGGCCATCTGAAAAAAGTGTAAAATCCAGAAAGGCAGGACAGGCCATGGAGAACTGGGAGCCTTGTTATGCTGATGGGCGGGATGTCAATTGCCAACAGCCACTCGGGAGAAGTGTATGGTGTTTCCTGAAACATCTAAAAAACAAAGCAACAGAGCCTAGGGCACTTCCACTTATGGTCCTATAGCTTAGGGAAATTAAAATCAAAAGACACAGCCACCCCAAAGGTTGGGACGGCTCTGTTTACAAGAACCTGGTTTACGGTACAAGTTCAATATCGCAGAAAGTGAAAAATGGATAAAGAAGTTGTGGTACTTACGTACAATGCAGTATCACTCAGCAATGAAATCTATGTCATCAGGCCCGTAGCAGCATAATGAGTGGATTCAGGTACGATGATTCTAACTGAAATAAGTCACACAGAAAAAGAAACATCATAAGATATCACTAATACACGGAATGTAAACTTGGCTACACAGGAACTGAATTCCAAAACAGAACAGGGTCTCAAATTTAGAAACCCAACTTATGCTTGCTTAAGGGGAAAGGTGAGTTGGGGTGCTGCATAAAACCAGAGATTGAAATGAGCACAGATAAAGTTCCTTAAGCCAAATATGGAATAGACAACAGCTACACCTTGCTCAACAAAATGGACTCAACACCCCATATTAAATGCATAAGAGTGTACCTGACTAGGAAGTATCTTAAAACCTATGGATTGCTATGTATCCGAAAGAGAATCAAGCGTGTGTACAGGGGCATAAACGCAGCAGTGATAGGATTGGAGAAGTTCGGTGAGCAAATGAAGACCCTTTGAAGTCATATTGCATGGTACCCATTCCACGGGTCTCAACTCTCCAGGTTTAAGGGATTCTTCCTTCAGCTAAAACATGCATGTGGAACCCAGAGTATGATCAACCGTGTGATCGGGAGACGTGTTCCAATATGTGTTAGTTTTCGTCCCCTGGTACTCGGGTGCAACATTCCAGACGCTTTACTAACACTCTCCCGACTTGGAGAGTCAGTGCCTTTAACCTCCTGTTTGGCCCAGTTTGCAATTTCTGCGGAAGATGAACAGGAATAGGGAGAACCAATGACAGACTAGCTGGAGGTGTCTGGACGGGCAAATTTAACTCTCATTTCCCACCAGGAAGAGGAATTAACCAAAGGCTCAGCGTGCCGTGCCGGAACCAGATTAGGGCCTGAAGCCATCCTGCGGTGTTGCGGCCAGCTCACGAGAAAGCGAGTTGAAGAAAGGAGCTCAGGGGCACTGTAATTCACAAACCTGCAGAGTTATAAATGACAGCTATCGTCCAAAAATATACTGAAGTAAGGCTGCCAAGAGGACTTGAAAGCGGGGCAGAATTGCAGGAAACCGATTTCAGGAGGTAGACTGGAATTGCATTTAAAGCATAGGAAAAGAGGCAGAACGTCCACAATGATGCACTTGGCCAAAAAGGGCGTATGCGTTTTTTCCTGAATATATTCAGGAAAAAACGCATACGCCCTTTTTGGCCAACCAAGCAAGCTTGCAAAGGAAATCTGCACTACAATGAAGTCTCACTTCCCCCCGGTCAAAAGGGCCATCTGAAAAAAGTGTAAAATCCAGAAAGGCAGGACAGGCCATGGAGAACTGGGAGCCTTGTTATGCTGATGGGCGGGATGTAAATTGCCAACAGCCACTCGGGAGAAGTGTATGGTGTTTCCTGAAACATCTAAAAAACAAAGCAACAGAGCCTAGGGCACTTCCACTTATGGTCCAATAGCTTACGGAAATTAAAATCAAAAAGACACAGCCACCCCAAAGGTTGGGACGGCTCTGTTTACAAGAACCTGGTTTACGGTACAAGTTCAATATCGCAGAAAGTGAAAAATGGATAAAGAAGTTGTGGTACTTACGTACAATGCAGTATCACTCAGCAATGAAATCTATGTCATCAGGCCCGTAGCAACATAATGAGTGGATTCAGGTATGATGATTCTAACTGAAATAAGTCACACAGAAAAGGAAACATCGTAAGGTATCACTAATACACGGAATGTAAACTTGGCTACACAGGAACTGAATTCCAAAACAGAACAGGGTCTCAAATTTAGAAAACCAACTTATGCTTGCTTAAGGGGAAAGGTGAGTTGGGGTGCTGCATAAAACCAGAGATTGAAATGAGCACAGATAAAGTTCCTTAAGCCAAATATGGAATAGACAAGAGCTACTCCTTGCTCAACGAAATGGACTCAACACCCCATATTCAACGCCTAAGAGTGTACCTGACTAGTAAGAATCAAAAAACCTATGGATTGCTATGTCTCCGAAAGAGAATCAAGCGTGTGTACAGGGGCATAAACGCAGCAGTGATAGGATTGGAGAAGTTCGGTGAGCAAATGAAGACCCTTTGAAGTCATATTGCATGGTACCCATTCCACGGGTCTCAACTCTCCAGGTTTAAGGCATTCTTCCTTTAGCTGAAACATGCATGTGAAACCCTGAGTATGATCAACCGTGTGATCGGGAGACGTGTTCCAATATGTGTCAGTTTTCGTCCCCTGGTACTCGGGTGCAACATTCCAGACGCTTTACTAACACTCTCCCGACTTGGAGAGTCAGTGCCTTTAACCTCCTGTTTGGCCCAGTTTGCAATTTCTGCGGAAGATGAACAGGAATAGGGAGAACCAATGACAGACTAGCTGGAGGTGTCTGGACGGGCAAATTTAACTCTCATTTCCCACCAGGAAGAGGAATTAACCAAAGGCTCAGCGTGCCGTGCCGGAACCAGATTAGGGCCTGAAGCCATCCTGCGGTGTTGCGGCCAGCTCACGAGAAAGCGAGTTGAAGAAAGGAGCTCAGGGGCACTGTAATTCACAAACCTGCAGAGTTATAAATGACAGCTATCGTCCAAAAATATACTGAAGTAAGGCTGCCAAGAGGACTTGAAAGCGGGGCAGAATTGCAGGAAACCGATTTCAGGAGGTAGACTGGAATTGCATTGAAAGCATAGGAAAAGAGGCAGAACGTCCACAATGATGCACTTGGCCAAAAAGGGCGTATGCGTTTTTTCCTGAATATATTCAGGAAAAAACGCATACGCCCTTTTTGGCCAACCAAGCAAGCTTGCAAAGGAAATCTGCACTACAATGAAGTCTCACTTCCCCCCGGTCAAAAGGGCCATCTGAAAAAAGTGTAAAATCCAGAAAGGCAGGACAGGCCATGGAGAACTGGGAGCCTTGTTATGCTGATGGGCGGGATGTAAATTGCCAACAGCCACTCGGGAGAAGTGTATGGTGTTTCCTGAAACATCTAAAAAACAAAGCAACAGAGCCTAGGGCACTTCCACTTATGGTCCTATAGCTTAGGGAAATTAAAATCAAAAGACACAGCCACCCCAAAGGTTGGGACGGCTCTGTTTACAAGAACCTGGTTTACGGTACAAGTTCAATATCGCAGAAAGTGAAAAATGGATAAAGAAGTTGTGGTACTTACGTACAATGCAGTATCACTCAGCAATGAAATCTATGTCATCAGGCCCGTAGCAGCATAATGAGTGGATTCAGGTACGATGATTCTAACTGAAATAAGTCACACAGAAAAAGAAACATCATAAGATATCACTAATACACGGAATGTAAACTTGGCTACACAGGAACTGAATTCCAAAACAGAACAGGGTCTCAAATTTAGAAACCCAACTTATGCTTGCTTAAGGGGAAAGGTGAGTTGGGGTGCTGCATAAAACCAGAGATTGAAATGAGCACAGATAAAGTTCCTTAAGCCAAATATGGAATAGACAACAGCTACACCTTGCTCAACAAAATGGACTCAACACCCCATATTAAATGCATAAGAGTGTACCTGACTAGGAAGTATCTTAAAACCTATGGATTGCTATGTATCCGAAAGAGAATCAAGCGTGTGTACAGGGGCATAAACGCAGCAGTGATAGGATTGGAGAAGTTCGGTGAGCAAATGAAGACCCTTTGAAGTCATATTGCATGGTACCCATTCCACGGGTCTCAACTCTCCAGGTTTAAGGGATTCTTCCTTCAGCTAAAACATGCATGTGGAACCCAGAGTATGATCAACCGTGTGATCGGGAGACGTGTTCCAATATGTGTTAGTTTTCGTCCCCTGGTACTCGGGTGCAACATTCCAGACGCTTTACTAACACTCTCCCGACTTGGAGAGTCAGTGCCTTTAACCTCCTGTTTGGCCCAGTTTGCAATTTCTGCGGAAGATGAACAGGAATAGGGAGAACCAATGACAGACTAGCTGGAGGTGTCTGGACGGGCAAATTTAACTCTCATTTCCCACCAGGAAGAGGAATTAACCAAAGGCTCAGCGTGCCGTGCCGGAACCAGATTAGGGCCTGAAGCCATCCTGCGGTGTTGCGGCCAGCTCACGAGAAAGCGAGTTGAAGAAAGGAGCTCAGGGGCACTGTAATTCACAAACCTGCAGAGTTATAAATGACAGCTATCGTCCAAAAATATACTGAAGTAAGGCTGCCAAGAGGACTTGAAAGCGGGGCAGAATTGCAGGAAACCGATTTCAGGAGGTAGACTGGAATTGCATTTAAAGCATAGGAAAAGAGGCAGAACGTCCACAATGATGCACTTGGCCAAAAAGGGCGTATGCGTTTTTTCCTGAATATATTCAGGAAAAAACGCATACGCCCTTTTTGGCCAACCAAGCAAGCTTGCAAAGGAAATCTGCACTACAATGAAGTCTCACTTCCCCCCGGTCAAAAGGGCCATCTGAAAAAAGTGTAAAATCCAGAAAGGCAGGACAGGCCATGGAGAACTGGGAGCCTTGTTATGCTGATGGGCGGGATGTAAATTGCCAACAGCCACTCGGGAGAAGTGTATGGTGTTTCCTGAAACATCTAAAAAACAAAGCAACAGAGCCTAGGGCACTTCCACTTATGGTCCTATAGCTTAGGGAAATTAAAATCAAAAGACACAGCCACCCCAAAGGTTGGGACGGCTCTGTTTACAAGAACCTGGTTTACGGTACAAGTTCAATATCGCAGAAAGTGAAAAATGGATAAAGAAGTTGTGGTACTTACGTACAATGCAGTATCACTCAGCAATGAAATCTATGTCATCAGGCCCGTAGCAGCATAATGAGTGGATTCAGGTACGATGATTCTAACTGAAATAAGTCACACAGAAAAAGAAACATCATAAGATATCACTAATACACGGAATGTAAACTTGGCTACACAGGAACTGAATTCCAAAACAGAACAGGGTCTCAAATTTAGAAACCCAACTTATGCTTGCTTAAGGGGAAAGGTGAGTTGGGGTGCTGCATAAAACCAGAGATTGAAATGAGCACAGATAAAGTTCCTTAAGCCAAATATGGAATAGACAACAGCTACACCTTGCTCAACAAAATGGACTCAACACCCCATATTAAATGCATAAGAGTGTACCTGACTAGGAAGTATCTTAAAACCTATGGATTGCTATGTATCCGAAAGAGAATCAAGCGTGTGTACAGGGGCATAAACGCAGCAGTGATAGGATTGGAGAAGTTCGGTGAGCAAATGAAGACCCTTTGAAGTCATATTGCATGGTACCCATTCCACGGGTCTCAACTCTCCAGGTTTAAGGTATTCTTCCTTCAGCTAAAACATGCATGTGGAACCCAGAGTATGATCAACCGTGTGATCGGGAGACGTGTTCCAATATGTGTCAGTTTTCGTCCCCTGGTACTCGGGTGCAACATTCCAGACGCTTTACTAACACTCTCCCGACTTGGAGAGTCAGTGCCTTTAACCTCCTGTTTGGCCCAGTTTGCAATTTCTGCGGAAGATGAACAGGAATAGGGAGAACCAATGAGAGACTAGCTGGAGGTGTCTGGACGGGCAAATTTAACTCTCATTTCCCACCAGGAAGAGGAATTAACCAAAGGCTCAGCGTGCCGTGCCGGAACCAGATTAGGGCCTGAAGCCATCCTGCGCTGTTGCGGCCAGCTCACGAGAAAGCGAGTTGAAGAAAGGAGCTCAGGGGCACTGTAATTCACAAACCTGCAGAGTTATAAATGACAGCTATCGTCCAAAAATATACTGAAGTAAGACTGCCAAGAGGACATGAAAGCGGGGCAGAATTGCAGGAAACCGATTTCAGGAGGTAGACTGGAATTGCATTTAAAGCATAGGAAAAGAGGCAGAACGTCCACAATGATGCACTTGGCCAAAAAGGGCGTATGCGTTTTTTCCTGAATATATTCAGGAAAAAACGCATACGCCCTTTTTGGCCAACCAAGCAAGCTTGCAAAGGAAATCTGCACTACAATGAAGTCTCACTTCCCCCCGGTCAAAAGGGCCATCTGAAAAAAGTGTAAAATCCAGAAAGGCAGGACAGGCCATGGAGAACTGGGAGCCTTGTTATGCTGATGGGCGGGATGTCAATTGCCAACAGCCACTCGGGAGAAGTGTATGGTGTTTCCTGAAACATCTAAAAAACAAAGCAACAGAGCCTAGGGCACTTCCACTTATGGTCCTATAGCTTAGGGAAATTAAAATCAAAAAGACACAGCCACCCCAAAAGTTGGCACGGCTGTGTTTACAAGAACCTGGTTTACGGTACAAGTTCAATATCGCAGAAAGCGAAAAATGGATAAAGAAGTTGTGGTACTTACGTACAATGCAATATCACTCAGCAAGGAAATCTATGTCATCAGGCCCGTAGCAGCATAATGAGTGGATTCAGGTATGATGATTCTAACTGAAATAAATCACACAGAAAAAGAAACATCATAAGATATCACTAATACACGGAATGTAAACTTGGCTACACAGGAACTGAATTACAAAACAGAACAGGGTCTCAAATTTAGAAAACCAACTTATGCTTGCTTAAGGGGAAAGGTGAGTTGGGGTGCTGCATAAAACCAGAGATTGAGATGAGCACAGATAAAGTTCCTTAAGCCAAATATGGAATAGACAAGAGCTACTCCTTGCTCAACGAAATGGACTCAACACCCATATTAAACGCCTAAGGATGTACCTGACTAGGAAGTATCTTAAAACCTATGGATTGCTATGTCTCCAAAAGAGAATCAAGCATGTGTACAGGGGCATAAACGCAGCAGTGATAGGACTGGAGAGGTTCGGTGAGCAAATGAAGACCCTTTGAAGTCATATTGCATGGTACCCATTCCACGGGTCTCAACTCTCCAGGTTTAAGGTATTCTTCCTTCAGCTAAAACATGCATGTGGAACCCAGAGTATGATCAACCGTGTGATCGGGAGACGTGTTCCAATATGTGTCAGTTTTCGTCCCCTGGTACTCGGGTGCAACATTCCAGACGCTTTACTAACACTCTCCCGACTTGGAGAGTCAGTGCCTTTAACCTCCTGTTTGGCCCAGTTTGCAATTTCTGCGGAAGATGAACAGGAATAGGGAGAACCAATGACAGACTAGCTGGAGGTGTCTGGACGAGCAAATTTAACTCTCATTTCCCACCAGGAATGGGAATTAACCAAAGGCTCAGCGTGCCGTGCCGGAACCAGATTAGGGCCTGAAGCAATCCTGCGGTGTTGCGGCCAGCTCACGAGAAAACGAGTTGAAGAAAGGAGCTCAGGGGCACTGTAATTCACAAACCTGCAGAGTTATAAATGACAGCTATCGTCCAAAAATATACTGAAGTAAGGCTGCCAAGAGGACTTGAAAGCGGGGCAGAATTGCAGGAAACCGATTTCAGGAGGTAGACTGGAATTGCATTTAAAGCATAGGAAAAGAGGCAGAACGTCCACAATGATGCACTTGGCCAAAAAGGGCGTATGCGTTTTTTCCTGAATATATTCAGGAAAAAACGCATACGCCCTTTTTGGCCAACCAAGCAAGCTTGCAAAGGAAATCTGCACTACAATGAAGTCTCACTTCCCCCCGGTCAAAAGGGCCATCTGAAAAAAGTGTAAAATCCAGAAAGGCAGGACAGGCCATGGAGAACTGGGAGCCTTGTTATGCTGATGGGCGGGATGTAAATTGCCAACAGCCACTCGGGAGAAGTGTATGGTGTTTCCTGAAACATCTAAAAAACAAAGCAACAGAGCCTAGGGCACTTCCACTTATGGTCCTATAGCTTAGGGAAATTAAAATCAAAAAGACACAGCCACCCCAAAAGTTGGGACGGCTCTGTTTACAAGAACCTGGTTTACGGTACAAGTTCAATATCGCAGAAAGTGAAAAATGGATAAAGAAGTTGTGGTACTTACGTACAATGCAATATCACTCAGCAAGGAAATCTATGTCATCAGGCCCGTAGCAGCATAATGAGTGGATTCAGGTATGATGATTCTAACTGAAATAAGTCACACAGAAAAAGAAACATCATAAGATATCACTAATACACGGAATGTAAACTTGGCTACACAGGAACTGAATTACAAAACAGAACAGGGTCTCAAATTTAGAAACCCAACTTATGCTTGCTTAAAGGGAAAGGTGAGTTGGGGTGCTGCATAAAACCAGAGATTGAGATGAGCACAGATAAAGTTCCTTAAGCCAAATATGGAATAGACAAGAGCTACTCCTTGCTCAACGAAATGGATTCAACACCCCATATTAAACACCTAAGAATATACCTGACTAGGAAGTATCTTAAAACCTATGGATTGCTATGTCTCCGAAAGAGAATCAAGCGTGTGTACAGGGGAATTAACGCAGCAGTGATAGGATTGGAGATGTTCGGTGAGCAAATGAAGACCCTTTGAAGTCATATTGCATGGTACCCATTCCACGGGTCTCAACTCTCCAGGTTTAAGGTATTCTTCCTTCAGCTAAAACATGCATGTGGAACCCAGAGTATGATCAACCGTGTGATCGGGAGACGTGTTCCAATATGTGTCAGTTTTCGTCCCCTGGTACTCGGGTGCAACATTCCAGACGCTTTACTAACACTCTCCCGACTTGGAGAGTCAGTGCCTTTAACCTCCTGTTTGGCCCAGTTTGCAATTTCTGCGGAAGATGAACAGGAATAGGGAGAACCAATGACAGACCAGATGGAGGTGTCTGGATGGGCAAATTTAACTCTCATTTCGCACCAGGAAGAGGAATTAACCAAAGGCTCAGCGTGCCATGCCGGAACCAGATTAGGGCCTGAAGCCATCCTGCGGTGTTGCGGCCAGCTCACGAGAAAACGAGTTGAAGAAAGGAGCTCAGGGGCACTGTAATTCACAAACCTGCAGAGTTATAAATGACAGCTATCGTCCAAAAATATACTGAAGTAAGGCTGCCAAGAGGACTTGAAAGCGGGGCAGAATTGCAGGAAACCGATTTCAGGAGGTAGACTGGAATTGCATTGAAAGCATAGGAAAAGAGGCAGAACGTCCACAATGATGCACTTGGCCAAAAAGGGCGTATGCGTTTTTTCCTGAATATATTCAGGAAAAAACGCATACGCCCTTTTTGGCCAACCAAGCAAGCTGGGAAAGGAAATCTGCACTACAATGAAGTCTCACTTCCCCCCGGTCAAAAGGGCCATCTGAAAAAAGTGTAAAATCCAGAAAGGCAGGACAGGCCATGGAGAACTGTGAGCCTTGTTATGCTGATGGGCGGGATGTAAATTGCCAACAGCCACTCGGGAGAAGTGTATGGTGTTTCCTGAAACATCTAAAAAACAAAGCAACAGAGCCTAGGGCACTTCCACTTATGGTCCTATAGCTTAGGGAAATTAAAATCAAAAAGACACAGCCACCCCAATAGTTGGGACGGCTCTGTTTACAAGAACCTGGTTTACGGTACAAGTTCTATATCGCAGAAAGTGAAAAATGGATAAAGAAGTTGTGGTACTTACGTACAATGCAATATCACTCAGCAAGGAAATCTATGTCATCAGGCCCGTAGCAGCATAATGAGTGGATTCAGGTATGATGATTCTAACTGAAATAAGTCACACAGAAAAAGAAACATCATAAGATATCACTAATACACGGAATGTAAACTTGGCTACATAGGAACTGAATTACAAAACAGAAGAGGGTCTCAAATTTAGAAACCCAACTTATGCTTGCTTAAGGGGAAAGGTGAGTTGGGGTGTTGCATAAAACCAGAGATTGAAATGAGCACAGATAAAGTTCCTTAAGCCAAATATGGAATAGACAAGAGCTACTCCTTGCTCAACGAAATGGATTCAACACCCCACATTAAACGCCTAAGAATATACCTGACTAGGAAGTATCTTAAAACCTATGGATTGCTATGTCTCCGAAAGAGAATCAAGCGTGTGTGTAGGGGCATAAACGCAGCAGTGATAGGATTGGAGAGGTTCGGTGAGCAAATGAAGACCCTTTGAAGTCATATTGCATGGTACCCATTCCACGGGTCTCAACTCTCCAGGTTTAAGGTATTCTTCCTTCAGCTAAAACATGCATGTGGAACCCAGAGTATGATCAACCGTGTGATCGGGAGACGTGTTCCAATATGTCTCAGTTTTCGTCCCCTGGTACTCGGGTGCAACATTCCAGACGCTTTACTAACACTCTCCCGACTTGGAGAGTCAGTGCCTTTAACCTCCTGTTTGGCCCAGTTTGCAATTTCTGCGGAAGATGAACAGGAATAGGGAGAACCAATGACAGACTAGCTGGAGGTGTCTGGACGGGCAAATTTAACTCTCATTTCCCACCAGGAAGAGGAATTAACCAAAGGCTCAGCGTGCCGTGCCGGAACCAGATTAGGGCCTGAAGCCATCCTGCGGTGTTGCGGCCAGCTCACGAGAAAGCGAGTTGAAGAAAGGAGCTCAGGGGCACTGTAATTCACAAACCTGCAGAGTTATAAATGACAGCTATCGTCCAAAAATATACTGAAGTAAGGCTGCCAAGAGGACTTGAAAGCGGGGCAGAATTGCAGGAAACCGATTTCAGGAGGTAGACTGGAATTGCATTGAAAGCATAGGAAAAGAGGCAGAACGTCCACAATGATGCACTTGGCCAAAAAGGGCGTATGCGTTTTTTCCTGAATATATTCAGGAAAAAACGCATACGCCCTTTTTGGCCAACCAAGCAAGCTTGCAAAGGAAATCTGCACTACAATGAAGTCTCACTTCCCCCTGGTCAAAAGGGCCATCTGAAAAAAGTGTAAAATCCAGAAAGGCAGGACAGGCCATGGAGAACTGGGAGCCTTGTTATGCTGATGGGCGGGATGTAAATTGCCAACAGCCACTCGGGAGAAGTGTATGGTGTTTCCTGAAACATCTAAAAAACAAAGCAACAGAGCCTAGGGCACTTCCACTTATGGTCCTATAGCTTAGGGAAATTAAAATCAAAAAGACACAGCCACCCCAAAAGTTGGGACGGCTCTGTTTACAAGAACCTGGTTTACGGTACAAGTTCAATATCGCAGAAAGTGAAAAATGGATAAAGAAGTTGTGGTACTTACGTACAATGCAGTATCACTCAGCAATGAAATCTATGTCATCAGGCCCGTAGCAGCATAATGAGTGGATTCAGGTATGATGATTCTAACTGAAATAAGTCACACAGGAAAAGAAACATCATAAGATATCACTAATACACGGAATGTAACCTTGGCTACACAGGAACTGAATTCCAAAACAGAACAGGGTCTCAAATTTAGAAACCCAACTTATGCTTGCTTAAGGGGAAAGGTGAGTTGGGGTGCTGCATAAAACCAGAGATTGAAATGAGCACAGATAAAGTTCCTTAAGCCAAATATGGAATAGACAAGAGCTACTCCTTGCTCAACGAAATGGACTCAACACCCCATATTAAATGCCTAAGAGTGTACCTGACTAGGAAGTATCTTAAAACCTATGGATTGCTATGTCTCTGAAAGAGAATCAAGTGTGTGTACAGGGGCATAAACGCAGCAGTGATAGGATTGGAGAGGTTCGGTGAGCAAATGAAGACCCTTTGAAGTCATATTGCATGGTACCCATTCCACGGGTCTCAACTCTCCAGGTTTAAGGGATTCTTCCTTCAGCTAAAACATGCATGTGGAACCCAGAGTATGATCAACCGTGTGATCGGGAGACGTGTTCCAATATGTGTCAGTTTTCGTCCCCTGGTACTCGGGTGCAACATTCCAGACGCTTTACTAACACTCTCCCGACTTGGAGAGTCAGTGCCTTTAACCTCCTGTTTGGCCCAGTTTGCAATTTCTGCGGAAGATGAACAGGAATAGGGAGAACCAATGACAGACTAGCTGGAGGTGTCTGGACGGGCAAATTTAACTCTCATTTCCCACCAGGAAGAGGAGTTAACCAAAGGCTCAGCGTGCCGTGCCGGAACCAGATTAGGGCCTGAAGCCATCCTGCGGTGTTGCGGCCAGCTCACGAGAAAGCGAGTTGAAGAAAGGAGCTCAGGGGCACTGTAATTCACAAACCTGCAGAGTTATAAATGACAGCTATCGTCCAAAAATATACTGAAGTAAGGCTGCCAAGAGGACTTGAAAGCGGGGCAGAATTGCAGGAAACCGATTTCAGGAGGTAGACTGGAATTGCATTGAAAGCATAGGAAAAGAGGCAGAACGTCCACAATGATGCACTTGGCCAAAAAGGGCGTATGCGTTTTTTCCTGAATATATTCAGGAAAAAACGCATACGCCCTTTTTGGCCAACCAAGCAAGCTTGCAAAGGAAATCTGCACTACAATGAAGTCTCACTTCCCCCCGGTCAAAAGGGCCATCTGAAAAAAGTGTAAAATCCAGAAAGGCAGGACAGGCCATGGAGAACTGGGAGCCTTGTTATGCTGATGGGCGGGATGTAAATTGCCAACAGCCACTCGGGAGAAGTGTATGGTGTTTCCTGAAACATCTAAAAAACAAAGCAACAGAGCCTAGGGCACTTCCACTTATGGTCCTATAGCTTAGGGAAATTAAAATCAAAAAGACACAGCCACCCCAAAGGTTGGGACGGCTCTGTTTACAAGAACCTGGTTTACGGTACAAGTTCAATATCGCAGAAAGTGAAAAATGGATAAAGAAGTTGTGGTACTTACGTACAATGCAGTATCACTCAGCAATGAAATCTATGTCATCAGGCCCGTAGCAGCATAATGAGTGGATTCAGGTATGATGATTCTAACTGAAATAAGTCACACAGAAAAAGAAACATCATAAGATATCACTAATACACGGAATGTAACCTTGGCTACACAGGAACTGAATTCCAAAACAGAACAGGGTCTCAAATTTAGAAACCCAACTTATGCTTGCTTAAGGGGAAAGGTGAGTTGGGGTGCTGCATAAAACCAGAGATTGAAATGAGCACAGATAAAGTTCCTTAAGCCAAATATGGAATAGACAAGAACTACTCCTTGCTCAACGAAATGGACTCAACACCCCATATTAAATGCCTAAGAGTGTACATGACTAGGAAGTATCTTAAAACCTATGGATTGCTATGTCTCTGAAAGAGAATCAAGGGTGTGTACAGGGGCATAAACGCAGCAGTGATAGGATTGGAGAGATTCGGTGAGCAAATGAAGACCCTTTGAAGTCATATTGCATGGTACCCATTCCACGGGTCTCAACTCTCCAGGTTTAAGGTATTCTTCCTTCAGCTAAAACATGCATGTGGAACCCAGAGTATGATCAACCGTGTGATCGGGAGACGTGTTCCAATATGTGTCAGTTTTCGTCCCCTGGTACTCGGGTGCAACATTCCAGACGCTTTACTAACACTCTCCCGACTTGGAGAGTCAGTGCCTTTAACCTCCTGTTTGGCCCAGTTTGCAATTTCTGCGGAAGATGAACAGGAATAGGGAGAACCAATGACAGACTAGCTGGAGGTGTCTGGACGGGCAAATTTAACTCTCATTTCCCACCAGGAAGAGGAATTAACCAAAGGCTCAGCGTGCCGTGCCGGAACCAGATTAGGGCCTGAAGCCATCCTGCGGTGTTGCGGCCAGCTCACGAGAAAGCGAGTTGAAGAAAGGAGCTCAGGGGCACTGTAATTCACAAACCTGCAGAGTTATAAATGACAGCTATCGTCCAAAAATATACTGAAGTAAGGCTGCCAAGAGGACTTGAAAGCGGGGCAGAATTGCAGGAAACCGATTTCAGGAGGTAGACTGGAATTGCATTTAAAGCATAGGAAAAGAGGCAGAACGTCCACAATGATGCACTTGGCCAAAAAGGGCGTATGCGTTTTTTCCTGAATATATTCAGGAAAAAACGCATACGCCCTTTTTGGCCAACCAAGCAAGCTTGCAAAGGAAATCTGCACTACAATGAAGTCTCACTTCCCCCCGGTCAAAAGGGCCATCTGAAAAAAGTGTAAAATCCAGAAAGGCAGGACAGGCCATGGAGAACTGGGAGCCTTGTTATGCTGATGGGCGGGATGTAAATTGCCAACAGCCACTCGGGAGAAGTGTATGGTGTTTCCTGAAACATCTAAAAAACAAAGCAACAGAGCCTAGGGCACTTCCACTTATGGTCCTATAGCTTAGGGAAATTAAAATCAAAAAGACACAGCCACCCCAAAGGTTGGGACGGCTCTGTTTACAAGAACCTGGTTTACGGTACAAGTTCAATATCGCAGAAAGTGAAAAATGGATAAAGAAGTTGTGGTACTTACGTACAATGCAGTATCACTCAGCAATGAAATCTATGTCATCAGGCCCGTAGCAGCATAATGAGTGGATTCAGGTATGATGATTCTAACTGAAATAAGTCACACAGGAAAAGAAACATCATAAGATATCACTAATACACGGAATGTAACCTTGGCTACACAGGAACTGAATTCCAAAACAGAACAGGGTCTCAAATTTAGAAAACCAACTTATGCTTGCTTTAGGGGAAAGGTGAGTTGGGGTGCTGCATAAAACCAGAGATTGAAATGAGCACAGATAAAGTTCCTTAAGCCAAATATGGAATAGACAAGAGCTACTCCTTGCTCAACGAAATGGACTCAACACCCCATATTAAATGCCTAAGAGTGTACCTGACTAGGAAGTATCTTAAAACCTATGGATTGCTATGTCTCTGAAAGAGAATCAAGTGTGTGTACAGGGGCATAAACGCAGCAGTGATAGGATTGGAGAGGTTCGGTGAGCAAATGAAGACCCTTTGAAGTCATATTGCATGGTACCCATTCCACGGGTCTCAACTCTCCAGGTTTAAGGGATTCTTCCTTCAGCTAAAACATGCATGTGGAACCCAGAGTATGATCAACCGTGTGATCGGGAGACGTGTTCCAATATGTGTCAGTTTTCGTCCCCTGGTACTCGGGTGCAACATTCCAGACGCTTTACTAACACTCTCCCGACTTGGAGAGTCAGTGCCTTTAACCTCCTGTTTGGCCCAGTTTGCAATTTCTGCGGAAGATGAACAGGAATAGGGAGAACCAATGACAGACTAGCTGGAGGTGTCTGGACGGGCAAATTTAACTCTCATTTCCCACCAGGAAGAGGAATTAACCAAAGGCTCAGCATGCCATGCCGGAACCAGATTAGGGCCTGAAGCCATCCTGCGGTGTTGCGGCCAGCTCACGAGAAAGCGAGTTGAAGAAAGGAGCTCAGGGGCACTGTAATTCACAAACCTGCAGAGTTATAAATGACAGCTATCGTCCAAAAATATACTGAAGTAAGGCTGCCAAGAGGACTTGAAAGCGGGGCAGAATTGCAGGAAACCGATTTCAGGAGGTAGACTGGAATTGCATTGAAAGCATAGGAAAAGAGGCAGAACGTCCACAATGATGCACTTGGCCAAAAAGGGCGTATGCGTTTTTTCCTGAATATATTCAGGAAAAAACGCATACGCCCTTTTTGGCCAACCAAGCAAGCTTGCAAAGGAAATCTGCACTACAATGAAGTCTCACTTCCCCCCGGTCAAAAGGGCCATCTGAAAAAAGTGTAAAATCCAGAAAGGCAGGACAGGCCATGGAGAACTGGGAGCCTTGTTATGCTGATGGGCGGGATGTAAATTGCCAACAGCCACTCGGGAGAAGTGTATGGTGTTTCCTGAAACATCTAAAAAACAAAGCAACAGAGCCTAGGGCACTTCCACTTATGGTCCTATAGCTTAGGGAAATTAAAATCAAAAAGACACAGCCACCCCAAAGGTTGGGACGGCTCTGTTTACAAGAACCTGGTTTACGGTACAAGTTCAATATCGCAGAAAGTGAAAAATGGATAAAGAAGTTGTGGTACTTACGTACAATGCAGTATCACTCAGCAATGAAATCTATGTCATCAGGCCCGTAGCAGCATAATGAGTGGATTCAGGTATGATGATTCTAACTGAAATAAGTCACACAGGAAAAGAAACATCATAAGATATCACTAATACACGGAATGTAACCTTGGCTACACAGGAACTGAATTCCAAAACAGAACAGGGTCTCAAATTTAGAAACCCAACTTATGCTTGCTTAAGGGGAAAGGTGAGTTGGGGTGCTGCATAAAACCAGAGATTGAAATGAGCACAGATAAAGTTCCTTAAGCCAAATATGGAATAGACAAGAGCTACTCCTTGCTCAACGAAATGGACTCAACACCCCATATTAAATGCCTAAGAGTGTACCTGACTAGGAAGTATCTTAAAACCTATGGATTGCTATGTCTCTGAAAGAGAATCAAGTGTGTGTACAGGGGCATAAACGCAGCAGTGATAGGATTGGAGAGGTTCGGTGAGCAAATGAAGACCCTTTGAAGTCATATTGCATGGTACCCATTCCACGGGTCTCAACTCTCCAGGTTTAAGGGATTCTTCCTTCAGCTAAAACATGCATGTGGAACCCAGAGTATGATCAACCGTGTGATCGGGAGACGTGTTCCAATATGTGTCAGTTTTCGTCCCCTGGTACTCGGGTGCAACATTCCAGACGCTTTACTAACACTCTCCCGACTTGGAGAGTCAGTGCCTTTAACCTCCTGTTTGGCCCAGTTTGCAATTTCTGCGGAAGATGAACAGGAATAGGGAGAACCAATGACAGACTAGCTGGAGGTGTCTGGACGGGCAAATTTAACTCTCATTTCCCACCAGGAAGAGGAATTAACCAAAGGCTCAGCGTGCCGTGCCGGAACCAGATTAGGGCCTGAAGCCATCCTGCGGTGTTGCGGCCAGCTCACGAGAAAGCGAGTTGAAGAAAGGAGCTCAGGGGCACTGTAATTCACAAACCTGCAGAGTTATAAATGACAGCTATCGTCCAAAAATATACTGAAGTAAGGCTGCCAAGAGGACTTGAAAGCGGGGCAGAATTGCAGGAAACCGATTTCAGGAGGTAGACTGGAATTGCATTGAAAGCATAGGAAAAGAGGCAGAACGTCCACAATGATGCACTTGGCCAAAAAGGGCGTATGCGTTTTTTCCTGAATATATTCAGGAAAAAACGCATACGCCCTTTTTGGCCAACCAAGCAAGCTTGCAAAGGAAATCTGCACTACAATGAAGTCTCACTTCCCCCCGGTCAAAAGGGCCATCTGAAAAAAGTGTAAAATCCAGAAAGGCAGGACAGGCCATGGAGAACTGGGAGCCTTGTTATGCTGATGGGCGGGATGTAAATTGCCAACAGCCACTCGGGAGAAGTGTATGGTGTTTCCTGAAACATCTAAAAAACAAAGCAACAGAGCCTAGGGCACTTCCACTTATGGTCCAATAGCTTACGGAAATTAAAATCAAAAAGACACAGCCACCCCAAAGGTTGGGACGGCTCTGTTTACAAGAACCTGGTTTACGGTACAAGTTCAATATCGCAGAAAGTGAAAAATGGATAAAGAAGTTGTGGTACTTACGTACAATGCAGTATCACTCAGCAATGAAATCTATGTCATCAGGCCCGTAGCAGCATAATGAGTGGATTCAGGTATGATGATTCTAACTGAAATAAGTCACACAGAAAAGGAAACATCGTAAGGTATCACTAATACACGGAATGTAAACTTGGCTACACAGGAACTGAATTCCAAAACAGAACAGGGTCTCAAATTTAGAAAACCAACTTATGCTTGCTTAAGGGGAAAGGTGAGTTGGGGTGCTGCATAAAACCAGAGATTGAAATGAGCACAGATAAAGTTCCTTAAGCCAAATATGGAATAGACAAGAGCTACTCCTTGCTCAACGAAATGGACTCAACACCCCATATTCAACGCCTAAGAGTGTACCTGACTAGTAAGAATCAAAAAACCTATGGATTGCTATGTCTCCGAAAGAGAATCAAGCGTGTGTACAGGGGCATAAACGCAGCAGTGATAGGATTGGAGAAGTTCGGTGAGCAAATGAAGACCCTTTGAAGTCATATTGCATGGTACCCATTCCACGGGTCTCAACTCTCCAGGTTTAAGGCATTCTTCCTTTAGCTGAAACATGCATGTGAAACCCTGAGTATGATCAACCGTGTGATCGGGAGACGTGTTCCAATATGTGTCAGTTTTCGTCCCCTGGTACTCGGGTGCAACATTCCAGACGCTTTACTAACACTCTCCCGACTTGGAGAGTCAGTGCCTTTAACCTCCTGTTTGGCCCAGTTTGCAATTTCTGCGGAAGATGAACAGGAATAGGGAGAACCAATGACAGACTAGCTGGAGGTGTCTGGACGGGCAAATTTAACTCTCATTTCCCACCAGGAAGAGGAATTAACCAAAGGCTCAGCGTGCCGTGCCGGAACCAGATTAGGGCCTGAAGCCATCGTGCGGTGTTGCGGCCAGCTCACGAGAAAGCGAGTTGAAGAAAGGAGCTCAGGGGCACTGTAATTCACAAACCTGCAGAGTTATAAATGACAGCTATCGTCCAAAAATATACTGAAGTAAGGCTGCCAAGAGGACTTGAAAGCGGGGCAGAATTGCAGGAAACCGATTTCAGGAGGTAGACTGGAATTGCATTGAAAGCATAGGAAAAGAGGCAGAACGTCCACAATGATGCACTTGGCCAAAAAGGGCGTATGCGTTTTTTCCTGAATATATTCAGGAAAAAACGCATACGCCCTTTTTGGCCAACCAAGCAAGCTTGCAAAGGAAATCTGCACTACAATGAAGTCTCACTTCCCCCCGGTCAAAAGGGCCATCTGAAAAAAGTGTAAAATCCAGAAAGGCAGGACAGGCCATGGAGAACTGGGAGCCTTGTTATGCTGATGGGCGGGATGTAAATTGCCAACAGCCACTCGGGAGAAGTGTATGGTGTTTCCTGAAACATCTAAAAAACAAAGCAACAGAGCCTAGGGCACTTCCACTTATGGTCCTATAGCTTAGGGAAATTAAAATCAAAAGACACAGCCACCCCAAAGGTTGGGACGGCTCTGTTTACAAGAACCTGGTTTACGGTACAAGTTCAATATCGCAGAAAGTGAAAAATGGATAAAGAAGTTGTGGTACTTACGTACAATGCAGTATCACTCAGCAATGAAATCTATGTCATCAGGCCCGTAGCAGCATAATGAGTGGATTCAGGTACGATGATTCTAACTGAAATAAGTCACACAGAAAAAGAAACATCATAAGATATCACTAATACACGGAATGTAAACTTGGCTACACAGGAACTGAATTCCAAAACAGAACAGGG
Organism: Lagenorhynchus albirostris; assembly: GCF_949774975.1. NCBI lineage: Eukaryota > Metazoa > Chordata > Mammalia > Artiodactyla > Delphinidae > Lagenorhynchus > Lagenorhynchus albirostris. The sequence goes on along the minus strand of NW_026783505.1, from coordinate 10,560 downwards.
TCTCAAATTTAGAAACCCAACTTATGCTTGCTTAAGGGGAAAGGTGAGTTGGGGTGCTGCATAAAACCAGAGATTGAAATGAGCACAGATAAAGTTCCTTAAGCCAAATATGGAATAGACAACAGCTACACCTTGCTCAACAAAATGGACTCAACACCCCATATTAAATGCATAAGAGTGTACCTGACTAGGAAGTATCTTAAAACCTATGGATTGCTATGTATCCGAAAGAGAATCAAGCGTGTGTACAGGGGCATAAACGCAGCAGTGATAGGATTGGAGAAGTTCGGTGAGCAAATGAAGACCCTTTGAAGTCATATTGCATGGTACCCATTCCACGGGTCTCAACTCTCCAGGTTTAAGGGATTCTTCCTTCAGCTAAAACATGCATGTGGAACCCAGAGTATGATCAACCGTGTGATCGGGAGACGTGTTCCAATATGTGTTAGTTTTCGTCCCCTGGTACTCGGGTGCAACATTCCAGACGCTTTACTAACACTCTCCCGACTTGGAGAGTCAGTGCCTTTAACCTCCTGTTTGGCCCAGTTTGCAATTTCTGCGGAAGATGAACAGGAATAGGGAGAACCAATGACAGACTAGCTGGAGGTGTCTGGACGGGCAAATTTAACTCTCATTTCCCACCAGGAAGAGGAATTAACCAAAGGCTCAGCGTGCCGTGCCGGAACCAGATTAGGGCCTGAAGCCATCCTGCGGTGTTGCGGCCAGCTCACGAGAAAGCGAGTTGAAGAAAGGAGCTCAGGGGCACTGTAATTCACAAACCTGCAGAGTTATAAATGACAGCTATCGTCCAAAAATATACTGAAGTAAGGCTGCCAAGAGGACTTGAAAGCGGGGCAGAATTGCAGGAAACCGATTTCAGGAGGTAGACTGGAATTGCATTGAAAGCATAGGAAAAGAGGCAGAACGTCCACAATGATGCACTTGGCCAAAAAGGGCGTATGCGTTTTTTCCTGAATATATTCAGGAAAAAACGCATACGCCCTTTTTGGCCAACCAAGCAAGCTTGCAAAGGAAATCTGCACTACAATGAAGTCTCACTTCCCCCCGGTCAAAAGGGCCATCTGAAAAAAGTGTAAAATCCAGAAAGGCAGGACAGGCCATGGAGAACTGGGAGCCTTGTTATGCTGATGGGCGGGATGTAAATTGCCAACAGCCACTCGGGAGAAGTGTATGGTGTTTCCTGAAACATCTAAAAAACAAAGCAACAGAGCCTAGGGCACTTCCACTTATGGTCCAATAGCTTACGGAAATTAAAATCAAAAAGACACAGCCACCCCAAAGGTTGGGACGGCTCTGTTTACAAGAACCTGGTTTACGGTACAAGTTCAATATCGCAGAAAGTGAAAAATGGATAAAGAAGTTGTGGTACTTACGTACAATGCAGTATCACTCAGCAATGAAATCTATGTCATCAGGCCCGTAGCAGCATAATGAGTGGATTCAGGTATGATGATTCTAACTGAAATAAGTCACACAGAAAAGGAAACATCGTAAGGTATCACTAATACACGGAATGTAAACTTGGCTACACAGGAACTGAATTCCAAAACAGAACAGGGTCTCAAATTTAGAAAACCAACTTATGCTTGCTTAAGGGGAAAGGTGAGTTGGGGTGCTGCATAAAACCAGAGATTGAAATGAGCACAGATAAAGTTCCTTAAGCCAAATATGGAATAGACAAGAGCTACTCCTTGCTCAACGAAATGGACTCAACACCCCATATTCAACGCCTAAGAGTGTACCTGACTAGTAAGAATCAAAAAACCTATGGATTGCTATGTCTCCGAAAGAGAATCAAGCGTGTGTACAGGGGCATAAACGCAGCAGTGATAGGATTGGAGAAGTTCGGTGAGCAAATGAAGACCCTTTGAAGTCATATTGCATGGTACCCATTCCACGGGTCTCAACTCTCCAGGTTTAAGGCATTCTTCCTTTAGCTGAAACATGCATGTGAAACCCTGAGTATGATCAACCGTGTGATCGGGAGACGTGTTCCAATATGTGTCAGTTTTCGTCCCCTGGTACTCGGGTGCAACATTCCAGACGCTTTACTAACACTCTCCCGACTTGGAGAGTCAGTGCCTTTAACCTCCTGTTTGGCCCAGTTTGCAATTTCTGCGGAAGATGAACAGGAATAGGGAGAACCAATGACAGACTAGCTGGAGGTGTCTGGACGGGCAAATTTAACTCTCATTTCCCACCAGGAAGAGGAATTAACCAAAGGCTCAGCGTGCCGTGCCGGAACCAGATTAGGGCCTGAAGCCATCGTGCGGTGTTGCGGCCAGCTCACGAGAAAGCGAGTTGAAGAAAGGAGCTCAGGGGCACTGTAATTCACAAACCTGCAGAGTTATAAATGACAGCTATCGTCCAAAAATATACTGAAGTAAGGCTGCCAAGAGGACTTGAAAGCGGGGCAGAATTGCAGGAAACCGATTTCAGGAGGTAGACTGGAATTGCATTGAAAGCATAGGAAAAGAGGCAGAACGTCCACAATGATGCACTTGGCCAAAAAGGGCGTATGCGTTTTTTCCTGAATATATTCAGGAAAAAACGCATACGCCCTTTTTGGCCAACCAAGCAAGCTTGCAAAGGAAATCTGCACTACAATGAAGTCTCACTTCCCCCCGGTCAAAAGGGCCATCTGAAAAAAGTGTAAAATCCAGAAAGGCAGGACAGGCCATGGAGAACTGGGAGCCTTGTTATGCTGATGGGCGGGATGTAAATTGCCAACAGCCACTCGGGAGAAGTGTATGGTGTTTCCTGAAACATCTAAAAAACAAAGCAACAGAGCCTAGGGCACTTCCACTTATGGTCCTATAGCTTAGGGAAATTAAAATCAAAAGACACAGCCACCCCAAAGGTTGGGACGGCTCTGTTTACAAGAACCTGGTTTACGGTACAAGTTCAATATCGCAGAAAGTGAAAAATGGATAAAGAAGTTGTGGTACTTACGTACAATGCAGTATCACTCAGCAATGAAATCTATGTCATCAGGCCCGTAGCAGCATAATGAGTGGATTCAGGTACGATGATTCTAACTGAAATAAGTCACACAGAAAAAGAAACATCATAAGATATCACTAATACACGGAATGTAAACTTGGCTACACAGGAACTGAATTCCAAAACAGAACAGGGTCTCAAATTTAGAAACCCAACTTATGCTTGCTTAAGGGGAAAGGTGAGTTGGGGTGCTGCATAAAACCAGAGATTGAAATGAGCACAGATAAAGTTCCTTAAGCCAAATATGGAATAGACAACAGCTACACCTTGCTCAACAAAATGGACTCAACACCCCATATTAAATGCATAAGAGTGTACCTGACTAGGAAGTATCTTAAAACCTATGGATTGCTATGTATCCGAAAGAGAATCAAGCGTGTGTACAGGGGCATAAACGCAGCAGTGATAGGATTGGAGAAGTTCGGTGAGCAAATGAAGACCCTTTGAAGTCATATTGCATGGTACCCATTCCACGGGTCTCAACTCTCCAGGTTTAAGGGATTCTTCCTTCAGCTAAAACATGCATGTGGAACCCAGAGTATGATCAACCGTGTGATCGGGAGACGTGTTCCAATATGTGTTAGTTTTCGTCCCCTGGTACTCGGGTGCAACATTCCAGACGCTTTACTAACACTCTCCCGACTTGGAGAGTCAGTGCCTTTAACCTCCTGTTTGGCCCAGTTTGCAATTTCTGCGGAAGATGAACAGGAATAGGGAGAACCAATGACAGACTAGCTGGAGGTGTCTGGACGGGCAAATTTAACTCTCATTTCCCACCAGGAAGAGGAATTAACCAAAGGCTCAGCGTGCCGTGCCGGAACCAGATTAGGGCCTGAAGCCATCCTGCGGTGTTGCGGCCAGCTCACGAGAAAGCGAGTTGAAGAAAGGAGCTCAGGGGCACTGTAATTCACAAACCTGCAGAGTTATAAATGACAGCTATCGTCCAAAAATATACTGAAGTAAGGCTGCCAAGAGGACTTGAAAGCGGGGCAGAATTGCAGGAAACCGATTTCAGGAGGTAGACTGGAATTGCATTTAAAGCATAGGAAAAGAGGCAGAACGTCCACAATGATGCACTTGGCCAAAAAGGGCGTATGCGTTTTTTCCTGAATATATTCAGGAAAAAACGCATACGCCCTTTTTGGCCAACCAAGCAAGCTTGCAAAGGAAATCTGCACTACAATGAAGTCTCACTTCCCCCCGGTCAAAAGGGCCATCTGAAAAAAGTGTAAAATCCAGAAAGGCAGGACAGGCCATGGAGAACTGGGAGCCTTGTTATGCTGATGGGCGGGATGTAAATTGCCAACAGCCACTCGGGAGAAGTGTATGGTGTTTCCTGAAACATCTAAAAAACAAAGCAACAGAGCCTAGGGCACTTCCACTTATGGTCCAATAGCTTACGGAAATTAAAATCAAAAAGACACAGCCACCCCAAAGGTTGGGACGGCTCTGTTTACAAGAACCTGGTTTACGGTACAAGTTCAATATCGCAGAAAGTGAAAAATGGATAAAGAAGTTGTGGTACTTACGTACAATGCAGTATCACTCAGCAATGAAATCTATGTCATCAGGCCCGTAGCAGCATAATGAGTGGATTCAGGTATGATGATTCTAACTGAAATAAGTCACACAGAAAAGGAAACATCGTAAGGTATCACTAATACACGGAATGTAAACTTGGCTACACAGGAACTGAATTCCAAAACAGAACAGGGTCTCAAATTTAGAAAACCAACTTATGCTTGCTTAAGGGGAAAGGTGAGTTGGGGTGCTGCATAAAACCAGAGATTGAAATGAGCACAGATAAAGTTCCTTAAGCCAAATATGGAATAGACAAGAGCTACTCCTTGCTCAACGAAATGGACTCAACACCCCATATTCAACGCCTAAGAGTGTACCTGACTAGTAAGAATCAAAAAACCTATGGATTGCTATGTCTCCGAAAGAGAATCAAGCGTGTGTACAGGGGCATAAACGCAGCAGTGATAGGATTGGAGAAGTTCGGTGAGCAAATGAAGACCCTTTGAAGTCATATTGCATGGTACCCATTCCACGGGTCTCAACTCTCCAGGTTTAAGGCATTCTTCCTTTAGCTGAAACATGCATGTGAAACCCTGAGTATGATCAACCGTGTGATCGGGAGACGTGTTCCAATATGTGTCAGTTTTCGTCCCCTGGTACTCGGGTGCAACATTCCAGACGCTTTACTAACACTCTCCCGACTTGGAGAGTCAGTGCCTTTAACCTCCTGTTTGGCCCAGTTTGCAATTTCTGCGGAAGATGAACAGGAATAGGGAGAACCAATGACAGACTAGCTGGAGGTGTCTGGACGGGCAAATTTAACTCTCATTTCCCACCAGGAAGAGGAATTAACCAAAGGCTCAGCGTGCCGTGCCGGAACCAGATTAGGGCCTGAAGCCATCGTGCGGTGTTGCGGCCAGCTCACGAGAAAGCGAGTTGAAGAAAGGAGCTCAGGGGCACTGTAATTCACAAACCTGCAGAGTTATAAATGACAGCTATCGTCCAAAAATATACTGAAGTAAGGCTGCCAAGAGGACTTGAAAGCGGGGCAGAATTGCAGGAAACCGATTTCAGGAGGTAGACTGGAATTGCATTGAAAGCATAGGAAAAGAGGCAGAACGTCCACAATGATGCACTTGGCCAAAAAGGGCGTATGCGTTTTTTCCTGAATATATTCAGGAAAAAACGCATACGCCCTTTTTGGCCAACCAAGCAAGCTTGCAAAGGAAATCTGCACTACAATGAAGTCTCACTTCCCCCCGGTCAAAAGGGCCATCTGAAAAAAGTGTAAAATCCAGAAAGGCAGGACAGGCCATGGAGAACTGGGAGCCTTGTTATGCTGATGGGCGGGATGTAAATTGCCAACAGCCACTCGGGAGAAGTGTATGGTGTTTCCTGAAACATCTAAAAAACAAAGCAACAGAGCCTAGGGCACTTCCACTTATGGTCCTATAGCTTAGGGAAATTAAAATCAAAAGACACAGCCACCCCAAAGGTTGGGACGGCTCTGTTTACAAGAACCTGGTTTACGGTACAAGTTCAATATCGCAGAAAGTGAAAAATGGATAAAGAAGTTGTGGTACTTACGTACAATGCAGTATCACTCAGCAATGAAATCTATGTCATCAGGCCCGTAGCAGCATAATGAGTGGATTCAGGTACGATGATTCTAACTGAAATAAGTCACACAGAAAAAGAAACATCATAAGATATCACTAATACACGGAATGTAAACTTGGCTACACAGGAACTGAATTCCAAAACAGAACAGGGTCTCAAATTTAGAAACCCAACTTATGCTTGCTTAAGGGGAAAGGTGAGTTGGGGTGCTGCATAAAACCAGAGATTGAAATGAGCACAGATAAAGTTCCTTAAGCCAAATATGGAATAGACAACAGCTACACCTTGCTCAACAAAATGGACTCAACACCCCATATTAAATGCATAAGAGTGTACCTGACTAGGAAGTATCTTAAAACCTATGGATTGCTATGTATCCGAAAGAGAATCAAGCGTGTGTACAGGGGCATAAACGCAGCAGTGATAGGATTGGAGAAGTTCGGTGAGCAAATGAAGACCCTTTGAAGTCATATTGCATGGTACCCATTCCACGGGTCTCAACTCTCCAGGTTTAAGGGATTCTTCCTTCAGCTAAAACATGCATGTGGAACCCAGAGTATGATCAACCGTGTGATCGGGAGACGTGTTCCAATATGTGTTAGTTTTCGTCCCCTGGTACTCGGGTGCAACATTCCAGACGCTTTACTAACACTCTCCCGACTTGGAGAGTCAGTGCCTTTAACCTCCTGTTTGGCCCAGTTTGCAATTTCTGCGGAAGATGAACAGGAATAGGGAGAACCAATGACAGACTAGCTGGAGGTGTCTGGACGGGCAAATTTAACTCTCATTTCCCACCAGGAAGAGGAATTAACCAAAGGCTCAGCGTGCCGTGCCGGAACCAGATTAGGGCCTGAAGCCATCCTGCGGTGTTGCGGCCAGCTCACGAGAAAGCGAGTTGAAGAAAGGAGCTCAGGGGCACTGTAATTCACAAACCTGCAGAGTTATAAATGACAGCTATCGTCCAAAAATATACTGAAGTAAGGCTGCCAAGAGGACTTGAAAGCGGGGCAGAATTGCAGGAAACCGATTTCAGGAGGTAGACTGGAATTGCATTGAAAGCATAGGAAAAGAGGCAGAACGTCCACAATGATGCACTTGGCCAAAAAGGGCGTATGCGTTTTTTCCTGAATATATTCAGGAAAAAACGCATACGCCCTTTTTGGCCAACCAAGCAAGCTTGCAAAGGAAATCTGCACTACAATGAAGTCTCACTTCCCCCCGGTCAAAAGGGCCATCTGAAAAAAGTGTAAAATCCAGAAAGGCAGGACAGGCCATGGAGAACTGGGAGCCTTGTTATGCTGATGGGCGGGATGTAAATTGCCAACAGCCACTCGGGAGAAGTGTATGGTGTTTCCTGAAACATCTAAAAAACAAAGCAACAGAGCCTAGGGCACTTCCACTTATGGTCCAATAGCTTACGGAAATTAAAATCAAAAAGACACAGCCACCCCAAAGGTTGGGACGGCTCTGTTTACAAGAACCTGGTTTACGGTACAAGTTCAATATCGCAGAAAGTGAAAAATGGATAAAGAAGTTGTGGTACTTACGTACAATGCAGTATCACTCAGCAATGAAATCTATGTCATCAGGCCCGTAGCAGCATAATGAGTGGATTCAGGTATGATGATTCTAACTGAAATAAGTCACACAGAAAAGGAAACATCGTAAGGTATCACTAATACACGGAATGTAAACTTGGCTACACAGGAACTGAATTCCAAAACAGAACAGGGTCTCAAATTTAGAAAACCAACTTATGCTTGCTTAAGGGGAAAGGTGAGTTGGGGTGCTGCATAAAACCAGAGATTGAAATGAGCACAGATAAAGTTCCTTAAGCCAAATATGGAATAGACAAGAGCTACTCCTTGCTCAACGAAATGGACTCAACACCCCATATTCAACGCCTAAGAGTGTACCTGACTAGTAAGAATCAAAAAACCTATGGATTGCTATGTCTCCGAAAGAGAATCAAGCGTGTGTACAGGGGCATAAACGCAGCAGTGATAGGATTGGAGAAGTTCGGTGAGCAAATGAAGACCCTTTGAAGTCATATTGCATGGTACCCATTCCACGGGTCTCAACTCTCCAGGTTTAAGGCATTCTTCCTTTAGCTGAAACATGCATGTGAAACCCTGAGTATGATCAACCGTGTGATCGGGAGACGTGTTCCAATATGTGTCAGTTTTCGTCCCCTGGTACTCGGGTGCAACATTCCAGACGCTTTACTAACACTCTCCCGACTTGGAGAGTCAGTGCCTTTAACCTCCTGTTTGGCCCAGTTTGCAATTTCTGCGGAAGATGAACAGGAATAGGGAGAACCAATGACAGACTAGCTGGAGGTGTCTGGACGGGCAAATTTAACTCTCATTTCCCACCAGGAAGAGGAATTAACCAAAGGCTCAGCGTGCCGTGCCGGAACCAGATTAGGGCCTGAAGCCATCGTGCGGTGTTGCGGCCAGCTCACGAGAAAGCGAGTTGAAGAAAGGAGCTCAGGGGCACTGTAATTCACAAACCTGCAGAGTTATAAATGACAGCTATCGTCCAAAAATATACTGAAGTAAGGCTGCCAAGAGGACTTGAAAGCGGGGCAGAATTGCAGGAAACCGATTTCAGGAGGTAGACTGGAATTGCATTGAAAGCATAGGAAAAGAGGCAGAACGTCCACAATGATGCACTTGGCCAAAAAGGGCGTATGCGTTTTTTCCTGAATATATTCAGGAAAAAACGCATACGCCCTTTTTGGCCAACCAAGCAAGCTTGCAAAGGAAATCTGCACTACAATGAAGTCTCACTTCCCCCCGGTCAAAAGGGCCATCTGAAAAAAGTGTAAAATCCAGAAAGGCAGGACAGGCCATGGAGAACTGGGAGCCTTGTTATGCTGATGGGCGGGATGTAAATTGCCAACAGCCACTCGGGAGAAGTGTATGGTGTTTCCTGAAACATCTAAAAAACAAAGCAACAGAGCCTAGGGCACTTCCACTTATGGTCCTATAGCTTAGGGAAATTAAAATCAAAAGACACAGCCACCCCAAAGGTTGGGACGGCTCTGTTTACAAGAACCTGGTTTACGGTACAAGTTCAATATCGCAGAAAGTGAAAAATGGATAAAGAAGTTGTGGTACTTACGTACAATGCAGTATCACTCAGCAATGAAATCTATGTCATCAGGCCCGTAGCAGCATAATGAGTGGATTCAGGTACGATGATTCTAACTGAAATAAGTCACACAGAAAAAGAAACATCATAAGATATCACTAATACACGGAATGTAAACTTGGCTACACAGGAACTGAATTCCAAAACAGAACAGGGTCTCAAATTTAGAAACCCAACTTATGCTTGCTTAAGGGGAAAGGTGAGTTGGGGTGCTGCATAAAACCAGAGATTGAAATGAGCACAGATAAAGTTCCTTAAGCCAAATATGGAATAGACAACAGCTACACCTTGCTCAACAAAATGGACTCAACACCCCATATTAAATGCATAAGAGTGTACCTGACTAGGAAGTATCTTAAAACCTATGGATTGCTATGTATCCGAAAGAGAATCAAGCGTGTGTACAGGGGCATAAACGCAGCAGTGATAGGATTGGAGAAGTTCGGTGAGCAAATGAAGACCCTTTGAAGTCATATTGCATGGTACCCATTCCACGGGTCTCAACTCTCCAGGTTTAAGGGATTCTTCCTTCAGCTAAAACATGCATGTGGAACCCAGAGTATGATCAACCGTGTGATCGGGAGACGTGTTCCAATATGTGTTAGTTTTCGTCCCCTGGTACTCGGGTGCAACATTCCAGACGCTTTACTAACACTCTCCCGACTTGGAGAGTCAGTGCCTTTAACCTCCTGTTTGGCCCAGTTTGCAATTTCTGCGGAAGATGAACAGGAATAGGGAGAACCAATGACAGACTAGCTGGAGGTGTCTGGACGGGCAAATTTAACTCTCATTTCCCACCAGGAAGAGGAATTAACCAAAGGCTCAGCGTGCCGTGCCGGAACCAGATTAGGGCCTGAAGCCATCCTGCGGTGTTGCGGCCAGCTCACGAGAAAGCGAGTTGAAGAAAGGAGCTCAGGGGCACTGTAATTCACAAACCTGCAGAGTTATAAATGACAGCTATCGTCCAAAAATATACTGAAGTAAGGCTGCCAAGAGGACTTGAAAGCGGGGCAGAATTGCAGGAAACCGATTTCAGGAGGTAGACTGGAATTGCATTGAAAGCATAGGAAAAGAGGCAGAACGTCCACAATGATGCACTTGGCCAAAAAGGGCGTATGCGTTTTTTCCTGAATATATTCAGGAAAAAACGCATACGCCCTTTTTGGCCAACCAAGCAAGCTTGCAAAGGAAATCTGCACTACAATGAAGTCTCACTTCCCCCCGGTCAAAAGGGCCATC